>NC_068938.1:39936667-40267228 GCF_016801865.2 Culex pipiens pallens
TATAGACTTAAGGGGTTTGTTTATAAACATCACGAGTTATCGCGATTTTACGATAACAAGTTTTGAAAAAGTTACTTTTTGCGTTTCTCTTTGTTTCGTCGTCCGTGTCTGTCGCGGGTGACCATGAACGGCCATGATCGATGACGACCAACTTTTTCAAAACTTTTTTTTTCGTAAAATCACGATAACTCGTGATGTTTATAAGCAAACCTCTTATGTTTAGATATCAAAATTTTTGAAATTGTCTTGTCTGCTCTACAACTTTGTAGAACATTGTTACACTCTAAAAAATAACCCTGCAAAGTTAGAAAAAACACGAAATTTTAAAATGAAAAATGTTGTTCTAAATGAAAAAATGACCCTTCTAGGTCAATGTAGATTCGAAAAGTACATTAAATTTCCAATAAAATGACATGTTCCAAAAATGTTTACAGTCGAGTAACGGAAAATGGGAGAATTTTTAAAACTTTTTTAGTGTTTTTTTCGATGAAAAATACGTTTTTTTCGGAATTCTGAGTACGCCATCAAATCGGGCGTCTAATTTTACATAAAAGTCCTTTTGACACCAAATTTCTATCTCATCACCGTTTCAGGCTGCAAATTATTGAAAAACACCACTTTTATCGCGTGTTCAAAAATGGAAGGGGTCGTACCGCCCCTCCGTCACGAGATATCAAAAAACGGACCTCGGATTCGTGATCAAGGACAAAAGTTATCTCTTAGGACAAAGTTTCACGCAATTCGATGAGGGGTCGGGGCAACTGCTGTGTGAGTTGGCGGAGAATTACCCATATAAGAAGTAAGAACATAAAAAATAAGCAAAACAATCAAATTTGTGAGCAAAAAATAGGATATCAAAAGTAATGCTTTTGTCAAAAATTTGCGAAAAAACAATAAATTTGTGATAAAAATCCACGTCTTTTTCTGAACGGTGGTCCGAATAATGTTTTGCAAAAAAAAATTTAAAAAGGGGGAAAGAGGAGGCGATATAAAAACTATAAATTAATTAGAATTTATATTCGCTAAGGCTGGTACAATTTTTATAACGTCCCCTCCCCCCTCCTCCCTTTAAAGTGGGCCCGAAAAATCAGAGGTCAAAAGAATATTTTTTTTAAACTTAAAAATTTCAATGGAAATTTAAGTGCAACCAGTTGAAAACCATTTTAAAAACATTCCCTTGCGTTTTGAATTATTTTAAGCTTGTTTCGGTTGATTTAAAAATCATTTGATCTTTTGAAAATTTTGGATGTCGCAAAAAGTTTTTTTCGCTTAAAAATTTTGTTTTCTTCAAATCTTTCATTTTTTGAAAACTAATGATTGCAAAACAACTAAACTAGTGTAAAATGCATTCAAAAACACGTTTTGCATTCAAATGTTGAGGCTATGGCTTGTTATTTCAATTTTTATTAGTTAAAAAAAAAGGTTTTGGTGGTAACGTTACACCTGACGAAGAACTTTGCCAAAAAATGTTGAAATGAAATCTTTTTTAATTTAATTTTCATCATTTTATTAAACATCCAAGAAGGCACCGGCTATTCCGAGGTCTGTCAAAATTAGTAGAATTGGCAATATTCATGTTCTGATTTTAAAATCATGAAGTTGAATACCCATATTGCCTGAACTAGTATGGTTTTGTAAGTTTTGACCATATTATATCATTTGTTTTTTATTGCACTACAAACCCTTTCCCTTACAAAGACGTAAACTTTTTTCATTTTTCTGTACTGACACCGTAGATCAAAGTTCTTTGTCAAATAGCCGAGTTATTTTTAATGTTGATTTCCGAGAAAAGCGTTTTCCTATTAACAGTGTATCAATCCAAAACGGGAACTTCACTGAACGCACTCATCCTACTCTTCCATGTCCGAGGGAATCATCCCTAACCGACGCCACACTCCCCTCGAACCTATTTCATTCAACATTCCACACCAAGCTAGTCGTCTCTACGCTACCTCACCCAACTCTCCCCTCTTTTTCGTAGCATCATTCACTCGACGCACCCCCAAAAGTATGTTGCCTTCTCTCAACAGACCTAGCTGGGTGTTGTGTTGTAAACCTTCGCTCTCTTTCTCCAGTTTTCGTTTCGAAAACGTAGCGTGTCTGTGTTGAATGACGACGATGACGACTAGTTGTGGAACTCCTCGAGAGGTTCGTAGTTGTGCAAACCGTGCCGTATTCGTAGTCGTCGTCGCTGTTTTGTTGCTCTCGGGTTGTCGAACAGGTCGGATGGGTACGCTGCTGCTGCTGTGCAAAAGGCACGTTTAGAAGGCTGTGCACGTCGTACGTTGTTGTTCAAATACAACACACGAGCAGATAGAGTGAGAGTAGTGCGAAGGGAACAGATGTGGAGGTGAGATGACTGTGTAGGTTCTAGCGCGTTTGGTTCTAGCCGAGCTGAGTGTAGTGTACAGTTGTACAGCCTTGCGCTGGATCGGGGTGCTGTTTGTTGGTTACACTTTCGAAATGTGACGAGCGAAGCGAGTACACGCGAGTTGTGGACACCAGCTTAGGTGGAACCTCGACGAACAAAGTGCTGAAACGCGAGCTAAAAGCTGCCACACAAATTAGCAAAGTGCTCACAAAGGTCTTTTTTTGTTGTGTTTTGTGTATTTGTCAGCAATCAGCCAGCCAGAACGAAGTTCAACAAACAGCACTGCGACGATCGCCCGATCAGCGAAATGTGATGGAAATCGAGTGAGAGTTGGCTGGAGAACTTCCGCGTGGAAAGTCGCAGCCGAACGAACACGCGAAAACCTGCCAAACTTGCCGCCAATGGTTATTGTGCAACTGGAACGTGGATACATCTGCAGGGTGAAAGTGAAAAGTGTACAAAGCCGTGGGTGTATGTGTGACAGTACCGTACAGTGCCTTTACCGCCGTGGAAGCTGGGAAAAATGGCTCACTTCTCCATCACGGAGATGCCGGACATGAAGGTGACGGATACGTTCCCGAAGAGTGGCCGGGTCACCGAAGGTTAGTAGGACATTGCACTCTCCTTTGCACCACGTGACTCACACTCGCTCTCTCCTGCGAGTAGGTTGCATGCTTGCAGGCGCACTTCTCTAACAAAAAAATCGTTTCGGATTGCCACCGCCAGGTCGCTCCCTCCTATAAATTACGGCACAAAGCGGCACGTTGCATGAGCGATAAGGACTACATTCATATTTATAGCAAACGCCCCTGTAACAACCTACTGAAACGCCACACAACCCCGTACTCGTTTCAACTATAACTGTAAAACCTAGCCATTAGCCACTATAAAGTACTTAAACAGTACTGCGACGACGACGGGTTCCTATGAGAACCAGCGAACGTGAGAGACGTGACTCGACTCGACTCACTTTTTTTCTGCGTAATCTCGTGCGCATCATCTTGGGCTCGAACTCGTGCCCGCGGTGGATGATCTTGGAGTGAAAATAGCAATTGTAGAGGGAAAGGGGAAGGGCACACAATAGTGTGCAACCTGCCAGCAGCTGTGTGGTGATGGCTGCAGCAGCTTGGTACCTGGTAATTAAAGTTTATAAAGCACCAGCTCTCTTGGTTTATGCCAGCCAGCCAGCTGCTGCCGCAACGGAGAAATGGCAGGGAATGGAATTTGCCAACTTGCGAGACATACAGCGGGAAAGAATTATTCCAGTTTTGCAGGGGAGAGCAGCTGACTGCAAGGGCAGCTGAATGTGAAATATTTGAACATCTTTCGTTTCAATACAACCACTATTAGATGTCTGAAGTTCAGACCTGATAATCCGAAGCCTTGATTGTCAAAAGTTTGGATTATCCGAATTTGATCGTCCGAAGGTTTCTAACAAACTCAATCGAATCACAATAAAAAACTAACTTAATCCACCTATGGCCTTCCTCACTCATTACTAGAGCTGAAACTTCAGATATCCGGATAATTTGCAGCACCGTAAACTGGGGTCAATCGGGACACATGGGGCGAATTGGGACAGCAGTTTTAACCATGTTGGAGCACAATATTTTGATTTTTCTGGTTGGTTTTGGTTAGAACAGACTCAGGCCAACAAAATGTGTACATCCATTTCTAAATTTAAAAGCTTTAAGTGCTCTAAAAACTGCTGTCCCTATTCAGACTGTAGTCCCGATTCACCCCAGATTACGGCATTGATAATTCTATTAGAAAATGATCTAACTCATACATGTCAGCTTTTTTCTCACGACTGTGGGGCAACATTAAGACGAAACAAATTAATTTTACAGGAATTCAAACGACCTTTAATTTTGTATCGCATGATTTATGGTCGAATACTATTATCCGAAAAACTATCCGATCCGTTATATTTTTATTCTTAAATCTAGGTTGGATTTCTCAATAACTTTTATCCAAATAGTTTTCAGTTCTGATAAGATTTTCGTACATCTCTTTTGATTTGGTTCGAATGAAAAGATGATATCTGATTTTATATAGAAACAATTGTAAATTATCCGGTTATCCAAAGTCCCAGCTCTTCTCATTACCAACAATGGCTGTACACAAATTCCGGAATAAAAAAGTACATAAATCATTCACTTAAGTGGCCATATCTCGAGACAGGGTTGCCAGATCTTCAATGTTTTAGGCTCGTTGGAAAGGTCTTTTGATAACCTAACCAACGATGGGTCGGATAGTGGATCCGGACATAGTTTACATACATTTAAGTGAGATCCGGCTTCCAAAAAGTACATCAATACCACTTAAGAAACCATATCTCGAGACAGGGTTGCCAGATCTTGAATGTTTTGGACTCGTTGGAAAGGTCTTTTGATAACCTAACCAACGATGGGTCGGGAGGTGGATCCGGACATAGTTTACATACATTTAAGTGAGATCCGGCTTCCAAAAAGTACATCAATATCACTTAAATGGCCATATCTCGAGACAGGGTTGCCAGATCTTCAATGTTTTGGACTCGTTGAAAAGATTTTTTGATAACCTAACCAACGATGGGTCGGGAGGTGGATCCGGACATAGTTTACATACATTTAAGTGAGATCCGGCTTCCAAAAAGTACATCAATACCACTTAAGGAGCCATATCTCGAGACAGGGTTGCCAGATCTTGAATGTTTTGGACTCGTTGGAAAGGTCTTTTGATAACCTAACCAACGATGGGTCGGGAGGTGGATCCGGACATAGTTTACATACATTTAAGTGAGATCCGGATATATGTGAAAACACATTTTTATACATAACTTTTGAACTACTTATCGAAACTTCAATCTGTATAAAACTCGATCTATGGGACCCTAAACCAAGTCGAATGCAAGAGGTTCGGGTCAAATCGGTTCAGCCAGTACCGAGAAACATGAGCTAGTTTGTTGGTCACATACATACATACACACACACATACACACAGACATTTGTTCAGTTTTTGATTCTGAATCGATATGTATACATGAAGGTGGGTCTACGACGTTTTTATACAAAGTTCATTTTTAGAGCAGGATTATAGCCTTACCTCAGTGAGGAAGGCAAAAAACATTCGTGTTTTTCTCAATTTAACATCAAATTCGAGTTATGTGGCTACCATCTTGAATTTAAATTTCCAAAACAATTTAAAACACTATTTTAGCTCAACAAACCAAAATAAAACAACGAATTACATTTAATTTTCGAGCATCGATTATCCAAAGTTCCTAAGAATCCTTCGGATAATCTAAACTTCGAATTTAAATTTTCCGATGACTTCGGATAATCAAGTTTGGACTGAACTATTAAAATATTTAAGCAGATCAGATTCTTAATTTCAGTCGTCAACTGATTTTTTTTCTTTTCAAATAAGTCAAAAAAAATATTCTTGATTAATCAACCAGGTTAAAGGTGGAGCCGTCCATCACTTTCAAACAAAAGTCACTCGAAAATGCTCTGTATTTGATTCAATTTAATGAATTTCTGTACCAAAATAAACCAGAATGTGCCGGTTGTAGCTTGAAGGCATTGAAAAAATGTTGGATCTGAAACTAATGCGTCTGCGTTTTTAAATTTTGTGATGTAACCATTGTCATTCTACACCCTTACCAAAAATCATGAGTTTTTGAGTTCAATATCCCACTTTTCATACGAATTTTTGAGTTCAGGTACTACAACCATAAAAATGGTTATATGGGTTGAACTGAAAAAAACGTTGAATTGAACTTGGGTAATGGAAAAATCTTTACCAAAAGTATCAACTCGTGTAGAATACTATTCTTGTAGAGGAATTTAGTCTAAATATTGACAGCGAAGCCAAATTTATATTTGACCGATTCTTCGGCTCCTTTTCAAAAAAATTCCATGTTTTTTTCAGCGTTTTGGCTGTAGTGGCAAAATAAAAGAAGAAACCCCCCAATGTTATTACATATTCGGAAAGATAATTGATTTTCCTACAAAGAAATATCATGCAGAATGAACCATATAGTACCTGTGCTTCCCCTGAAATAAAAATGTAGCGTGACGGGACAACATCGTAAAACTGGACTTTTAAAAGGCACACTACAAAAATCGCTACAGTTTTGCCAGATTGATTTTAAAAAAAATTTTGCTCTTCTACACATTATCACAAATTAAAAAACGAATCTTTTGCTCCTTGAACTGAAAGAATTGGTTGAATTTTGAGTTTTTGCCAGCCATTTCTTTTCGTGACGGGACAACGAAAGGAGCAGATTTATGAAAAAACTCCTCTCCTGTTCAATGGCTTGCAGACCACATTTGGTCAATATTCTTGGCTTTTATGGTAAAAAACGCATTTAAAGCACATTGTAATTATTGCATCATAATAAACATGATTTTATTCATATTAAAAATCTCATTGAAAATTGAAAAATGTGACATTTTGGTGTAGCTTCGCTAAGAATCGGTCATTTGAATCATAAATATGGAAATAACTGAATGCGACTTTTTTTAAAGATCGGAAAATTTTACAATAATTTCATATTTGCTGAACTATAGACTCTTGAATATTTGACGCTATTTTGATGAAGTAGAGGAAATTATATTTTTTTCAATTCCGTCGTGAAACTACTTACTTTTCCTGTCATTCTTGAACGACGGATTCGGCCTTCTATTCTCTACCGAAAATAACATAATGAAAAATTAATACCATTCAATACCAGAGCTAAAAGTTCTACTTTTTGGCACCGAAATGGGTGCTGAAATATTGATTTTTTAAGCACTAGTATCGAAAGATAACATTTTTCAATATTTTTTTATTAAACGGTGAATTCACTTCACATATGGATGTTTGACATAAAATTCCACTCAACATAACATAATGAAAAATTAATACCATTCAATACCAGAGCAAAAAGTTCTACTTTTTGGCACCGAAATGGGTGCTGAAATATTGATTTATTAAGCACTAGTATCGAAAGATAACATTTTTCAAAAAAAATTTATTAAACGGTGAATTCACTTCACATATGGATGTTTGACATAAAATTCCACTCAAATAGCGATTTTCGGAATTGCCTAAAAATGTTTTTGACTTTTGACGTTCATCACGAGAAAAAATCCGAAGAGAGCATGGCTCTCCTCTCTCGCGCACGAAAGATCGGTAAAAGGAATCGCAAAAAATCATCATCTTGATTATTCGGTGGAACAACTTTTTCACTACTACACTTGCAAGTGTAACGTCACATGTCGAAAAATGACCTGTCACTTGTTGTAGGTGGGCAATGTATGTAAACAAAGCAAAATAAATAGTTTTAAGTGGTGTTGACAAAGAAATTCACAAAAAAAAATCATCAATAGATTGATTTTCTTGGAGAAATTTGGGATTTTCTTATGCGTGATTTGCCTCCTCTCTCTTTTGCAGGTGAAGAAAGTGTGCAAGCAAGAAAGATTTTTTTGCGATCATTCCATCTTCTACTATTTAAGAGTGTAACTATCTTTTTCTGAAAGATTCTAAGCAATACCTTTAACTTTGCCGAAGAAACCAAATCGATAAAAAAAACCTTTCTCAAAATATCTATTTTTGAATATTTTAATTTTAATATTAAAATTTAATTTAAATAATCGCTGTTCGAAGGTACCACAAATTACTCTTTTGCAATAGCATGGAAATTTTAAAATCATGCAAATTAAACAGACAGGAAAAAAATTACTTAGCAAATTGGTAAGTTATGGGCCATGTTGTTTACACTTTATTAAGTTACTTTAAATGTTATTTAAGTATTTGACCCTCTAGACACTAGACAAGTTTCTTGAAAGAATCTCTAGAATATTTCCAAAAATGGTTTTCTTATAGCAAGAGTGTAAGAGTGATAATGTATGTCAACATTTGATCTTAAGATTACCGTAAACTGGAGTCAACCGGGACACACGGGGCGAATTGGGACAGCAGTTTTAACCATGTTGGAGCACAATATTTTGATTTTTCTGGTTGGTTTCGGTTAGAACAGACTCAGGCCAACAAAATGTGTACATCCATTTTCAAATTTAAAAGCTTTAAGTGCTCTAAAAACTGCTGTCCCTATTCAGACTGTAGTCCCGATTCACCCCAGATTACGGTTTGTCTTTTTGGTTTTAAAAGTAAATTTCAAAACTTAAAATTCTTGGAAAAAAATATTTAATAAAAACATTATCAATGAGGGATGTTGGTCAAAATTGCTCTCTACTTCAGCTCATTCTGCCCTCAAAGATGAAAAATAGTTTCCCATTCCGTGAAGCAACACACATTTTTCAATCAAAGTGAAGTTAATAACGGCCAAAGCTAATTAAATCTCGCCATTTCCTCCGTGATCATCTGCCGAGGCTGAGGTTTCCTTATCCTCCGGCTCACAACATTTCCTCACACACACACCCAAACATGCCACACATGACACATGCCAACGGCCCCGGCGAAACACTTTGATTAATGTCTAATTTGCCGCCAAACGCAAACCACATGTGTGTGATGTTGCTTGTGAGAAGTTTTGTTTTTCCATCGTGCGCTCCTTCCTCGTGGCTGAACATCGCCAATGTCTTTGGGCGGCATCGTGACGGGCGGCAATGAACTTAGGAAAGTCATAATAACACATCACCTCTGCCGGGTACGTACTGACAAGGCAAACACCGCACAAACTGCGATCGTATGCGCGGCCCAAAAGTACCGGAGACTTTGGACAGTTCTGGAGGGAGCTTTGGAAAAGGTTAATTTTTAATTAAATATTTTCGTTGTGATTTCTAAACTATCCGGACATTATTCTCAACTTTGTTTCAAATTTTAGTCATACTTAAGTAAAAAAAAATTAAGCCCACTTGAAATGTTTGCCCAGATCTTGTTGCACTTCCCGAACATACGGTTTATGCATGCACCGCGTGCACATTTCGAACACAACTTTGTTTATTTATAGAAAACCCAAATCAGCTTAGCCGGTCACATGGTAAGACAACTCCGCGGGCTGGAGTTTTGAGAATGGTTCGCTATAGCTGAATCAGCAGAAAAGCTGATCTACAATCTGCTTTGAATTTTTTTAGATCACATTACTACTTGGAATAAAGTTGGAAACTTGAAATTTAAAACGATTTTAAAACGAAATTGTGTAAATTTAAATGTTCAATGAAAGTTGTTTACATAAAAAGAGTAAAAAGCATTTTGCAATTGACCTACCTCACAGACAAAGCGCAACAGGATCCTAAGAAGTGGATAATCCAATTCTGTTCAGCAAAGCCGGTCTACATGTGATTCAGCAGACTAAGCTCCTGTTTTTAATTCTGTTTTACTTTCATAACAAGCTTATCAGTTTGTTGTCTTACCACAGAACAATCAAGGCATATTGCTTCAGTTTAAGGACGTGAATTGCATTTGTTGTCAATAACTTTTACTTTTCAAAATTGTCATCAATGCCTCCAAAAAATTTCTCTAGGGAATCTCTACCAGAGAGTCTCCCACAATCAAAGCAGTAAACGAAAAGTCGATAAGCACTCCCTCCGTCAGTAAAAACTGAGCATACAAACGATAAAAAGTGCTGTACATTGTCGCGAGACGAGGGGAATTGTCTTGTTGAGTCGAGTTTTAATTTCTGCAACAAAAACAACAAAAAAGTAAAAAAAACATCTTCACTACAGAGTAAAACCATTCGACCGATCCAATTTTTGCAAAGGCCCCGTGTGTCCGTTCTCACCACTGGAGCGGCAAATTGTCTTCAATTAAAGACGACACAGCGCGCAACATGAATTGAATCGAATTAAAGAAAGCAACCCCCGCTCGAGTGGTGCGCGAATTTTCGAGCAGTACTTGCTTTTTGAACGGGGATGGGTGTTTTTCTCGGATTCCTCAGGTACGATTGTTCAAAAAGAATAAATCTATCTAGGATAACATTTAGATTTTTGGCACATGATTATGAACACAACTTTAAATTTCAGAATGATTTATGATGTAACGATATGACGATTATCCAAAGTTTAATTATCCGGAGGTTTTAAAAGGAACATAGAATCAACGGATTATTGCCAAGATAAAGCCATTTTAGTGATTTTTTAAATTTCCTTTTGAAAATATTTTTTTTATAATTTTATTGACTTTTTCAGCTTTTGAAGTATTACAAAAAAAATCCCCGCTACTTTTTCTAACCGATAAAAACAAAAAAAAATAAGTCCTTAGAACATCAACATCACATTTTTTTCAGAATTTTGCCAAGAATCGCTTTTTACAAAAAAAATAAATGCAATTTTGTTTTATCATAGAAAAGTGGCATTAAGCAAAAATAATGCCTGAAAAATTGATTTTTAGTTTTTTTTTTCATTCTTAATTTAACAAAATAAAATTTGATTCACAAATCCAATAAAAGAAAGTTTAAGTTTTTCATGAATGATGAATTAAACTTTTAGTATACCTATTCAAGATTATTATGACTTTATGTTCCTAGTCTTTTCAGTGATAAAAAAAAAACTTTTTTACATTTTTTTTGAAAAATAAAAGAAATAAAATGTTTTCCAAAGAGTTTTCATGCAATTTGATTAGTTTTCAAAATTAATTTTGAACTAAGAGTTATAATTTTTTCCCATATTTTATATATTTATGTAAGTCCGATGCAAATATTTATCAAAGTTTATGTTTTGTTTTTGCCGGGGTCGGTGGGTTGTTGGTGGGAGCTAAAAATAAAAATAAATACAAAATTTCAAATAACAAGCTCTAATCTCAATATTTGAAGTGTTTTAAAATGCATTTTACACTAGTTCACTTGTTTTGCAATCATTAGTTTTAAAAAAATGTTAGATTTGACGAAAACAAAAATTTTAGCGAAAAAAAACTTTTTGCGATAATAAACATCGAAAATTTTCAAAAATTCAAAAGATTTTTAAATCAACCCAAACATGCTAAAAATGATTCTAAACGCAGGGGAATGCATTTTAAATTGATTTCAGTTGATTGCACTTTAATTTCCATTGAATTTTTGAAGTTTTTTGAAAAAATATTTTTCCCCCCTGGTTTTTCGGGCCAACTTTGAAGGGTTTTTGACCCCCAAAAACTTTAAATAAAATTTGTGCCAGCCTAATCGGGGCAGTGCGTGGCCGAATGGTTACGCTGTCCGCTTTATAGGCGGATGTTTCTGGGTTCGATTCACATCTGCTCCAACCTTCCATCGGATGAGGAAGTAAAATGTCGGTCCCGGCCTTGGTTGTTAGGCCGTTAAGTCATTCCAGGTGTAGGAGTCGTTTCCATGCCATAAAGTACAAACAACACACCAAACCAAGCCTACTCTGGTGGAATCGCTGGCGGCGGTTGGACTCGCAATCCAAAGGTCGTCAGTTCAAACACTGGGGTGGAAGGTTCCTTGGAGTAAAAAGAGGATTGGGTGCTCTCCCCATTCAAGCCTTCGGACTCCTTGGTTCGAGCAGAAACTTGCAATAGAGACCACAAAAGACCCGGGGGTCGTTAATGTGGATGGTTTGATTTTGATTTGATTGACCAGCCTAATCGAAGTTTTATTTAAAAAAAAAAAACACTTTGCTGACACATACACAATGAAAAATGAGACAAAAAAACCTCAAACGTTCATGATTTGGGTTTTTCTTTGATTTTCTTGTTCAATACAAATTTAACTGTTTCGAAAATGTGTGACATATTTTTAAATTTCCTCCCTAAAAGTATTTTTTTTTCCTGAATAAATTATCATTAAATGTCAATTGCCTTAATAAAATATATGCAAAAAGTTTGAAAATGGCAGCTGAAAAATTGAAGTAATTGTTGAAATTGGAGTGACAAAAAATAATTAATTTCAATGTAAAATTGTTCAGCAAAAAATCCAAGAAGATTTGATCACGGCAGTAAAACTTTTACAGCTGATTTTTGGAGAAACTCGTAAAAATCCAGGTTTTCTTTTTCAACTTTAACATATTACCTACCAATCAAAAATTAGGGCCGTTGCAAACAATGTTAATGTCGCAAAAAAAAAATCGTCAGCACTTGGAAATTTTGCAAAACAATGATCGCAAAAGAACTGGACAGCTGTAAAATGCATTTTAAAACACTTTTTCTTGCAAATGTTTAACTATTACTAGTAGTTTAAATTATTATATTTTTTTTTCTCTAGGGATTCAAAATATAAAAAAAACTATAATGATGAAAATGCTCTAAAACAAATTTGTTTTGAATATTTTGTGTTTAATATTGGTAAGAAATAAGATTTGTATAATTGAAAAAGCAATCATATTTGTACACTTCTGTGATTTTCTATTTAGATTGCTGAAATAGTCAATTGAAGGCCGACTGCTCTGAAAAAAAAATCGGAAAAAATATCGTTACTTAATCTTATTTTTAGGCTGCATAAGAAATGAGCTATTTTATTTTTTTGTCAAATTGTTATTTTCAAACACCTTTGGAGTAAACGCAAAATTTTGAGATCTTGATTTTTATTTGTAACGATCCTAAATATATAATTTATCTCAACAAATATTTGAAGTTGTTCCCGATCAAATAAAAAATGATAATTGCGTCATGTGAACATCCTTTTCTTCATTGAACCACAGTAAAAAAGAATAACCCGAATCGACAGAATTTAATCAGAATGGAACTTAATTTACATTTTGAACATAATAAAATTCTATCAATTCTACAAAGTACCATGCGTCTCCCTCAAAACGTTTAAGCCTTATTCATAAAAAGATATGGAGGCACCTGGCTTATATTAGATTTTACATTTAGATTTGTAAAAAATTGTATTATTTTCTATATCTTTACTGTTTCAATACATTTCAGAAAATAAACCACGAGTTATTATAATGTGTGCAAACAGTAATGATTTTTAAAATAATACTACTCTTTACTTATTTCAATATATCAAAATAATTTTACAAATTAAAAATTGTTAAAAAATGAAATAATTTAATGAAAATCCAACATTTATAAAGTCAAAATTTATTTAAAACTCTAAGTAAATATCAATTTTATAAAGGTTCACAAGGCTTTTGTTTTTTTTTCCAAACCTCACAAAACAGTTGCAATATTACATTTGTTCAGAGATATTTAATTTAAAATTGTTGAAATTACTATCACCTAACGATTATCACACCAAAGTGTCTCGCTCAAAACCACAAAAAAGTGTCCAAAATCGATCAAAATTCCGACATTCCATTCAAAAAAAAAAAACAACAACAACAACAAAAAATCATCGCCAAAACAATCGCAATGAATAATGCATGAAAGCCGAGTGCCTTCGCGATTCTTCAATTAATTAATTTCTCGCGGTGCTTCACCTTTTCCCAAATAGTGTGCACCCAAACACACACACACGCGCGTACACATCTTCGAAATTCCAGCAGTCAGCCTCTGAACAGTGATGCCATCACACCAATACCAATCGCTCGGTGAATACTCTCTCTCGTGCGCGCGCTCCGTTATTTAATTTTTCCTTTCTTTTCCCAAACTCTGCACACGACGACGAGTGTGTGTGTGTCTGTGCGCAAAGTTTGCATTGTTGACGACGAGAAGCCTTCCGCTGCGGTGAAAAAAAGGCTCGCCTTTCGCCAGCATCCATTTTTACTTTCAACGCCTTGCGAGAGGAGCCACACCTGAAGAGGAAAACCAAACCAAAAACACAACAACAACACCAAAAGTGCTGCAAGTTCAGGTAGAAAAAGCCTAACAGGTTTCGTGATCGGTTCCACAAACTTCCTCGCACTTTTACGACCCTGTTCGAAGGCTTGTTTGTGAGAAGTTGGAAAAGATTTATCGTTTTAGTGGCCTGCGCCTAAAGATAACAGTTAGTTTGTGAAGGTTCGAATCCCGGTGCTGAAGCTGTTCATTCAACTTTTTTTTCCACCTCTCATAATTTTTTCGTTAGTCATCTTCATGCGAATTTGGGCGCGCTAGACGGCAGTGGTGATCCAATTTTCGGCAGACCCAAAACGAACGAAATCCAAAATGTTCCAGTTACGGAACCGTAGCCTACAAACCGAATCGAGAAAAAAAAACATTGCTGTGATCCGTTGTGGTCGTAAATAGTGAGATAATTTTCACTAGATAGTAGAAAAAAGCCACGTTCAAGAAGAGGAGGTTAGCTAACTCTCCGAAACTTGCGGTTCCAATCAGGTGTAACTTGATCCGAGAGTACAGACGCTGAGGTAATGGAACTGGCAGACACGTTCCGAGAGAAAGTACACTTTTGCAATGGCAATTGCTGCTGCAGAGTGATTGAAGTCAGTGCCACTGAATGGGTTGATGGTGATGGGTGGGTGGGTGGTTATGCCATCCACATTTGTGCGCACAATTACAATACACGCTCGATAGGTTTTTTTTGTTTTGTGTGGTTAAAAGCAGCATGCAAACAGGGCGTAATTCAGCGAGAAAGAGGGTTCACTTTTACTTGACTTGAATGAATCCAAGTTTCTATTTCTACGAGACCAATTTTTATATTTACAAAACGTCTTATGTAACAATTTGTAAATAAATTAATTTGTACTTTCGCAAGGAAAAATAGCTTCCAATTTCAAAATTCTTTCAGATTGCGACTACTATTTTCAAAATAATCCTCATAACTTCCCGAAACATTTCTGAATACATTGGTTTTTTAAAAAATCCTTTTTCAATACCCGTTCAGTACAATTTTTGCTTGCAAACTTTCTCACCCGCGAAAGAGAGAGAAGGCGAAACACGCAAAAGAATATCTCTTCTGAACTTCTCGAAAAAAATCAATCAGTTAAAAATTTTAGATTCTTTTAACCGATTTTTCGTGCGCGAGAGAGGAGAGCTTTGACCCCTTCCGTTTTTTTCTCTTGATGAGCGTTAAAAGATTTTCCATTGATGATGATTCTTCCATCGCAGCTCAATACCATTTAAAAAATTAGAAAATATTGTTTTTGATCCGATGGTTTTTATATTTTCTTTATTTTAAAAGATAAATAGTGTTTGTGAGGTTCTGTATTGGCAAATACAACTATAAATAAATAAAAATTTATAAATGCAAAGATCTTCAAATTATTTTTTTTTAATGTTTAGATTTTTTTAAAGTTGAACCTATGAATTTTAAGAACACGTAATTTTCTGTTTATACAAAAATTTGCTAATCTTCTGGTTGGTACTTGGTGCAAAGTTGTTGTTAAAAGTAAAGATGTTACCTCTGAAAAAAATATCGCAATAATAAAAAAATATGCCCATACGCTTCAATCTAAAATTCCAGAGTTTTTTTTTTGTTTTTAAAGGTCCAATACACTATTGTCTTTCATATGTTTATAGGACCTATTCAAAAAAAAAACTCTAGAATTGTTGTTTTCAAAAGATCAGAAAATTTCTTATAAAGTGTCTAACAATGTTACACATGAAGCCCTTTTTGAGTGTAAGCTTTGAATTTAAATTTTGACCATGTGTCTTTATCTCAGCAAGAAAAGGACCATTTATCAATGATTTGGCAAATTTAAAGGAAATTTTCTGAAGTTTTCGAGAAAAAAAAACATTTGAGACTTAGGTACTATTGACGACAACAATAAAATGCATTTTTGTTTTTTTTTTTTTCAAAAACCAAACTATAAATGAATTTATGCCGCAAACAGTGCCATAATCCAATTACCACTTTGATTTCAAATCCGATTTTAAATAAAAAAAAATATATATTTTTATCATGATTTGCTTCACACATCGAAGCGTAAAAGTAATAAACAATATTTTCATTAATTCATTGATTATTTGCTAATTTGTTACAGCAGCATAACTGTAATGTGGTATAAAGGCTTGTTATACTTTTTGCCTACAAATTAAAAAAAAAATCATGCTTGCTAAATACGTAAAAATTGAGCTAGCCTAAAAAGTTAAATAAAAAAAAGGTTTTTTTATTATTTTTTTCTTAATGGTCTTAACCTTAACTTTGCCGAATTGATTAGAAACTTCGCTTCAAGATACAGGTTCTAGAAAATAGTAGGATGCAATTTTTTTATGGACAGCTGACAAATTAGTACGGAAACATGGATAAACGAATCAATTACGCAAAATGGCTTCTTTAGTCATAATAAAGGTCCCAAAATTATTTGAGGCAAAAAATATTTATAAATAATAACTGATTATCTAAATTTTGGAGTACAGCCCAGACTATCCGAAGTTTGATTATCCGAAGGTTTGTATACGACTTCGGATTATCAGATGAAAAATAATTTGTTTAATGTTTTTTATTGGTTTTAACATCTAAATCGAATTCTGCGACCCCATTTTAGTCAAATTTATAGGTGATTGCCTATTAAAATAACAAGATGCATTTTTTTCAATGTTTTATAACCGCCATTTTGGCTGCCATCTTCGATTGAAAAAGATTACTTATCACTTTAGCATAGTTTAGCATACTTAAGCAGTCAGCAGTCAGCAATCAAAAATAAGTCAAAGAAAAAATTTTTTTTCCAATTGCCCGAAGATTCGATTATTTGAAGTTAAATTTGTCGAAGGCCTTCGGATAATCGAGTCTGGACTGTATTGCTCATTTAATCTTTAATATCGACACTGAGAGAGTCCACTGTTATTTCAAAAATTTGAGAATAAATAATTAAAAAAAAATGGCAGTATTTCTAGAAAAAAATAATCATAAAGATTACAAAAAAGAGAAAAGAGAAGAGAAAAGAGAAAACCTTTTTTCACCGAAAAAAATAATCTTATTCATTTTTTATCGTGAATGGTGCATTAAAAAATATAATAGTATCATTTATAAATAAGGGAAAAAATAAGAATGGAGTGGATTTACATAAAATTACTTTTCCTAACTAAAATTTCCAGTATTTTTTTAACAGTGCATTTCATTTTCAATATAATTTAAAACGTTTACTTAAAACGGTACTGTTTTTTGACTGTTGCCAAAAAATGCCTTGGGCATTATTTGATTATCTCTGCTTATTTTTTCGGAAATTGAGCTAAGGATTGTACATTTAGTTTCCTCTCGTCCTTGACCACAGGGCCGAGGGACAAAAACTTTGAAATAAATTTGTGATGGCCTTATTGATATTAAACGATTAACTTTCCATTTAGTTAAAATATCTTGTATCTATTTACACAAAATCAAACTTTTTCTTCGTCAACAAACAGCTGTAAGACTTGCGCACTTTTTCCTTCACGGGCATTTCCTCCGGAAGATCGAAACACGCGTCCACGACTTCATTCACGTTCTCTTCGTTGAAGGTTTTGCTTTGCAGAAAAAAGTCCTTTATTTTTTGGGTGTGGTAGTTTCCTTCTGCATCGAGCACGCCTTGTTTCAGCTGAACACACCTGATGAAGTCCTGAAAATGGAGATACTTGTAAGTTGTCGGTTGCATAGGAAAAGAAATTCAAACTTCTTACAACTTCCTGATCACTAAAGTCGAGATCTACATTCTGAATCGCTCGCATCACAAGATCCGAATCCTCCGCCATGCCCAACTCCTTGTAGCACGCTTTTGCCTGCTCAATTGTGGATTGCATCTGCTTTTGGTCCAGTTTTCCCTGTGAGATGTCAAGGTCACAAACAGAACGCAGAGGAAGTATTGGTATTCCATACCAAACAGCTACTTAGAAAAACAATTAAGAAACAGCTCAACAGCTGCATTTTCAAAAATGTTCTCTACTTGAGATTGCATAATATACTGAATGATTCTGAGTGCAGCCTAAAAAAGTGATTCGTTATCATTTTGACCTATTTGACCTTTTGCAAAAAAAAATGTGATGTTCTGATTGTTTTTCGTTGGTCATAACGTTTATTTTGAAAGAATACTGGCAATGTTTTGAAAATATGTTATGTACAACAAATTAATGGAAATTTAGAGGAAGTAACTAGAAATTTGATGACTAATATTTCTTCTTTCTCCTATCTTTCCAGTTTGCAAAGAATGGCTAGTTCGGGAGGATAGTGCGTTGGCTTACGAGCTCCAAAACAGAGAAAGTAAGTAATAAAATTCGGAATCTCTAATGACCACTTACAAATTTTAAATCTGAACTTTCAGTTTCCGAACACTACAAGGGCAACAAGCACCGCAACCAAATCGTCCGCCAGGACTTCCCGACTGCCCTTTCGGAGCAGATCCGGGAAAAGGAGGACGCCGAACGGCAAGCTGCGCTGTACCACCAGATGATCAATGAGCAGTGAGTTTTGCAGAATGCTTCGTATTTAATGGGTTTCATAACTCAGCCACCTGTTTCTTCTTGTAGGGAAGAGATGGATGCCAAAGTAGCACGCGATATCGCCAGCCAGCTGAAGCGGGAAGCCGAACTCAAACGGAGGCTGCAGGAGGAGAAGGGTGAGATGTTGGCGCGAAAGTTGGAACAGGCGGCCATCAGTGGCGGTGGAAGGAAGGCTCACCGGCCGGTTGTCGAGCCGGAGCTTGCCTTTCCGCTACCTCCGAGGAATCATCCGAAGCCAGTGCAGCACCAGCAACCTCCAAGGCCACCGATGACTCACCACGCTTCCCCGTACATTGCCCATTCACCACCGGGACCGTCTTCCGCCATGGAACAACCCGATCTGCACTACGCCTCGCTGGAACTCAACTCTCCCAAGCGACCTCCACCGCAGTCGATGTTCCAAAATGGACGGAATCCATCGGCCAACATCTACCAGGAGATCACCCACAATCCAGCTCCACCAAACTTTAACCGGTACGACGAGGACGAGGAAGGCTACACGAACATCAACCTTCACTCGCACACACCGGAGAAGAAGCAACCGTTGTTCCCGAACGCGCGGAACGGATCGTCCTCCGTGGACATCGTCGACAGCATCCGACAGTACGATATTCCGTACGACGGAGACTTTAGCTACCAGCTGCCACCACCTCCCTCCCTGAACGACATCACAGGTCACGGACAGCGAGCGAACGCTCCAAGGGCTGGTCCCTCGACCTCCGACGCGTACAAGTACACCAACAACGTCTCCACCGAGGAAGACTTCCGCAATAATTCCAACTTTAACAAGATATCCCCGGAGAAGATCGTCACCCCTCCGAGTCTCGCCCCCGTCCCGTACGTAGCGGCCGGTCCCAGCCGGAGCTCGCGAGCGGCCATCAACTACAACGCGTACGACGACGACGACATCGAGGAAGCGCTCGCCCAACCATCGCTGCCATCCAACCACACTCCTCAGCTCAACCAGATAGGACTGCCCACGAACCTGGACCTGGGCGCTGCTGCCAGCGGGTCCAGCTCCTCCCCACGCTATCCGAGCAACGGTCGAAGTCAGGACGGTGCTGGCAGTTCACACCATCACCACCACCAGAATCCACACCTGTACCAAAATCATCACCCGCATCATGCGCACCAACAGCAACAACAGCAGCATCACAGTCCGGTGTCGCCGTCGCACTCCAAGAGTGGTAGCTATGAAAAAGCCGACCGTATCCGGACCATGAAGGATCTCGGGTTGCCGCCGGAGGAGATTCACGAGCTGGATAAGCGGTTGGAGCAGGAGTTGAAGGATGAGGTGAGTGATTTTCGAGTGGTTTTTTTTCACTTTATTTCTATTTTTTTGGGTTCCGTTTGGTTTCGTTATGATTTCCGACCCGAGCGGGTCCGTTTCTAGTATCATGTGCGTCCTTCGAAAGTCATGACTAGAGGCAGACTCGTTTAGGTCTTTAATCCGTTTCTTCGGTTGGTGTTCTGAGTTTTATAATTATTTAGTTACTTGTTTATGATTCTTTAAGTTATAATTCTTCATAAGTTGTCAACCATATAAAGAATGTTGGAAGAGCTTCTTGAAGAAAAATTAAACTACTGTTTAAGCATACTAAAAACCATCTGCAAGTGCTGACGCAAGTGTGCATATGTTAAATTTGAAGCCTCCTCTTCCCTCAGGAACTGGCCCGTAAACTGCAAGACCAAGAAGCGGACGTGATGGACCAGGAGGTGATCGACCGGCGCGTTGCCATGGAAGCCCAGGACAAGGAACTGGCCAAGATGCTTCAAGAGCGGGAACGTGCCAAGGCTAAACGAGCCCGGGAGAAGGCCCGTTTGAAGAAGGAAATGCAACGCCAGCAGCAACTCCAGGACGGCACGGGAGAAGTCGTCGAAGAGGCAGCTGGTTCGCCGTCACATCCGCTGGAACAGCAGCCAGCTTCGTTGGAGGCTGCGGAGCCTGATCCGGATGGAGACTCTTACTCCAATCCGATTGATATGCTTCAGCATGCGCAAGCTAATGGAGGCGGCAGTGGGAAACGGTACTTTGGAGCGCCTACCCATTCGCCAGAACATGGTCTCGCTATGCATAAGGCACAAGGGAGCATTTCTTCGCACGGATCGGGCTCCGGCAGTCAATACATGGCTTCTCAATCGTCCCCAAATGAGGATAGCTACTCGAACCCGATCGACATGATTAGACAGCAGAAATCGGCACCCAACCTTAAGCTGTCCGCAAATGTTCAACGGTTGGTTGAAAATGGTCGTAAAGACGACGACATCTACGTACTGCCAATCTCCGAAGGAGGCGAAAACAGAAGTCCTCAGCGACCAAATCAGCTAGATGTTCGAGGCGTTCCAAATCGTTCTTCTGGATCCAGGTAATACACAATAGAAAATGCATTTTATTTCAAGATGTTGACTCCCTCCAACTCTTCCAGGAGTCAATACTCCGACGACAACATTGCAACCAGAATCGATCCAACGTTCGGCACGAGTCCGATGAACACAAGCTCCATGACTGCCTCAACGCTCTCTTCACCTCCAGGTAAACTGCACAGACATTCTCAAAAATCAACCAATCCCGTAACTAACCATCCAAACTCCCTCAGATATTCTCGAGTTTTCCGACCCCGGTTCATCTAGTCCAGTGCCACCGTACATGCCGATACAGGGAACCCGCCGGAACGCCGCCGGCGGTGACAATAAGAAGCGAAAATCAAAAGAGCGGTGCGCCCAGCAGTGAGACTTTTTATTTTATTTTGAAATATGCTATTTTTGTACTGTTACTTATTCATAATGCGTTCTAGTTATATACAAAAACATCAAAAGTAATAATAAAAAAAGCTGTAACAAAAAGCACGTTGCTACTATTAAGTGTCAATGGGACAATAACCCACAATGCGTTGCTGTTTCGGCTGCTGACGCGGAACAGCACGAAGCAGGAACCTGAGTATCGTCGATATTTATTGCGCTATTATACACAACAGATTATACACATACAGATAGATAGGCTAGCAAAGAAACTGCTCGAAACTTTGTTTTCTTCTACTCGATATCCTTTTCATCTGTTTTATTTACATCGTAAACATCTTTAGTTTCCTTTTTGCAAACAGCATTTTCTTTATTTTTGTACAATTATTTATGTAATCCTTGTGTAATAAAATTGCATTTTATTTAATCAATGATTTGTGTTATTTGATGACCGTCCTTGATGTACAAGAGAGTAATTATCTACGAATTTGGCCGATTTCGTGAAACTTTAATTTTGGGTGTGGCTGAAACTTTTTGCGGGGCTTCTCGGGCAGACGGTAATAATAAAATTCATGCCATTTCAATAACAAATACTGTTAAAATAACATTAAGTGTTATGGATTATTCTTCAAATATCCATTTTTGCATAAGGGTTTAATAACAGTTTATGTTATCATAACAAAATTTGTTATTGGTCTGATATTGGTTGAAAGCCAAAACAACTTTGGAATAACATTTTTTGTTATGGAAGAATACTTCCAACTGTTATTGGGATGATTGGATTAGTTGTTAAAATAACAAAAAATAATAACAAAGATTTGTTCGAAGAATAACTAAAAATGTTATTAGTCCGTTATTACAATAACAATCCAATAACAAAAAAAAAATCATAACGACGAATAACAAATCTTGTTATAAATAATATGAAATGTTATTGGCCTAGTATTTTCAAATATCAAAAAATGTTACTCCAAAGTTATTACCGTCTCTCGGGTTTCCTATGACCAAACAAGACTTTTTGTTTCATCGATGGGATTTTTTTTAATGATCATTATTTTTTTAAATGTCTAAGATCTAAGATTTCGAAAAATTGTCCACGTGGTTTATGGATGGTCCCCAGAATCCCGCAAAGATTTTAGCCGAATTAAAAACGCAAATTAAATCCATTTTCTGTTTTCTTGGAGTATTAGTCACGGATAAAATCAAATCATTCGAAAAACCATAAATGTAAGCCACAAGCCAAATTTTGATTTTTTTTTTTTCGTTTTGTGAAGTATTTATTCCTTGAAACAATTGCAAACAATTTTGAAATGTTAATAAAGGTAAATATTTTTGTGTTTAAACGACGAAATAATTCAACCATTTATTTTCAACGCAAATTACTCCACTATGCCCACCTCTATGCAATGTTTCAATAAGTCCAGATAAACGGTGTGTGTCTTGGCTACACAAAATTTCAACCCAAGCCCAAAGACTGTGCTGGGTTGCGTATGAAAAGGAATAATGCCCACCGAGCACTGTATGGCAATACGAACGCAGCCACTTTTACGTTGGAACTTGATGAATGAGGAATGGAGTAAATTTAAATTCACTTGCAAAATTACCGTGCACCTCCATAAATTTATTTCCATAGATTTTTAATTATTTTTGATTGAAAAAAAAAATCAAATTATTTGTAACTTGCACTGAGCAAAGACATAATGTTTAGATCTGAAATATAATAATTGGATCTTTTGAAGTTATTGGATAATTTTCGAAATTCATTTAGAGAAAATCTTTCCATACGTGTAGTAGAAAATATATTAATAATTTCGAGAAAAAATAGAATCCTGCGCTCCAATTAATCGCCGAAGAAAGATAACGTCGCAATGCAATGCATATACGTTGTCTATGGAAACCAAAAGTTGTTGATATTATTTCACGGACACAAACACACAAACACCAGTACTTGTTTACGTTTTGCACTGCGGCTGTCATGCGCTAATTTTCTCTTGGCCTTCGAGATAATCGCCAAAATCTATTACTTCTTGATAGGCGCAATAATTTTATTGAATTTTATATAAAAACAAGCCTTACCTGACAAACTTCGTTCTGCCTTTTTTTCGTTTGTTGACGTTTTTAACTTTTTTGCTTATTCAGCCTCCTATGATCAAAATTTGATTTTATGTAACTTTTCCCATACAATCTGCAGATTTTTCGGAATCGGTTCCAGGGTGGCCAAAGTTGTAACTTTTTGGCGTAAGAACCTTCCTTGGACTTATACGAACCCAACGCAACAAAGAGCACCTCGATCCGACGTTCCGTTTTGAATTGATTCGCGTTCGAACAAAACCGTCGAAATTTTTTATGTATATAGAAAATTATTATCATTTTTTATATAAGGCAGCTTTTTGGGCTAGCAAAATCTCTGTTTAATTTTAAGCTTAGAAATCACGGTTTTAAATACCGAAAAAAATCCGTTTAATTCAAGCCTGAAAATATAAAACCCAACCCCACATTAAGACGAGCTCCGAACAACAAAACCTAAACAAAAAAATCCTCTAATTATATTTAGGGTATTCTCTGCCAACTCACGGTAAATAAGAAAAATTTGCCCCGAACCCATTTCAATTTCCGTGACACTTTGCTCTAAGGGGTAATTTTGATCCCTGATCACGAATTCAAAGTCCATTTTTGATATAGGTGGGGACGTCTGGTTTGATGGCGTACGTATTTTTTATCATTGAAAAAGATTAATTTTGGAAGGTTGAAAATTTGATTGGTTAAATGTTACCACTTTTTTTTTAAATGATTTTACTTAAAATGTGGATAAATGTAAAATTTAACAGAAACTGATGTAAATTCAACCAGTTCCTGATGTTAAATTACATATTTTTTGACACAAGGTCGGTCACCATTCTCCGATGTAATATTTCTGTTTAGGCCGTTGCAAATATTTTTCAAAGTTTATGTCGCCCCTCCCTTCAAAATTGGTCCAAAAAATCAGGGGGCAAAAACATATTTTTTTCAAAAACTTGAAAATTTCTATGGAAATAGAAGTCTAATCAACTGAAAACAATCTAAAATGCCTTATTCTGCATTGGTAATCTTATTTAGCATGTTTGGGTTCGTTTTAAAATATGTTGAACTTTTATGGAATTCAATGTTCATCACCGCAAAAACATTTTTTTTCGCAGAAATAAAATTTTCGTCAATACTTAGAAATTTTTTAAACTTAAGATTGCAAAATAACTGGACAGATGTGTAATGCATTTTATTTTAAATTTGTTATTTTTTTTATTTTTTTCAGGCTACATATGTTTTAGAATGCAGCGATTTTCTAAAAAGGTATAGAACAGATAAAAACAAAAATGTGGATGAGTAAAAATAAGGGTATTGCATATATTCTTCCCGAGTTATCAGAATTTTACAAAAAAAAAAATTCGAAAACTTATGATTTTAACCATTCTTTATCAGTTTTCCGATGTTTTTACTCCTGAAACGTGTGCTTTTAAAAGTTCTTTTTTGGTTCAGCAAGTTCTGTAAAAATGAGTCTTTGGACGTTTGTTGAGGCTGGCGCACTGCTTGAATATGGTTTATTTTATTCTAAAAAAAAAGAAACAAGCCAAACACTGCCATTCATCATACATATACGCTCACAAAAACCAAAAAAAAAATTTAAAAAAAAATTTAGCCTTTTGTATTGAATACATTTTCTTGTGCCGAAAGAATGTTTAATATGGCACCGCCATCTTGACATATTTTTAATAAATAGGTAGTTAGATTTGCCCATCAATTTACGCCTATGATATTTAGATGAACCGAATATAATGGTTAACATTCTTAAAAATGCATACCATGCCCCCCACTGAGAATTTTGGCTCGAGCCGATCTGGCTCGAGATCGAGCCTGAATCGAGTCGAGTCTCGAGCCAAAATTCTCAGTGGACCAGAACAGAAAAAGTTACTTTCAACACTCAAAAAAAAAAATCGTATAAAAATGTCTTAGCATGTGGTTTTGTCATTTTTGCTCTGGACATACGTATTTATGTCAATACACGCAGAAAAATATTTTGTACGATCAGCCTGTACGAGGTTTGATTCAACAAAATTTTTGTTGAATATAATCAACGCGGATTTTGCGTTGAAACAAACCTTGATTTTCTCAATTCCACAAAAATCTTTTGTTGTTTTGAAAAAGTTCCTTTGATGTTTAGCGTAGATTCAACAAAAATCTTGATTTTCAAATCAACAAAATGATTTGTTGATTCAAATATGCCTTATTTTTCTGCGTGTAGTTATTTTTAAAAAGTAGTGGAATTAGAAAGAACATGTTGTTTTAGATACATGGACCAAATCTAGAGCAAAAAGGATATCAATAATATGACAGCATTCAAACCAATCAATTTCCGGCCATCCCTATAAATCTCCCAAACCTTTTTCACGTTCCATCCCTTTCGCACATAAGCGCACATACACCAAACACACACAACCCTATCGATGCAATACTATTACCCTGATGAAGGGTGGGACAGGGTGGGGTTATTGAGTGTAGCGTGTCTTGTGTGCACTCTGCACAAATACACAATCACACGCAAAACGCATCGTCCGATTGCTGGACCTGCATGTCCCCGTCTTTGTCGTCGGACCGCACCACACACAAGTCCACGAGCGAACTTGACCGGCCACAACCGCGTACGGGACTGCACCACACCCATACAACGCTGCCTTGGTTGCACTTTTTCCTCGTGCATCGGTGTTTGGAGCTGCAGCAGCGCAGTACGATGCACCTATACCTGCGATCGTCAGATGTTGGCTGGTTCGATGTGTGCATGTGCATGCTGGCGACCAAATGTGTCGCCCCTCAGGGGTCAGTGCCAGGGGTTCAACCGGAATCTGGAAGTTGCCAGACGGAGACCGGGCAGCTCTCGAAAAGTGCAGGACAACTTTTGCCTCGGACGGTCATCAGCATTGGGACAATGTTGTGCGCGCGTGTGTATGTGTGCGAAAAAGTGTGTAGTACACACGATCAGCCGGACAGGACAGGACAACACCATTCAACCAGCGGACTCGAAGTCGTCGTCGGAGCGAGTTTTAGCGAAAAAGAGCAAAATTTATATACGTCCAAGCTTATATTGCCACCCCGCGCGCGCGTTTTCCCCATTGCATTGATGGTGGGACAGAGGCGTCGGTTAGGGTGAACGAAATGCTTTATAGAATTTACGGCACACATATGATGTCCTTCTCCATATACATACATACAAAATATCAATGAATGTATGAGAATATTTTTATTCCTAGAGTTTTATGTCTATTTCCGATTTGTGGTCCCAAAATTCAAATTAAAAAAAAAGATTCATAAATAAATGATACACAATGTTTTCTTAATAGTGTGACGTCGAATTTAAAAATGTTAGCAATCAAAGTTTTAATTTTAGAAATAATTATTTTTTGCTCTCTGATTTTTTAGGAAATATTGAGGTCGAGGAGGACAAAAATGTGAAGTAAAATTTCTATTGGCCTAATTGATAAACAGGGCTAGTGAGCAATTCTCTACCAAAACCGGAAATGGTTTTTATTTGTATTTTTTTATTTAGGTCAAACTTTGAGAGGGCCTTCTCTATGACCAAAGAAGCTATTTTGTGTCATTGGTTAATCCCCATACAAGTCTCCATACAATTTTGGCAGCTGTCCATACAAAAATGGTATGGTAATCAATTTGGTGTCTTGGGCAAAGTTTTAGGTATTGTTGAGGACTATTGAGAAAAAATAGGAACGCGGAAAAAAATCCTAATTTTTAAAACTATTTTTTCACAAAAAACTCAATTTCCCAAAATACCGTAAACCGGGGTGACTTTGATAGGGTTTCAATTTGTTTTTAGAATTTTTCCAACAGGTAAGGTTTTTCTCAAGATTATTATTTTTAAAACATGTACTGGAGTAGGCCACTCAAAGCCCATACACTAATATGGAAAAAAAGTTTTTTCAATAGTGTTTAGAACAATAGTTACGTTAAAAATTCTTAGTTTGAATTCCGAGGTGACTTTGATAGTCATAGTTTTTCTTGTTAAATCATATTTAAGATGTTCGAACTTTATTTGTATGTATGTATGTATGTATGATCTCCATACCCGCAGGCAACTTGGTCCCGAAACACATGTGAGCGCTAGGTGAACAATTCGATCATCTTTTACTCCATAATCTGTACACCCACGTGCATAAGTTTTTTTGCACGAATTTTAATGCTACAAATACCGGCGCAAAGATCAAAATGGTTTCCCGCTTCCCTCCCCAAGCGCCGGAAATTTGTAGCGGGTGTAGGGACACTTCGCATAGACGCCCTTGCTCCCATCACGTCACTGAGGGTATGGAGCGACGAGAAATTAATAAGCATGCCCCCCAGTCGAACCTTCATTAGAGAAGCAGGCAATCCACAACTCACAGCGAACGACCGAGGGAACACCCTACCGCGTATATAATAAGATTGGCGTGGTATGTCTTCAATGATTTGTAAATATGTCAGAATGAATGAAAGAGTTGCCTGTATATATATTAGTCTGCGATCAGCAGAGAAGCGAGTCAGACGTGCGTCCCTCACAAACCAAAAAAGTGCTAAAAAGTGCAAAAAATGCCTCACGGCAAGAAAAAGAGGCGGTCCTCACCAGCAGGATCGGCAGATTTGAAGAAGCTAAAGAATGCCGAAGCGCTACCTGGAAAGCCAGGCAGTTTGAGCAAGGATGCTCTAAATTCGTCTGGAAACCAATTCGCTACCCTCCCTGTGGACGTAAGCGAGAAGGAAGAATTTTAACGACGGGAAAAGTTGCCACCCATTTTTGTGAAAACATCGTCATCGGATTCGGTGCGAAAGTGGCTGACCGGGTTTATCAAATCTGGTGCTTTACGAGCTTCCATCCGCTTGTGTGCTGATGGACTCAAAATTCTGCTACCTACCAGAAAGGATTACAACTACGATCGGGATTTCCTGAACAACACAAAGATTGAATACTACAGCCATGACGATCCAGGTAAACGCCCCATGAAACAGGTCCTCCGAGGCCTGTACGACATGGATGTGAGTGTGCTGAAAGAAGAGCTCAAAACTCTTAAGTTGAACGTGATCGAAGTCTTCAAGATGACGAGACACAACAAGGACATCAAGTATCGTGATCAGCTGTACCTGATTCATCTCGAGAAAGGATCGACCACGCCGTCTGAGCTGAAAGCAGTTCGGGCAATTTTCAACATCATCGTGACTTGGGAACGTTATCGTCCAGTGCACCGTGACGTGACACAGTGTTCGAACTGTTTGCAGTTTGGGCATGGTGGAAGGAACTGTTTCATCAAGAGTCGTTGTGCAACCTGCGGAGGTGAGCACAAAACTCAAGCTTGCAACACAATCAACGAGAACATTGAAGCCAAATGCTTCAATTGCGGCGGCGACCATTCGACTAAGAATCGAAGCTGCCCAAAACGTGCTGAGTTTGTGAAAATTCGGCAGCAAGCGACGACGAGGCACCAACCAAATCGTCGTAAAACACCACCAACTTTCACGGACGTGGATTTTCCTGCTTTGGCGTCACCTGGAGCGGGATCTGTTCGAGTGGTTCCAAATCTGCAGCCATTGCCGTTGAATCAGCGGCAAAAAGTTGCAGAGAATACAACACCTCCTGGCTTCAGTCAGCAACCGAGGGAAAACCAACCAGCATCAACGAATGAAGGCAGTAATGACCTGTTTTCACCACAAGAACTTATGAACATTTTCATCGAGATGACAACAACACTGCGTGGTTGCAAAACTCGTGCGGAACAAGTAAGAACGCTTGGAGGATTTATCTTAAAATACAGTTCGTAGTTTACTCGTTCTAATGATTTTGAATATTTCAATGAATTTGCTTTTTTAGTTTTAAGTTAGGATTAGTTGTTAAAGTGTTTTTTTTTCTTTTTAACCCAAATGTATTCGATTCAATGCAAAAATGTAAAACAATTTGAAGTAAATAAATGAATGTGAACAGTTAATAAGAAAACGAAAAATATAACAAAGATGAAGAGCATGTAGCCATACCACTTAGAATGTAAATGAAATGTAATTATTATAAGAAAGTTCAATAAAGACATATTTAATTTCAAAAAAAAAAAGTTGCCTGTATTAAAAAGGAAAGATCTCACCAAACAACGGAGTCTTCAGAAAATTTTCAACTCTTCAATTTTGATGATCATGGAAAAACATTGAAAAGCTTCAATCTTGAGTTGCTCCGATTCTCCGTCCGCAGTATTTTTCCCGCAGTCCCTCCGAGATGTTCCTGTCAGACAGCTCCATGCGCTTGTACACGTTGGCCAGCTTCAACTGGGCCTCCTCAAGGGTCGAGACGATCTTGGACTAGAACTTGATGGCTATCGGCATCCGGCAGAAAGTTGCTCCAAACGCGAACTTAGAAAATCTCCATCCGGCGCAGACGAAGTAGTTTTCTTTTCTTCCAACGGGTGCGCACCGGGTTCCGCAACATTCACAAACCGTCCGAAAAACTATGTTTTTACTCAAACAGATAGAAAAAAACCCGAAAAACTTAAAAAAATTGACACGAGCAGAAAAAATTGAGTCCGACCTGTCACGCAACCTACTTCGATCATTTAAGATGTTCGAACTTTATTTGTACGTTTAATGTACCATCACTAAAGAAGCTGATATAGTTTGTAAGAAAAAAAAATCAATGTTTATATTTAGTTAAATAAGCTTTTTAACAAAATACATATAAATTTTAGGTAAAATTGTTAAAAAGTCTGAAATTTGTTAAAAATAGTTTTGTTTATAAAAATATCGATTTATATTGCATTTTATACTGAATTCGAAGCACAAATCACAAGTTTTAACATTTTACATGAAATTTGTTTAACTGAAATTGCCTATAAATTGGAGATTTTTTTTTAATTGTGTTTCAAAAACACATAATATTTATTATTTACAAACTTATTTAACCTTCTCCTAGTGGAAAATTGTCCAAAGAATCCGAAAATGCATTCCGTTTTCCGATTCAAAATCATGTTCATTGAGAAAATCATGACTCTTTGAGAAGTTAAAAATAATGACTTCATCAACATTTTCTTAATTATAGTTAACTAACTTTATAAACTTTTCAAAATTATATGAAAAGTTCTTCTTGAGGTACTTTGAACACTTCTCTACCATGGTCAGTATGTTTCTGAACCATTCCTTACGTATATTAATTGTACTCTTCATTTTGCGGAAAAATCACAAACCTATCAAAGTCACCCCGGCTATCAAAGTGTTCAGTAGTGTCCCTACCAATGACTTGCACCTATTATAAAGTATGATTTAACTTTTGATTATTTTTGTTGAGAGCTTTTAAAAAATCTTGTTCAGGTGGGGCAAGTGTACCATATGGATTTTTAGTATGGAAAAAAATACGAATTGCTGCAACAACATATTTTATTGGGAAAAAATACATAAAAGTACTTAAAAACTAATAAACAATTGTTAAAAAAATGTACATACAAAATATAATGATATTATGAAAATTTCCTTTTTTTTCATCTAAGTCATTTTTTTCGTTAAAACGATTAAATTTTTAGTAAAATATTGTTATTTAATCTAAAAATTAAAGTAACGTTTAAAATACATTCTAATCTGATGTATCTAAGTGATAACAGTTCAATTGTTAGCAAATTAACATGTTGTTTCATGCATTGTTCCTCTTGCCCCAACGGGTTGTTCGTCTTGCCCCACTAGTTGAGAAGAACGTACGGAAAATCAAAATTTTTAAAAAACTTTTTCTATCAAAGTCTTAGTCAAGACCTGGAATAAGATGATTATATAAAAATCCGACAGATTTTTTAACGTTATAGCGAGCATTTCCTTAGTTTTTTGCACTTGCCTCACTTTTCCCTATTCATTTTTTTTTTAAATTAGTGCACATGTTTGCCCACCTTTGAATTTGATATTTTTAAAAGTGTAGTCCTTATCCAAAGTCAAAGGCAAACTTATAGGAAATTGGGCGAGCTTTCCGGTAAAAATATATTGCCCTTCTCAAATGTCATTTTCGAGTACAATTGGCTCCATATACACAAAAATGGCTTATATAGGCCTAGGATAACATGTCTAAAAAGTTTTATTGAAATCGGAGAGGGTCGGGTACAAAAGTACCAGAAAAATTCCCGATTTCAGCTGGAATTGCTCGAAAAAAGAAGCAAAAATTTGAACTGAGTACGAGAAATTTGTTTTTGATGGCAAAAAATCAGAGCGTTGTTGTTTTTGAAACTGTTATTCTTTTAATAATTTATTTAAGACCAATTAAATTCAGACAGAGACCCTAAGCTACACCTCTGCCCACTGCACCACAACCACTACGACTTTATACGACCCCTTCTCGTCCCCTCCACGAGCGACGATGCACCGCGGGACGACACCCCGATCGCACTCTCCCCATTCAACCTCCCAACACCCCTTTAATCGCCCCATTCCATAACCGACCTCTGCCACCAGAACGGGACAGCAACACTGCAAAAATTTCTGCACAAACATAATGTGCATCGCCGTCGTCGTCGTCGTCACCCACCACCTTCTCGTGTGTGCACAAAAGTGCATTTTTGTTGTGTGCAAAATTTTCATTCGTTCGTCGTATTTTTTGCTGCTGCTACGAACCTCGACACCGGCCCGTGAGTTCCGCGCTATAGTTTTCTCCCGGCCGTCGTCCGATGTCGGTCGGTCGTCGGCGCTTCCTGCAGGAGGTCTTCCCGGCTTGACCCCGGCCGATCATCATCGTCCACGCGCGCGTTCCGTCGTCGGTCGTTGGGACCTCACTTCGCCGCGCGTTGTTGCATACCTTCAGGGGCCGTCGGGGCTGGTTCGGGATGTTCTCGGGACACCTTCGTCGTTTTTTTTTCTTTTTTGAGAGGCTGCTGGAGAGAGTCTGGTCGTTGTCGTCGCCGTCGTTTTGTGCTCAGAGAATGCAGCCTGCACACACTAGCCCTGGTGCACCGCTGCTGAGGTTCTTCGATGCAACGCGGGCCCGAGAAGAGTCGTCGTCGGCAGCAGATCGGAAGAAAAATTTCAATATGTGCAATGCAATGCAAACCTCGCGGAGCCGTTTTGTGACACACACAGTGTGCAGTAGAGTGCAGAGCAGTTGGTGAAAGCAGTGCAGTTCGGGAAGAAGTGGCGAAAAAAAGTGCATCCAGCGCGAGTGTCGAGGAGAAAAAGGCAGTTGAAAGCCGAAAAAAAGAATAAAAATTAACGTAACGATTCAACAAAAAAAAACACATTAACTTACAATCCCAAACCGGGTTAATTTTACCGAAGGTCTCCCGGGGTCCCTCGTGACGGCGACGGCATTCCGGGCACGCGAAAAAGATCTGGAAAAAGTGACGGTTAAGGCGCGGCGGCGGTGACGGGAAATTCGCGGAACGTCGATCGATTTTTAGAACCTCAAAAAACCTCTGCTTCGGGAAGAAGATCGTCGAAGTTTTTTTTTCCTAATTGTAATGCAAAAAAAAAATGTTTGAATTTCTGTGCTGTGCAAAAGTGTAGCTTAGTGCGGTGCGGAAACGACACTAATGAGAGTGCTGTGCCTGATGATGATGAGTCAACGACATGTGCGAAGAGAATGATCAGCGTAGCGCAGCTAGAGAAGCTAATGCATTAATTCAACGGTGGAGACACGAGGCTAGAGATGATATTTTGCGTCAGAATTTTGAAATTTTAGTGAAAAGTAAGTTTTTTTTATGCATCATTATATAACTTTTCATTCGGATAAGCCATTACAAATTTCAGGGCTATGGTATCGAAATTATTCTCACTCCCGTTGAGCTGGTTTCAATCCCAGTCAACCCCGTTTGTTATTTTTCGAGGCGAGATTTGTCTGTCCTCGCCTTCCGTCGGATGGGGAAGTCAATATTGGTCCCGGCCTAATTTAGAGGTTAGGTCAGTCCAGGTGTAGGAGTCGTCTCCTGGGTATTTGATCAAACCTGGTCCGATACAGTCGCTGGTTTGTAGCTTAACTCGAAATCCAAAGGTCGTCAGTTCAAATCCCGGAGTTGTAAAGGAAAAGGTGTAAAAAGAGGTCTGGAATGCCTCTCTCCATTCCTTGAGACGATTAGGAACCAGCAATAGAGACTGCCAGAATGTTGTAACAATGAGTTTTTCAATATAAATTACTCTATTATTTTTATGGTTTAGACCAGCCTTTTTTTCAATGCGGGAAAAAATATTTTTTGAATTGGTGGGGAGCGGCATGTTTTTTTTAATTTTAATTAGGCCGTTGCAAATATTTTTCAAAGTTTATGTCGCCCCCCCCTTCAAAATCGGTCCGAAAAATCAGGGGGCAAAAATTTTTTTTTTCAAAAAACTTCAAAATTTTAAAGGAAATAGAAGTCTAACCAACTGAAAACAATTAGAAATGCATTTTCCAGCGTTTAAATTCATATTTAGCATGTCTGGGATCGATCAAAAATATTTTTAATTTTTGTGGAATTCCAATATACAGCACCGCAAAAAAAAATTTTTCGTCGAAAAAACAAAACTCTTTAATACTTTGATATTTTGAAAACTAATGATTGCTTAACAACTGGGCAGGTGTAAAATGCATTTTAAAACACTTTTTGCATTCTAATGTTGCGATTATGGCTTGTGATTTCAATTTTTATATTTTTTTATTTTTTTGCCCCCAACCCCCCTCGACCCCGACCAGAGTCGAGGGACATAAACTTTAAAAAATATTTGCAACGGCCTTATTGGTAAAAAATATGAAAAAAATACAACTAAAACTACTATTGAAGGAATTTTTATGGTAACATCTCGTCAGTTGTGTGCTATCTTGTGACAACGACCATTTAGTACTTTTCGAGAAAATCGATTTTTAAAGTTTGTTGGTAAATAATTTCAAAACTATGAATGATAGAGCCAAACTTTTTGAAGCAATCGGTTCGTATACTATCGCTTAACAAACGCTCCAAGTTTCAACTAATTTGGTTACACCAGTTAAAAGATACAGTAAATAATGTAAACAAAAATCTGAAAAGCACGTGTCACAAGTGTGTTTCGAAAGTAAAATTGTACTACGTGTCACAAGTGTGCACAGAATTCCCATACAAACTAAAATAGGCTTAAATCAATAGTTTAACCGACTTAATCAGTATATTTTCAAAAACAAAAGGTTGCATTGCCTTTAGAAAGTATGTGTGTACATAAATTTGTGAAAAACAAGAAAAAATTTCCACATTTTCCAACAACATGTATGACGTGTCACAAGTGTGCACAATCATTTTGATGATAAATTGGTCTATGTCACAAGTGTGCATTGCGATATCCGGGAAACGGAAGCGAGTTTCCAAAATCGGGTTAAAGCATCTTGTAGTGTTTGTTAAGTATAGCAAAACCTCATCATTAACTCATTTTCGACCAAAATGGTCTATGTCACAAGATAGCACACAGCTGACGATCTGTTCTAAAAAAAATTTCATTAAACTTTCATCAGTTTTATTCTTAACATTAAAAGTTGCAAAAGGTTGCGGACCTCAACTTTTAAAATGTCTAATTATTAATATCCTCTATTATTTTAGACTGATGAAAAGACTTGACTTTTGACTGATTTACATTTTTTTTTTCTTTGAAAATAACAATTTTAATTTAATCAATAGCAATAAAACAGATAACAGTTGTAATTTTTTTAAATCAAATAAGGCCGATGCAAAAAAAAACAAGTTTTTGTCCCTCGGCTTTGGCCGGGGTCGAGGGGGCAAAAAAATATAAATATTGAAATAACAAGCCATAGTTTCAACATTTGCATGAAAAAAGTGTTTTTAAATGCATTTTACACTACTTTAGTTGTTTTGCAATCATTATTTAAAAAAAAAATATGTAAGATTTGACGAAAACTAAAATTTTTAGCGAAAAAAAAACTTTTGCTTTTGACTTTTGACTTTATAGCTGTCGGCCACCATTGCTAGTACCAACCACTAGTGTCTTCCTTTTTATCTACAAGGACTTCGCCGCCCTGGGCGCTATGGCACGGAGCGACGGCGCTGAATACCCATATTTACACAAAGAATTTTAGAGCGCCCGCCGCGGGATTCGAACCGGCGGCCTCTGGATTGGAGTCCAGTGCGCGTTCCGATTGATCCACACGGGCGGGACAATCGACAATTTTCAAAAATTCTAAAGATTTTTAAATCAACCCAAACATACTAAATTGATTCTAAACGCAGGGGAATGTATTATAAATTGATTTCAGCTGATTGCACTTCAATTTCCATTGAAATTGTGAAGTTTATTGAAAAGGTATTTTTTTGCCCCCTGATTTTTCGAGCCAACTTTGAAGGGGGGAGACAAAAATTTTAAAAAAAATTTGTACCAGCCTAATTGTTTCTGAATAATACATTTTTAAAATAAATGTTTTTGACGCAAGAAAAACAATTAAAAATCATTTGTACAACAATATCGTCTCTGAATAAAAAAATAAATCCTTATCCAAAAATCAGCGAAAAAAATGCATGTTTCCATTCAAATATTCATTTTCTAGGTGAATTGTGATATTTTTGTTTTCATGATAAATTTAATTTAATTTTTGAAATTAACGCAATCCATATTGAAATTATGTTTTTGTTGAGAAGCAAAACAAAATTCTTGATTGGAAATTACCAATGACAAAAATAGCTTCAATGGATAGATTGAAAAGCAACAAAAAAATATGTAAAGCCTTGAAACTTAAGTAAAAAATGTTCATGATTTTAAAAACATTTTGATAGTTTTTGCTAGCAGCATATGTTATCATGTTCAAAGCATTTTGTGATTCTTTTTTTGACAATTTAGGTTGACATTAGAAACCTATTGGGTTTTTTTATAATATTTTTTAAGATGAGGTGACTTTTATGTAGCCAAAACAGGGATGTGGCGAAAGTCGGGAAATCATTAAAAAAATATGTTTTTAAACTACGTTACATGTGTGTGTGGAATGAAAACGGTTTAAGGGACCAATCATAAATCACCTAACGAACGGACTAGACGACTTTTCAACAAGAAATAATAATTTGTAAGAAATATCAAATCTTAAAAACACATTATGATTTATGGATATGGGTTATGATTAATTAATATGATTTATGTTTCAAATTCATTAAGCTTTAAATTTACCAAAAAATCGAATTGCTAAGTCATCAGTGAATGGCCCAAAGATTTTTTTAATTCAAATTCATTATGATTTGTTTAAAAATTAATCAACTATCCTCCACAGGCTTTAGAAGACTAAGAATATCAAATTAATTTGGTAAACTAAATCGGGTGTTGCCGAAGGGATGGCACTGCATTAATTTCATTTGCTGCATATTGAAAATATGGTAGATCTGTGATATAAAAAACAAGAATTTGATTTATTTTTTAGTTAACTAAAATTACAAGTTAATCTTTTATCAAAATGAATTCTTTAACAGTTGAATAATCTTCGAAATGAGAATATGAAAAAAGGAATATGACAGGCTTCCAGAAAACTTTTTTGACCAGCCTAAATTTTGGCATTCTCGTTTATTTTCAATCCAGGAAAAAGATTAATAAAATCTCAGTAAGGATCTCACGTGGTCTGAGAATTCATATTGATCAGCACTCTGACAAAAAAAGCTTAGTTGTCTACCCTAGATTTTGATATTTTTTGTAATTATAAGGCCAAACCCTTTCAGTTATTTATTTCCAAAAAGAAGACAGAATACATTTCTGTGGATTTTTATTATCAGTTGAAAGTGCAGCAAATAGTGCTAAAATTATTGAAGTATTTTTTTAGACTTGGTGGGAAAGCGATACTTGTCTAGGTAGTAGGGATCATGAAGTATGCTAAGCCAATCAAGTACAATTTACCAATCCGACATTTGAATGATTTTTGAAAAAAAATATGGACTAATAAGATAGAATGGAGAAAAGCTTTGGGTACATGCTTTTTGCTAAATAAAACAATCGGAAACTGTCCATTTTGAACTTGTTTCCGGGAAATTGCATTTTTCGGCTTTTACCTTTAATGTACAAACTTCAAACAATGTGTTCAAATCGTTGCTGAAAATATTTCTTATACGATATTTTGTCAACCGTAAACTGGAATGTTTTAAAAAAAAGTAATTTTGTCATCAATATTTAACTGCAATTTAACAACATTTTTTCACATTACTGAAACAAAAGATTCTTGCCAGACCTGGAACCGCCATCCACTGCGATTTGTAGTGTCTACGAAAACCATCTAGAACCGCACGATTTTCTTTGTGTCACTCCGACGATGATGTTAGAGAGCAGGAGAAAAAGCCAGTAACTGGTGTTATAGTTAGCCATAGAGCTCGTCCAACTATTACTGCACGAAGCGCGAGAGCGCGTCGTGTGCAAGTTGAAATTGCGCATGAATCATACTCATATTTAGTACACAGATCAGCAACTGCACACACTTCCTCATTGCTCTCTCTCTCTGTGAGGTTCGTGTGGGATAGTGTGCCACAAAATCTACAACTACTAGTAGAAAGAACACACGACGATCTTGGGCCAGGTTCGGGATAGTATGTGTCATCACTGGCCACGACGGCGATGGCATCGTTTTTATACGGGGTGTACTAAAAAAGTGTACATTATTTAATTAATAAGACAAGGAAACGCGTCTGATTCTTAGAAAAGGTCTATTAGATCATTTGATATTTTGGTTTGAATTAATATATTATATATACTCCGGTTAATAAAATCAAGCATTGTTATATAAAAATTTAATTTAAATTAAATAATTGATTTCAAAGTAAAAACAGTGTATGTTTTTTCAGATCATCAAGGTTGTTAAATTTAGACTCCAACTACTATCACGAACATTCCAAATTGTACATGGCATAGTGGTATAACTCTATCCTTCCAGACGCCTAGCAAGAAAAGCTCCACCAAAACCCACACAATTGCCACAAAATCTGTTCACGTTTCACTGTGGTAGAGGAAAAAAGCAGTTTTCCACTTCCGCATTTGAAAAACTCTTCCGCCATTTAACTCTCTCGTCCTTCCACACCGCCCACCACCGGTTCACCAGTTTCTCTTTCTCCATTTTTTTATGTCTCTGGAAGTCGGCGCTCTCTTTCTTATTGGTTGCCCAAATCGAGGAAACTATTTTTCCCGATCTTGTTCTAGCGCTGGAAAGGCTGAAGGTCCTTGTCTGTTCTTGCTGCTGCTGGTGTGATGTTGCAGGAAGGGGTGTGGTACCGAGTGTGGTTACAAGTCACGAATGTGCTTTCTTGCATTTTTTGTTCTATTTATCTCTGCACAAGATACGATTAGACTGTATTCGACTTGTGGACATTAACAAAACATATTTTTTGATCTTCTAGCCGATGAAATTTTATTTTAGGATTTTGGTAAATTCCCAAAAAAGCAAAAAATAAACCACGGCGTGTTTTCTAGAACTAACTTTTCAGGAAAAAAAAAGTCATCGCTACTTTCAAATGTGTCTTATAGGAAATTTTCTCAGCTTTTCAATGCTTCTAAGAGCGAAATGTTTCATCGAGAAATTTCTGAGATATCTCTATTTTAAGTTTTTTGGTTTTAAATTTCTTTATTATTTATTGGAAACTTTATACTAACAGTTCTTAACTTATCAAATGATGTTTTTCATGTGTCATTTACTCATCAAAATGTGCAAAATGAGACAAGAAACAACTTTGTAAGAGGTTGCTAACCGCTAAACATTTCGAAAATGAAGTTTTAATCAATTTTTTGAATATATGAAATTTATTCAGAAATTAAAATCATGAAACAATGTGAAAATATATTTTTATTGAATAATAACGTATATTTTTGTGAAAAAATATCACGTGTCTGCTCTGATTTAGCTTGTTCAACCAAAACTTTGGCAGGTTTGTGTTTGTTATTGGTATTATTGAATTTTAATGAATAAATTTGATATTTTTTTAAACAAACATTATCCAGGAACATAAATACAAATATGATTTAAAATCGAAAATGTACTACATATTACTGTTGCAAGCTTCAAAAGTCATATTTTCATGAGTATAAAATAAATATAAAATTTTATAAAATGTTTACTGTTGAAAATGCACTTTAAAGTAGCAATAAAACTCGAGTCTTCCAATTCAGAATGCTGAAAACACCGTCACAAACTTTTTTTTTTTGATTGAACAATATTATTTATTATTTTAACAAAAAAAACCAAAAAAAGTCTTTCCAAACTATTTGAACAAGAATCAATAAATAAAACATTTTTTAAAAAAGATGAGATTGCAGATGAGAGTACTTCTAAAATATGAGAGAACTTCTAAAATATTGCTAATTCCTTGATCATTCAATACAAAAAAAAAACAATCATTTCATACTAATGAAAAGTATTTCTCCTAAAGCTTGCAACAGTAGTTTGCAGTTCAATTTTGTGTATTAAACATGTTTTGTGTTCATGCAACTGGTTAATGTTTGATTAAGGAAATATGTTATAGAATAAAAATCATGTAATACCCTACCAATTTCAAACCTGTAAAAATTTCGGTTGTATCAGCTAATTCCATGCTGAATCAGAGCAGACCGGTGTTATTTGTACACAACAATTGTGTAATAATCTATATGTTCTTGTAAAAATAATATTTTAATGTAGTTTTATGATTTAAACTTCTGAATAAATCCCACATATTAAAAAATTGGGTTAAAACTAAATTTTCAAAATGTTTAGCGGTTTGCAACCTTCTACAAAGTTGTTTCTTGTATTATTTTGCACTTTTTGATGAGTAAATGACACATGAAACACATCATTTGACAAGTTTCCTGGACTGTTATTTAAAAGTTTCAAATAAATGATTAAGGATTTTAAAACAAAAATATAGATATCTCAGAAATTTCCCAATGAAACATTTCGCTCTTAGAAGCATTGGAAAGCTGAAAAAATTTCCTATAAGATACTTTTGAAAGTAGCGATGACTATTTTTTCTCCTTAAGGTTGCCCAGAAAATACGCCGTGTAAATAATTGATGCAATTACAAATCTGAAGTTTGTTTTAAGGGTACAATAAATCTAAATTTTAATGTTTTGCATTTAGGGTGTTTTTGAATACCCCTGAGTCGGTCAAAAAGCAAAAAAAAAATTGTTTACCGAACATGTTTTTATTTAAAAAAAAAAACTCCAGATAAAATTATGGTGGAAAAAGCATGCACAAATTATATTAAAATTTTAAAAATACATTGCTTTCATTTTATTTTTCATCTATTGAAAATGGGTAACTTTTTACAAATGTTAAATTTTATAACCACATATCGGATAAGACGTGAAACTTGAGGAAAAGATATGTTCATGAAGTTATTGAAATTTAGCAGATTTTCAGACAGTTACATAACTGTCACAATTTAAAAAGCATTTCTGTATTTTTTTTTTAATAAATAATACTTGATGTTTAGTTTTTTTTTAGCATCGACCATTTTTGTTTTTGCCTCATAAATAAAAAAATACTACGGCTTATTAGAAAAATAAATGAAAACAATTTGTGTTTGATTTTGTATGGATTAAACCAATTTATTAGTCTAGCTTTTTAGTAATAATGTTTTCGAGATAAAAAAAAAATGGCCAAAAACCCCAGTTACGTTTTTTATTAATAATGCCGCTTTATTTTCCCAAAGGTTGGACTAAGGACAAAGGTTAAAATAAAGACTTTATGTAAACTTTTGTGAAAAATCGATTGCTTTCTATCGCTTTGTTTTTAATCTAGCAATTTTTACAATTTTTGACTTTTTTTAATATATTTTTTTCAAACGAACGACGAAAAAAATTTCTCGAGTACAACTGGCTCCATATTACACGACCTTTTTTATTCTAGGATAACTTGTCTACAAACCTTAATTGAAATTATAGACGAGGATAAGTTAAAAAAAGTACCTGACAAATTTCTATTTTGAGCTCAAATTACTTTAAAATATTTTAAAATAAAATCTGGGTTTACCTAACCCTGGCTAACTTTTTACTCCTTAATTTACTTAATTAAAGAAAATGGTCCACAAACGTAAGAGAAGCATACATGAGCAATCGTGTTATCTTTCAAAATATCTTACTCTAATAAATAATTTTGAAAGTATTTTAAAGCAAATTTTTTCCATAAATTTGAAGCAAAATCCTTCATTGGTGGTCTGCTCAGTTACACTTTTTTTCAATTCAGAAACAAAAATTTAAAAGTTGACGCCAGACAACCCATAGAACAATGACCATTCAATTGTTGGAACATTTTCGAACCCAATTAGAATTTCCATAAAGATTGGTTAAAAATACATACACAATATGAACATTTCACCTTTTGTAATTTTTCTTTAACATTGATCATCCTCACCTATTTTTTGAATTTCTTAAAAATATTCATAACCAAAAATTCCTAGTGATCATGTGAAGCCGAAATTTTTATGAATTGCATTGTTTTGCAAAAATGTCCACATTATGGAAAATTTTAATTTTCAATTTTTTCTCAAAATTATCTCTTATTTCTAAATGAAACGTACCTGAACCTGAATTATTCATGATTAGTATTCTTTCCATTGCCAAATTCGGTTTTTTTTTTTCACTACAAAAAAAAATATGTGTGCGAGAACAACCATCAACTCCTCCAGGAAGATGGATTAAGGTTTAGGGACCGTCCATTGTTTACGTAATGAATGAAATACAATGGACTCTCCCTGTGTCGATATTGAAAGAACGAAAGAACAAAAAATCAAAGCATGCTATTTGAAGGGACTGAGCAAATAATTGACAGATGGAGAAGATCGACAGCCAGTGATATTTATTTACTATTACAAAATAAATCTAAAACTCGATCACGTAATGCACGAAATGGAAAATATTTATTGACAAACAAAAAATAAATCAAATACATTGATTTTTCCTAGAATATCAAAACTAATATTTTATCACGTTATTTATGGTTATGATTAATTCAAGGGATATTTTTTAAAGTGATCCCATGCTGTTTTTACGCATACTTTTTAGTGTACGTATATGTTTAAATGTGTAACTCCATATTTTCTACCTACATTGAGGACAGTAAGATGAGAAAAAGATCATAAAATTGTTCAGCTGTCAAATTAGAACTTTGATATTCTGTGGTGTAAGTAAAACTCAAAAGCAGATTCTTGCAAGAACAACGAAACATAATCCATAAATGTGTAATTTTCAGGTCAAAATCTCTTTCGGACATTGTCAGAGTTAATGACATAACTCTGGATATGGCTTTATTTTTTTTATTTTTAGAAGAATTGTGATAAAATTGTAACAATTTTTAATGATTTTACGACAATAAAAGATTAGCCTCTTTTAAATCCTCCAATAGCAAACATAATAAAATTAAAACATATCGGGTAAGATTGCAATTCCATTTTTTTTTGAATAGGTCCTATAAACATATGAAACACAATAGTTTATTGGACCTTTAAAAAAAAACTCTAGATTTGCAAATTGTTTAAAAGGAGCAAATTTTCATTCATCAAACCTAGAACACAAACAAATTCCTCCAGCCAAAACATCACTTCCCCCATCATCAACTAAGCTACCGAAAATTAACGCTGGCACCACGTCAAGGCCTTATGCTGCTGGCGGTGACGACGCCGTCGATGGTTTATGCTCAGCATGCTTACGGAGAGGGTAAGAGGCGGAGCATAGAAGCATAGCCAACGACGACGGTCGACTTGGTGCCGTTTTTTGTTGTTGATATTTGTTTGCCCATGCCCCCGTCATACCCTCTTTTTTCGGGGTTCCTCTTTTCGACTGGTGGTGAGTTTTGCGTCTCCGTAATCCTAGAGCATTTTTGTTGTTTATTAATTTTGTATTTAAATGCTATTTGTTCCTTCGCGGTGATGGCGGCGGCAGACCGGTGGCCATTTCCGGAAAGCATAAACCTAGTCAAATTAAGAGTCAGCTTTTCTGGTGGAAAATGTTTAGCTGGAACAAAGAGAAAGTCCCGTCTAGCGAAAGTTTTTTTTTTGCGAAAAAAAAACAGTTTGTTCGTGCAACAGGAAAAAAACAGGTTAACAGACAGTTTAACGACAAGCGCTCCAAAAGCTCAGCGATTTCACAGGAAAAAAATAAATTTCACAGGAATTGTAAATATGCAGCCGAAAAAAAATAAACGCCAACCAACGGTTCTATCGATTTTAGTGTGCAGACAGCAAATATCGGAACATTCAGTTTACAAGTTAGCGACCGAAAGTGCACAACTGTTGACAACAACAAAAAACACGCAAATAAAAAACACAACCAAAATGGTGAAGAAATTTCGTCGCCCCGTTTCGAGAAGGAGAAAACAAGCGAAAAAAAAAACAGTAAAACAGTGAAGTTGCTGAAAATACCGCAATTTAACGACACAGTGGGTACAGTGAAATTGAAACTGGTGCAATTGAGAGGTGTTTTGAGGGAGCATTTTCTTGGAGTTTTTATTTGTGGTTCCTTTGCCTTGCTGACTCGACAGAATTAATGGCCGATGGCGGAGCAGACAAAAGCCAAAGAGGTAAACCGTTACTTAATTAATGCCAACTTTTGCTTCTGGTGAATTACGTGGAAATGAACTGATTTGTAGGCGAAAATGTTTATTTCGGGGAGAGCTTGGCGAAAAATGAGTTGGAGAGTTCCGTTAGGTGAAGCCAGTTGAGGGGAAAGCGTTGGGTTTAGCTTGTTAAAACAAGGTAGTGATTTTCCTCAGTGTCAGGAATTGCATGAGCTCGGCAGGAAGAGAGCTCTGCAGTTCGTTGAACCTTGCTGTTGTGAGCCTTTTCCCGTGGGGAATCCTGGATCATGCAATGCTGGGAAAGCGCGGAAAATAGACGTTACTTTTTTCCCGCACACACATCATTCTGTTACGATTGTATTGTATTGGAGCAGTGATGTGGAATTTCTTTGTCTTCATAGAGATTTTAAAAATGAATAAATGAAAAACCTGTGAAATCATATAAAAACCTTATTTGTATCGAATATTTTTGTTAACAGCGGTTCAATAAAGAAAACATGCTAATTATTTAACATTTTTCAGTCGATCACAAAATTTCAGCATACAATCATGAATAAATGTTAATACACAGCACAACACAGTGAAAAAAACGGAATCGACGTAACAACTTATAATGTGGCCCACAGGCAGACATCGACACACAGTGTTAAAAATGTGTATTAAATGCATAAAGCTTGAATCACTATTTTCAATTGTTTTTTAAGACAATGGCAATAAAATTTTAAATTCCTTTGGAACAAAATATGATTTTGCAGAAAAGAGGCATATGTTTTATATGTTTGTTTTTAATTTTAAATGTTTCATGATTTTTGACGTCATTAGAATTTACACGTCTGTTGCAAATTTTCCGGAAACCCTTTTTCAAGAAAAAAATGATGCAAAGATTGCACCTTATCACCAATGTTATTCAGCTGTATTATGTTTACGAATAAGTTTACCACTTATTATTTTTAAACTCGTCATAGAATATTTTTGTTAATTTATTATTTTCAGAATCATAAATATAAATCGAATTATTTTTTTCATCTTCATCTTTAGAAAAATGAATTATCCCTATAAAATAGTTCATTTGATTTTTTTTTTTGCATTTTTATAAAAACGAAATCATTTGCTTATAATTCTTTTTTTTACAAACGATTTTCAATCGATAAATCCTTCATGTCTACAAACTTTTGATATATTAAAATAATTAAATATATATGTTGAATTTCAATTGTTTCTACTGACATTGATTTTCAGAAATGACTTTCCGGGCAGACGGTAATAACAAAATTCATGCCATTTCAATAACAAATACTGTTAAAATAACAGAATGTGTTATCGAACCTTCTTGATAAATCCATTTTTGCATAAATGTTTAATAACAGTTTATGTTATCATAACAAAATTTGTTATTGGTCTGATTTTGGTTAAAAGCCAAAACAACTTTAGAATAAAATTTTTTGTTATGGAAAAATAACTCCAACTGTTATTAGGGTGATCGGATTAGTTGTTAAATTAACAAAAAAGAATAACAAACATTTGTTCTAAGAATAACTCAAAATTTTATTAGTCTGTTATTACAATAACAATCCAATAACAAAAAAAATCATAACGGCGAATAACAAAACTTGTTATAAATAACTCAAAAAGTTATTGGCCTAGTATTTTCAAATATCAAAATATGTTATTTCCAAGTTATTTCCGTCTGCTCGGGTTTGTATTTTTTTGAGAAATTCTTAACATTTTACATGTTTTATAATGTTTTGATTTTTATATTTTATTAAATTTTAAGTTAAAGTTTACTACCTACTACAAATAATAAAAAGGCTACATCAATAGAACATTGAAATGTAAGCCAAAAATAAGGACACAATTTTATTAAAACTCATTAATTCTCTGGACGGGCACCGATAAAAAAAAATGCTGAATTACCCTCTTAAAAAAAATTACCCTTTACGCCCACTATTTACTAATCTTTTTTTTTCTTCGAAATTAAACATCTTTACAACAATGAAATGTTCCAACCTGGTTTAATCTGTCGGTCAAAATTTATCCATTTTGGTAAAACAAAAGCAGGAAATACCCAATCATGATAAATATCGTAAAATTATGAAAAAACATGTAAAAAAAAATTTATGTTGTAGAAAATGATTTTTGCAAATCAAAATTGCTCAAAAAAACATTCTAAATAGGGACAGGGAACAACAAGAAATACAGTAAATACAAGGTTAACAACAATTTTCAGGCAATTTTCATTTGTTGACAAATTGCTGAAAAAACTATTTTTTAGAATGTCAAAAATATTTTTTTAATGGTAAAATATTGTTTTTGCAATTCCGTCGTGAAACTACTTACTTTTCCTGTCATTCTTGAACGACAAAATAGCCTACTTTTCTGTACGAAAAATAACAGAATCGAATAGCAACACTTTTCAAAATAAATGCTGAAAAGTTCTACTTTTCAGCACTGAAATGGGTGCTGAAAAGTTGAACTTTTCAGCACTTGTTTCGAAAAGTAACACTTTTCAACATTTTTTTTATTTAAACGATTTATTGACAAAATACGTGAAAATTTTACTTAAAATTTCACTCAATGGGTGTTTTTTGGAATTGCAAAAAAATGTTGTATGGAACTCGTTGCAAAACTTGATTCTTTCAGCACTCGTCGTATTTATCCAACTCGGTGAACCTCGTTGAATAAATGTACGACTCGTGCTGAAAAAACCCCTTTTTGCAACTTGTTGCATAAACTACTATTATATTATCTATAAACATTTAAATCAGCTTACAGTTTTTGTTTCATTTAGTCTGGTCAATGAAAATAAAATATTGGGGACAAAATTATTTGTAATGTATGGACCTCGAGCGAAAAACCCATTAATCATGTTAAAAAAAATTACACATTACGATGTTACTCAATCTTGGTTAGATATTGAATTCTTCAGATTCAAAGTTCAATCAACTGAGACTCAGTTTTGATGTTTAAATGCTATGAGAAAAAACTCATTTTTGTAGATCTTTTTTTTTATTTTGACTTTTATAACTTGTTTTAACAATTCAGCAATCTATTGTTTTTGCATTCAAATGAAAGTAAACGAAAACTGAAATACTATTTCACTCAAATGGGGTGAAAATGCAAAGAGGGCAAAAAAGCTTCAACATTTTGTCAACGTTTTTTTGAAGGACAAAAATCTAGCACAACAATGTTAATGGCTCATTGTTTTGCAGAAATGTTCTTGTAGCTGAGAAAAATAGATAAGAAAAAATTCAAATTAATTTAAATCCATAAGTGAATAAACAAACTTTTAATCCGCCATCCAACAACTATCTTAATCGTAGAAAAAATCCCCATCATCAAAGTGGCAACGTCGCCAGCGGTCTTCCCAGTCATCTGGCCGTTCGTCGTCGTCATCGTTGCAAATTTATAATATAGTTAGTGTAGTGAACGCGACCCGACGTCGCGGTCCACGAGAGAAAGTAGAGAAAAAGTTTCAACGATTTTCCGGTGGAGCTTTGCGCACGCGCTCTTTTCCCCCGAACGAAGGGGGACGGGTGTTGGTCGGAGCTTGGGACCCCACGAGCTTTCTTCTTCTTGCGCGCAGTAGTGTTGGGTGGTGCTGGTGAGCGGAAATAGTTTTCACTCGTTGGCACTATTGTTTCCCGACACCGAGTTGAGGAAGCTTTTCTTTTTCTGATATCTTGTTTTTTATCGCTCGACACCAACTTTGGAGCAGTTTTTCCCTCGGCAAACAAAGGGTTAATTTCCCATCGTGATTTTTCTTTGTGTTTTTTTTATTGTTTTAAGCAACGCAAGCGGTAAGCTTCCGAAAAGTTTGAAAATTCATGAAGAGTTGGCTGAATTCAGCTGCTTCCGGGGGGCGCTGATGCAGACAAAGACGAACTTTCGACTGCTTCTTGAACGTAGTGTTGCCTCGGTTTTCCCGACGGTGGAAAATCCGAGGTATCGGATTGGGAGGAAAGGGTAGTTTTAAATATCTACTATGCAGTTGTATACAATCCCCCCTCCTTCATTGGGAGGGGGTGGTGCAGGAAAAATCGATAAATATATATGTGCAGCAACTGGCAACTTGCATTCGACGGTGGTGGCAAATGTTGTTGATGACGACAACTCTTTGACTTCAACGACAACTACCAACGGGGGAAGAAGACCGTCAAAATTAGGTCATCGTGGCAATCATGGAATGGCGGAACTAATGTAAACATCAACGGAGTTCGGTGTTGGGGTAGGGTAAGCCGCTTTTGCAAGCAGTTGTGAGTCCGGAATGGTTTCGAATATTTAATGTGACGGGAAGACACGATTTGTGTGTTATGTAGTGAAGGGGGGGTGCCAGGAAGCTACTCGAGTAATTCATTTTGTGACACGAGATAATTTAAATAAGATGTAGAAATATTGGATGAAGAGGTTCGCCAAGCTATGAGCAATTTAAATCATTTGATAACTGTTAAATCAAGACATTAAATCTATTCCATTTGAAATTGCCTGAAAAAGAATTATTGCATAGGTTATCTACAACTCTTGGCATTTCGAAGTAACTCAATGTATTCAAAAATAAAAAATAAATCAAATAGAACGAATATGAATCATTCCACAATTTATTCAGAATCATTTATTGGCAGAACTCATGATGAAACTGAACCACTCTGCTACTGTTCCGATTGCATCATATTTCATGTCATGTAGAATATCACCTTCTCAACAAATTCCGCATGATAGTAACTTACATCAACTATAAAGTGTTTAGGCATTTTAATTTCATTATTCTCAACACAAAATTGGAAATAGCTGTGGAAATTATAGATGGGTAATTCTCCGCCAACTCACACAGCAGTTGCCCCGACCCCTCTTCGATTTGCGTGAAACTTTGTCTAAAGGGGTATCTTTTGTCCCTGACCACGAATCCAAGGTCCGTTTTTTTTATATCTAATGACGGAGAGGCGGTACGACCCCTTTCATGCGAACATGCGAAAAAAGAGGTGTTTTTCAATAATTTGCAGCCTGAAACGGTGATGAGACAGAAATTAAGTTAAAGGGACTTTATGTACTCAAAATCCGAAAAAACGTATTTTTCATCGAAAAAAACACTAAAAAAGTTTTCAAAACTCTGCCATTTTCCTTCACTCAACTGTAAAAAAATTAAGAACATGTCATTTTAAGGGAAATTTAATGTACTTTTCGACTTTACATTAACCCAGAAGTATCATTTTTCATTTAGATGAAAAATTTTCATTTTACAATTTCGTGTTTTTTTCTTGCATTGCAGGGTTAATTTTTAGAGTGTAACAATGGTCTACAAAGTTATAGAGCAGACAATTACAAAAAATTCGATATATAAACATAAGGGGTTTTCTTATAAACATCACAAGTTATCGTGATTTTACGATTTTTTTTTTTTTTAAAGTTGGTCGTCGTTGATCATGGCCGTTCATCCTCAGCCGTGACAGACACGAATGGCAAAATAAACACAAACAAAACCTTTTTCAAAACTTTTTTGCATAAAATCGCGAGAGCTCATAATGATTACAAACAAACCCCTTATGTTTGTATATCATTTTATTTTTGTAATTGTCTGGGTTACAACTTTGTAGATTATTGTTACACTCTTAAAATTAACCCTGCAAAGTTAGAAAAAATACTAAATTGTAAAATGAAAAATTTTGTTCTCAATGAAAAAATACCCTTCTGGGTTATTTTAGATTTAAAATAAATTTCCCTTAAAATGACATGTTCCAAAAAAATTAACAGTCGAGTAACGGAAAATGGCACAGTTTAAAAAAAAATTAAGGGTTTTTTTAATGAGAAATACGTTTTTTTGGAATTCTGAGTACGCCATCAAATCGGGCGTACAATTTTACATAAAATTCCCTTTGACACCAAATTTCTATCTCATCACCGTTTAAAGCTGCAAATTGTTGAAAAACACCTCTTTTTCGCATGTTCAAAAATGGAAGGGGTCGTACCGTCTCTCCGTCACGAGATATCAAAAAACGGACCTCGGATTCGTGATCAGGGCCAAAAGTTACCCCTTAGGACAAAGTTTCACGCAAATCGAAGAGGGGTCGGGGCAACTTTTCCCACTCACGAAGGTAGAGAATTACCCAAATATATAAAAAAATATATCATAAATGAAGTTTTCCAAGCAGAACACATGTTTTAGTACAAACTCAAACATCAAAAAATAAATAAAAATAAACAATTTTTTAATTTTGTTATGTAAATTGAACTAGTTTTAGTTTAAATACAGGAACCTACAAAGGAGAGCTGAACACGAGAAACCAGTGAAATATGCCACCCGATTGGTCACAAACTCTGCAACTGCAAACCCTTGGCATTTCCAGCAGATTTACGACGCGGCCATTTATACTTCAGTATATCTGCGTAACATTGCTCGTTCGGGCCACACTTTTGCCACATTCCTTACGTAGTGCCAACACCTTCCGAACTCCTTTAAAGGGCTGTTTTGCTGCGTACAAAAACCAATACTCTCCTCCAACTGCACCCACCACCCTCAAAATACCAGACCGGATTCGAAGACATACGACGTCGACTTCTCGTCGTCGGTCAACCAGACCGGGCCGGCAGCCGGTTCACCCTGGCCTGCGTCCCCCCGCAAGCCCCACCAGACTGGATGGGAAGGAAAAATATGAGACTTGAAAGTTGAAACCGCCTAGTTGGTGTTGCGTTACCGCACTCGCTAATACACACTCACATGGTCTGTCACAGTCTGCATCTCGCGTTGCATTGCGCCACTAGCTAGGTTGAGGATTAGTACTTGTACTTGGGGACTAAGCCAAATGATACAAGTTGAACCGGAACTTGGACCTTCATGAAGATTACTGCTAACAAAATTGGAAACTATCACACAAACTTGAACACCCCTACTTCAATCGGATTGCGTACCCCATACTCTACCCGTTCTGTACCGAACTAGAACACCTTCAGCGGCCAGGTCCGTTTACCGACTACGTGTACGTACGCCTTATACCTACAAGACTCGAAGATCGCAGCAAAAAAAAAATCAAGAAGAAGCGAAAACAAACTTCACGCCCGGAATCAAACACTGGGAAGTTCATATTTTGCGCCGTTGTCGCAACCGCAGAGAGCACTCACATACACACACACACGGTCTACCGTAGGAAAGGTCATGATAATCAACTATTCCGGACTGATCGAGGAGAAGGTGGGTGATCTCAGAGGAAGAGGGGGAAGGGTAAAAAAATGCTCGTCCAGGGTGCATTTGCTTGTACTTGTCCGCGCGAGGAGGTCTCCACCGCCACACGGCCGGCAATCCAAGTCGTCGCGTAAAGATCATCGCCGTCATACGGTGCATTCCTACAAGATGCCATGGGGTGTAGGGGAGAGTGGGCCAATTTACGTTGCTAATCTTCGGTACTTTTTCGAAGAAAATAGGAAATTGGGATATTTAAAACTAGATAGGGCAGATGTGTACCCTAATTTTCAAAAAGTATAGTTTATTTCCAAAACAAAGAGATTTTAAGTTAATTTTTAATCGATGCTCTGTGCTCTCTTGTACTAAGCTTGCTGGTTTTCCTATCTAATTAGCATAAGAGAGCAAAGAGGCATCGTAATATTAATTAGCTAGCTTGAAATAGTCGTACATCAACAATTCGGTATATAAGGATAGATCCCCCTGTAAAAAATTACACTGCTTTAAATTGTGATTAAACTTATTTTTTTAAGTTTATGTCCCTCGACTCTGGGAAAAGTCAATATAAAAATTGAAGCTACAAGCAATAGTATTAACATTTGAATGCAAAAAGTTTTTTATAATGCATTTTACAGCTGCCCAGTTGTTTTGCAATGATTACTTTTCAAAATATCTAAGTACTGACGAAATTTTTTTAATAGCAAAAAAAACTTTTTGCGTCTTGGTACAATGGAATCTCACAAAAATTCAAAATATTTTTGATCGATCCCAGACATGCTAAATATGATTTTGAACACAGGAAAATGCTTTTCAAATTGTTGTTAATTAATAAGACTTCTATTTCCATTATAAAAATTTCGAAGTTTTTTGAAAAAAAATTGTTTTGCCCATGCTTTATCGGACCGATTTTTAAGGGGGGCGTCATAAACTTTGAAAAATATTTGCAATGGCCTAACGGCTAAAATTTTAGGATAATTTTAATAATTATTTTAAAAAAAATTTTATTTTACTAATGTAAAACAGTGTTTGTCAACAAGTTTTATATTGGTGGATCATATAAAGAATGAACATTTTTGGTTTAATAAGAGTATGCTAAAAAAAATTAAATACCGTCATCAGGGGTCTGGAGGGTGAGAAATGGTTATACAAATTTCAGAATTTTCGGATAATCTAATCTCCCATCTCCCCAACATAAATAATCATAGATTTTCATCACGGGTCCCCCACAGACCGTTATTATGAAAAAAAATTCCACCCAAACCAATGATTGGACATGGTTCCTGGGACCATTCTGCACCTCTGGGCCGAGTCTCAAAATATTTGCCGGCAGAAATTTCGAATACGGTCAGTTTTAGTATTTTCAGTAGAAATTAAGGAGAAATCACATGTAAAATACATAGGAAAAGATCAAAGTTTAAAAACTCCAAAACGTTACTGGCCATGGTTTTAAATTGTACTAACATGTAGCAGAATGATATAAAAACGATTTACGGCACTGACTTAGCCGGATTAATCCTAAGTCAAGTGACTTAAGTACATTATTTACATGTTTATACCTTAATATTAAAAAAACTCCTACATAAGGAAATTTTAAGTCAAGGAAAACTAGATTGCACAAACATAACTTAAAATGGGGTGACTTTGAGCCAAAGGGGTGACATTGTACCAACAAACGAATAAAGATTGCTTTGATAAGCTTGAATTTTACGTTTATTTGTTTTTTTGTAGACGGATTAATTTGGTCTATTTATTTTCCTACAAAACAATTTGATGATATTGCTACGCAAGTCTGCTTATTCTATTTGAAAAAAGATGCGCATATTTTTCAGTTCTGAATCAATTTCTACTGAAATCAATTAAAACAATCAAAATATAAGGGCAACAAAATTTGTGACTTGACAAGTTTGTGACATTGCAATTAGAATAAAATTGTGCTTTTTTCAAACCGTTTACAAATTTCAACCATACGAATGAAATCCAGAGAGTACTTCAGCTATCATTTAGCTAATATATTTTTGTTGTCCTGTGTAATGACTATAATTTACAAAAGTTTAATGACACAACTTCCCACAGGATTAATATTTCAAACCATCCAATTATTTTTGGGTAATTCTCTACCAACTCACACAGCAGTTGCCCCGACCCCTCTTCGATTTGCGTGAAACTTTGTCCTAAGGGGTAACTTTTGTCCCTGATCACGAATCCGAGGTCCGTTTTTTGATATCTCGTGACGGAGGGGCGGTACGACCCCTTCCATTTTTGAACATGCGAAAAAAGAGGTGTTTTTCAATAATTTGCAGCCTGAAACGGTGATGAGATAGAAATTTGGTGCCAAAGGGACTTTTATGTAAAATTAGACGCCCGATTTGATGGCGTACTCAGAATTCCGAAAAAACGTATTTTTCATCGAAAAAAACACTAAAAAAGTTTTAAAAATTCTCCCATTTTCCGTTACTCGACTGTAAAAATTTTTGGAACATGTCATTTTATGGGAAATTTAATGTACTTTTCGAATCTACATTGACCCAGAAGGGTCATTTTTTCATTTAGAACAAAAATTTTCATTTTAAAATTTCGTGTTTCTTCTAACTTTGCAGGGTTATTTATTAGATTGTAACAATGTTCTACAAAGTTGTAGAGCAGACAATTACAAAAATGTTGATATATAGACATAAGGGGTTTGCTTATAAACATCAAGAGTTATCACGATTTTACGAAAAAAAGTTTTGAAAAAGTTGGTCGTCATCGATCATGGCCGTTCATGGTCACCCGCGACAGACACGGACGACGAAACAAAGAGAAACGCAAAAAGTAACTTTTTCAAAACTTTTTTTCGTAAAATCGCGATAACTCGTGATGTTTTTAAGCAAACCCCTTATGTCTATATATCAACATTTTTGTAATTGTCTGCTCTACAACTTTGTAGAACATTGTTACACTCTAAAAAATAACCCTGCAATGTTAGAAAAAACACGAAATTTTAAAATGAAAAATTTTGTTCTAAATGGAAAAATGACCCTTCTGGGTCAATGTAGATTCGAAAAGTACATTAAATTTCCCATAAAATGACATGTTCCAAAATTTTTTACAGTCGAGTAACGGAAAATGGGAGAATCTTTAAAACTTTTTTAGTGTTTTTTTCGTTGAAAAATACGTTTTTTCGGAATTCTGAGTACGCCATCAAATCGGGCGTCTAATTTTACATAAAAGTCCCTTTGACACCAAATTTCTATCTCATCACCGTTTCAGGCTGCAAATTATTGAAAAACACCTCTTTTTTCGCATGTTCAAAAATGGAAGGGGTCGTACCGCCCCTCCGTCACGAGATATCAAAAAACGAACCTCGGATTCGTGATCAGGGACAAAAGTTACCCCTAAGGACAAAGTTTCACGCAAATCGAAGAGGGGTCGGGGCAACTTTTCCCGATTTCGTGTGAGTTGGTAGAGAATTACCCTTTTCAATATTGTAGTTATCGTCATGAAATATTATATTTAATAATTGATTAAAGTAATGTTAACTCTACTGCCCAAATTTTTTTTCGAAAATTTTTATTTTTCCCGTGTTCAGGAGGTCATTTTGAGCAACTTTTGTTCTACGAAAAACTTCACTTCTCTTGTTTTATGTTTTTCTTGTTTTATTTTTAGTATTTTAATTTTCATTTGTCTTGTTTAGTTTATGTTTGTTTTTGGTAGTATTTGGCCTATTCTAACACCTCCTATCATTACATTTTGCCTATCTAATTTTTTCATGTTTTCACAGTCACTTTTTCAATTTTTTACTTGTTTTTCACTTTTTCTGCTATAGAATGGCTCCATTATCATTTATATTGTGAACAAATGCGTAGAGGCATAGTCTGGGACACTACAAAAATTACTGTATACTTATTTTTACTTAAGATATAGGAAATGTTAGTAATAAACACAGCCAAAGTTGACCCCTTAAAAAATTACATTTTTAAAAACATTGGCAAAGTCACATAAAACAAGTAAAACTTCCAACCCTAAAATTTTCTAAAATTTCAAGAGTTCTTCTTTTCAATGCATTTTAAAGATTAAAAATTTGTTGAAAAATGGATTTTTGGCGATTTTTCAGATCGAAGCCCGTCTACAGGCGGGGTTAGGTTGTAGAGGGTTAATACACTCATAGTTAGAATTCAATAAAACATATTATTGATCATCAAGAACGTTCACTAATAATGTATTCATCAAAACAAAACCTATTTCTGCCCAATGTGAAAACACAATCAATCCTTCAACAAGCTTGGCATGGCACAATTTTATTTAATTGCAATGTCACAAACTTGCCAAGTCTCAATTTTGTTGCCCTAATATTTTGATTGTTTTATTTGATTTCAGTAGGAATTGATTCAAAACTGAAAAATATGCGCATCTTTTTCAAATTAGTCACTTCCAGGAGATTTTAAATTAATTTTAGTTATTTTATGTTTAACATGCTTTATTCAAATAGAATAAGCAGACTTGCGTAGCAATATCATCAAATTGTGTTGTAGGAAAATAAATAGACCAAATTAATCCGTCTACAAAAAAACAAATAAACGTAAAATTCAAGCTTATCAAAGCAATCTTTATTCGTTTGTTGGTACAATGTCACCCCTTTGGCTCAAAGTCACCCCATTTTAAGTTATGTTTGTGCAATCTAGTTTTCCTTGACTTAAAATTTCCTGATGTAGGAGTTTTTTTTTTAATATTAAGGTATAAACATGTAAATAATGTACTTAAGTCACTTGACTTAGGATTAATCCGGCTAAGTCAGTGCCGTAAATCGTTTTTATATCATTTTACTACATGTTAGTACAATTTAAAACCATGGCCAGTAACGTTTTGGAGTTATAACATTAAAACTTTGATCTTTTCCTATGTATTTTACATGTGATTTCTCCTTAATTTCTACTGAAAATACTAAAACTGACCGTATTCGAAATTTCTGCCGGCAAATATTTTGAAACTCGGCCCAGAGGTGCAGAATGGTCCCAGGAACCATGTCCAATCATTGGCTTGGGTGGATTTTTTTTCATAATAACGGTCTGTGGGGGACCCGTGATTTCACTAAGCATAAAAAGTTGAATAACTTTTAAAAAATATAAAACATCAAAAACAAACAAAAATAATGAATTTTCCGGGAATTTCAGAAATTCCCGGAAAATTCGTTTATTTCTAGAGAAACGGAAAATATATTTTACCGGAAATCCAGGTATTTTTTTTCTGGGCGGGAAATTAAACGCTACCTTTATGAATCAAATTGCATAAATCAGTATTTTCGTACCATTTTTATTTGATATATTAAAGGTAACGCTGGTACAAATTTTATTTAAAGCTCTTGTCCCTCAGCCCTGATCGAAGATAAAAGAAAGGAAAAAAACTATATTTCAAGAAAAATCTTTCAGATTTTTACATGAACAGTATAATGAAATGCTATATAAATTATAACTGTTAAGGCTCCATTATCTGAAGGCTTCGAAAGTTCCCAATTTGCAAATTTCGAACCAACTGGAAACTTTTCTATAAAACTTGAAGTGTAAAAGAACAGCTGTCCTTCCCAGCTACATTTTAACACAGCGGCAATATTTAAAAAGTTGTCTGTTGATTCGACAATTGCAAAATACGGCGCCTACAAGGCTTTAAGATTATCGATTCTGGACTATACTAAAAATTTACTAATTTTCAATGAATTCGTGAAAATCACAGTTTTCAAAAAGCCTGAAAGTACCCCATTTGATTATAAATGCAAAAATAAACATAAAACAATGTTTCTAAACAGTTCACAATCATTTTCAACAAATGTATTCTCGATTATCCGAAGACTTTGGAAAAATTGTATCTCGGGTAGTCAAATCTTCTAATCCAATTTAACTAAAATGTAATTGCAAAGTTCGAATTTGATGTTAAAAGTAAGAAAACAAAAAAAAATACGAAAAAAAATAGCTGTGATTCCCCACCTTCCCCTACACGACGTTGTTTGCCTTGTTTGCCGCGACGATGAGCAAAGTTATCTGCTGTTGTTGTCTAGGGAGTCGTTGCGACCCGTTGCGCGATATATATGATGTTTTCTTTCCTTGGGAAACGTTTTTTTTTTTCCTCTCTTTGCAGTTCGCGAGTACAGGAAGATTTGCACCGGGAGATATCGACGACGACGGTGAGCAGCAGAGGCCCCCGCGAGGGATTAGACGACGGGGGTCGTTTGCCTTGAAGTGCATCCCGCAGATGTACTCAAACTGTTGGCCGGCCAGACAGGAGGAGTGGCACGTTGTAACTTCCCTTCCTGTCTGCCTGCCGATCGATCGAGTGGTCAAGGCAGAGATGTGGTCGGTCCCAAAGGGGGCGATTTATGACGGTCCTTGGCCGCGTGCGAAGGGATCATCTTTTGTCGTGGTCGGGCAATTAAATGGCGAGGGTGAAAAATGGAAACACCTTCGATTAAATTACTTGCCGTAAGGTAGAAGATCATAGTGAAGTAATTAATTGTTATGATAGCTACAGAACACGGGGAGATTCAATTCATGTTAAAATCTCTTCACTAGTAGTATCTGAGCTGTTTTCTTGTAATCATCAATTTCTCTTAAATTAAGCTATCAAATCTCACACTTTATTAACTTTGACAGATGTCTTCAAAGTGCAATGTCCCTTTTTTCCAGTGAAATTCCCCTTCCAATCCCATCCAACGAGCGCAAAAAACCGCCGGAATTCCTCTTGGAAATCGTGACACCAAAATAGAACACGACTTGATTGGCTTTGGAGGTTCGCCGAATAACCCTCCTCGTCGATCTCTCTTCTTGTAAGTTTTGGCCAAGTCTTGGCTGAGGGCCCCTCCGCGAGGAGAAGAAGCGCACGAGGCGATAAAACTAGAGTGTGGCAGCAAACAACTTCAACAACAACAACAAAGAAAATCCAATCGCCTTGGCCGCGCCTCTGCTTTGGTCCGACTTTGGAGCCGCCGCCGGTTGTCGGTCTTTGCCGGGGAAGAAGAAATCTAAAATGGCTGACATTTTGACAAGCGCGATGTTTTTAAGCTTCGAGACTTGTCTGGATTTGAGCCCCCTCTCGGGCCAAAGACGGCGTAGGTTTTCGGTTCGGGATCCGGATAGTGTGACCAGGTTAATTTTTTTAGTTTGTGAGGAACTTCGGATAACCGAACCATGGACAAAACAAATTTTCTCGCATTTTTTTACATTTTTTGTAAATTTTCAACATTTTATTCGAGTTCTGTGACCAAATATCAGTTTTACTTGAGTGGTTGATTTGTTGTTACATTACCAAATGCATTTTCTAAATAAATATTATAGATAAATAAATTTTAGTAATTCATTGTTAACGAGATCAATCTGGTAACTCTAGCCCTTCCTAAACGATGGCTCGATTGGGAATGGCCAAAGACGACGACAAAATACGGCCGCTTCATTTTGTGTGATGTTATGTCTTACAGTCACGACACGGGTTATCGCGGCGAGCATATTTCTTTCTTCAGCGCCGCCGCCACCGCTGTCATGGCCTTTCTTTGCCTTTCTTTTCCTGGTTTTTTTCGGTTCCGTTCATCCATCCTTCGTGTGTCGTTTTCGAGGTGGAGGCCATGTTTTATTTTCCTCTCTCTCCTCTCTTTCCATCACCCGCCGAATCACCAAGTTGGTTGATCCCAAGGCTAGAGGGAGAAGATCGACTTTGGATTTGTTTTTTTGTTAACTTGATACTGTTACTTGAGACAATCTCTTCCATAGTACACGCGGCTTGGATATTGTAAGCTGTATGCCCTCTAAATTCTTTGAAGATGGATGACTAAAAATAAGGAAGTCGATGTCGTTGTGTATCTGGTTGGAGATACAATGTTGGTCTTCTTGATTAAATCGTTAATTTGCCTGATAATAAATTGTTTTTTAATGTAATGTAAGGTAAATAAATTTGAATTAGCCCTAATTATATCAATTTTTCTCAGAGAATGAATATTTTCTAGTAAAGTCCAGAATCAATAACCCGAAGTCTTTGCAAAAGAAATCACTTCTGATAATCGAATCGAGGAAATCGAATTTTCGTAAAGTAATTCAACAGACCACTCGAATTTGACTTATTTGGGTCGAAGTGTATCTCTGAAACCTCCACTTTCAAAAGTTTCCCAAAAATCAGGGGACAAAAAACTGATTATTAAAACTAACAATGTTTAAGGAATAAATGGACAATCGATTGTAAACTATTCAGAATACATTGTACAGTCCAGACAAGATTATCTGAAGGTTTTTTATGGGACTTTCGATAATCGAATCAGAAATCAAACTTGTTTTACTGAATTCACGGCGTGTTTTCTAGAACAAACATTTCAGGAAAAAATAGTCATCGCTACTTTCAAATGTGTCTTATAGGAAATTTTCTCAGCTTTCCAATGCTTCTAAGAGCGAAATGTTTCATTGAGAAATTTCTGAGATATCCATTTTTTAAGTTTTTTGTTCTAAATTCCTTTATTATTTATTGTAAACTTTAGATAACTATTCTGGAAACTTGTCAAATGATGTTTTTTATGTGTCATTTACTCATAAAAATGTGCAAAATAAGGCAAGAAACAACTTTGTAGAAGGTTGAATTAAGTTTAACCATGTTTTTAAATATATGGGACTTTTTCTGAAATGAAAATCATAATGCCGTATTAAAAAATATTTTTTTACAAGAATTCAAAGATAATTACATAATTTTTGTGTAAAAATATCACGTGTCTGCTCTGATTGAGCTGATAAAATCGATTTTTTGAAGGTTCGAGATTTTGCCTTTCTTACTAAAGAAAGGTATAGGTTTTACTTTAAGCCAGGACGTCATTTCCATCTTCGTAAATATGTCGATTCAGCATGAATTTTAATTGGAAAAATCGTCAAAAAATCACACTGCATCGATTTTTGACGCTTTATAGATTCACCTTGACAGAACTCGTCTATCTCCAACCCTCGAATTTTGAGAAAATAAATTCCGTGGAGGTCGAGTGATGTTCGTATGTGGTAAAATTTTGCTAAATTTTGTGTCGCGCCGTTCTCAGCTCCCATATATCCGATTTCGATTCTTCTAAATGCAGACGAAAGCTAGTGTGCTGAACCTGGGCGAGTTGCCGCGCAAATTTCGAAATATCCATCTGTTTTCGGATGCGCCCAGACTTTTCAACAAAATACACAGTTTTCAAATGAAAATATGGTCAAATTTTTTCATATCTTTTATTTATCTCAAAAATTGCATTTTTCGAGCCCTACAACCTCCCAAATTTTCATCCAGATTCATAATATGGTTCTGGAGTTAGAGCCGTTTGATTGACCTACCGATGTTTCCTACAACATGTAAGATATCGTAGCTTTTCGGTTTCTTTTGCCCTGTTTGTTTTTGCATAACTGTCCAATGTTTATTTAAAAACTTTTGTGACATAGGACATTCATCCGACTACAATCTATTTGTTTTCCATGGGCTCCGAAAATCGCCTAAAAGTAGACTCAATTTTTTCGTGATTTCGTAAGTTTATTTAACAGGGTTCATTGGATTCCAATAGGAGCTTTCTAAGCTTTTCATCGTTTATATCGTTTTCAAAGTTTTCAATGCTGGCGACGCCAATGGCTTTCTACCTAAGGTACTCGTGATTGAGTGTGTAGTGGTGCGGTTGTTAAAATAGCTATCTCTGACTCTGTCACATTCGTAGAAGCTGAATGGCTATCTTCCCTGCACCGTGCGGCACACGCGGTTCACTTATACCTCGGTTTTTCTTTGCGCCTACCGCGATGTGCGTTGTCACTGACGCATGTGAAGCTTGCTATGCTAGCGTTTGTCATAAACGCTTGTTTGATTAAGAATATGTACGATTAAAAATATTCTTTTGGTGAAAATGGCGTTTTTTGTTTCTTTTGGAAATGATATCATTTATAATACTTTGCTTTCATCATAAGACTTTCTTCTTCTTCTAAACAAAGTCAATGTTATGAATTGAAAGAAGTTCTACCATCGTTATATTCTTTAGTAAGAAAGGCTCTATCTCACCCCAGGTGGGATTCAATCGGGTTTTTAAGTTTATTATTGGATTTTTATGAATAAATATGATATTTATGCAAGCAAATATGAACCGGAAACATGGATCCAAAAGATGATTTAAAATCGAAAATGTACTACAAATTACTGTTCCAAGCTTCAAAAGTCATATTCTCATGAGTATGAATTTGTATGAAATGACGAAAAAAAAGTTTTGCTGTTGAAAATGCATTTTAATGTAGGAGTAAAATTCGTGTGTTTTAACTCTGAATGTTGAGAACATCGTCACATATTTTTTTTTGGTTTACACAGAAATAAAACATTATTTAACAGAAAAAATCAAACAGAAGCTTCCATTCCAAACTATTTAAACAAAAATCAAAGTATTTGTAAAACGTTTTATAAAGATAGGATAAATTTTGCATATTATTATTTTGCAAAAAAAACAGCTATTGGAAAAATCAGCAAAAAAATGTTTTCCGTGTACCAATTTTTTTCCTAAGTGGAGCTACAAAAATCTACAACTTTGCCGAGGACACCAAGTCTATCACAAATTTCCACCAAATGATACAGATTTTCGAATGTTTAACAATATCAACAATATAAAAACGCATTTTTTTTTTTTAGATAATTTTTCAACATCAGCAAATAAAATAACTAATTTTGAACATCAACCAAATACATCGGTTTCTAGTTCCCCACACATTTTTTGTACTACCTATACTAAATCTCTTTCTTTCTCGATCAATTTCAGATTGTGAAGTGAAAACGATTAACTCGTACCAGTTAATGCAAGAACAAAAGTGAAACAGTGTAAATTTCATCACTAATATAACATCCGGTAAGTGTATCGAAATTGCATCCAACCACATTGCACATGGGATTAGGTGGGATTTGTTGGTTGTGTGTTTGGTTTATTGGGGGATGGATGGTGTGGATTGTAATATATTTTGATAAGATATATTAGGTGTATTGATAATAGATATATAGTAGAGAATAGAGATAGTGGGAATTGAATATATTGTTGATGAATTGGAAGGTGGATTGGAGAATTTGGGGAGGGGGGGTGTAATTATTGAGGAATTTAGGGTTTGTAGTGTTTTTTATTTTGATATTTTTGTTTGAGATGATGATTTTTAGAGAAAGTGTATTAGAGAGATTTTTTTTATTGGATGTTTTAGAGGGAAAAATTTTTTTATGTTAGAATTGGGAGTTGTGATTATGGGGGATTTTATAAGTGGAAGGAATTTGGGGTGATGGGAGTGTGAGGGGTTGGTGAGGAGGAGGTGGTGGGTGTGGGGGAGGGTGGAGGGGTTAGTTTGTAATGATTTTTTTGTTTGTTGTTTAATGAGGTTGATGAAAATCATGTTATGGGGGGATAATATTGATTTTGTTTAATTGGGTTATTATGGATTGGGTTTTAAGTGGAAATTTGGAAGGGGGGGGGGAGTGATGTTGAAGAGTGATTAGGTTATTGGGATGGGGTTGTGGGGGGGTGTTGGGGGATTGATGTGGATAAAAGCGTGTAGTGGTAGGTGGGAAAAAGTAGGACTGATATTATGGTGATCATCTTGATGCATGAACATGATGAACTTGAAAATTTATTTTCTGATAAGAAAACTTTCTGCATTTAGATAAAACAATCTTAGTACAGTTAAAGTATACTACTTGTTCGGTAACTGGGCTGAGAACGCAGCCCAGTTATCGAATGCTGGTCGCTTACTGGGCAGAACGAAAAATTACGAGGGGACCACCGATGCATATTTTTTCCTGATGAAACATAAAAGCAAAAGTTACTCAAATTTGTTTACCATGTTTACTTCTTATTATTCACTAATTTTATCATGAAATTAGTTATATACTTGTAAAAAAGTTTTTTAAGTTGTTCAACGTGATTTTTGCATCTACCAACCCCTCGGTCATTTCGGTTTGTTTTGTTTTTTTGACGTTTGCCTGCTTTTTAACTGGGCTACGGCCCCGTTATCGAACGCCCAGTTAAAAAGCAGCCCAGTTATACAACGCCCAGTTACCGAACAACTACTGTACAACCAGAAACAATACACATTTCTTGAAAATTGGAATGGCCCAAAACATTATTTTTTTGTTTTTTTCTTTAAATTTTTTTTCATTTACGGATCCAATAATACATCAATTTGATTGCTGAAATTATTGAATTTGTTGTTAAGGATGGTGCAAATTTTATTTCAAGTTTTTGTCCATCGGGGGGAGGCAGGAGGGGGGGGGTGAGTTTGGATAGGATTTCAATTTATTTTTCAAATATAATTCAAACGTTACAATTTGCACTGGGGTAGGGCACACACAACTGTTTCTCAATAATGCTAAAAAAAATCGTTGAAAATTGTTATTTAAAAAAAAAAACCTGTGGGTGATTTTGATAGTCGCTATTTTTCTTACAATTTTCGGCCTAAAGGTGTGAAAATAGTTTTTTTTTTCAAAGTGACCACTGAATGTCTCCTTTGAAATTAAAAATACAATTAAATATTTGTTTACCTTAGTTCAATTTCAATAAAGTGTATATAAACTGTAGGTAAAATAATTTAAAAGTTCCATGTTTTATCAAAATGCACATGAATTTATTTTTTTTCAGAAAGATATCAATAATTGTTGTCATTTAAAACAATTTTGCAACATGATTAAAAAAATCGAATTTACCTAAAAAAATATACTATTGAAAATGCCTAAATCAACAGATTTTTTCTAAATAAATCGTATTTTTTTCATTTTGCAAAACAAATCTTCATCCTATCAAAGTCACCTCGGTTTACGGTGCTTGAAAATATGAATGATTTTTGAATAAACTTTTGCCAACTAGTTAGAGGTATAAAATAAATTATGTTGTTTGCTTATGAATTTGAGATTTGGAAAACTCGAATTCTAAAAATATTCCAATAGCTTTATTCCTTCCATTTTTTTTTAATTTAGTGAACCAACTTTAATCGAATTCAATTGTTTAATTAAGGTACAATCTAAGTACCTGTTCAACATTATATCGATATATAACAACGTATAATTCTACAATGAACGTACTTGAACATAAATATCTACTTAGGTAAAAGAATTTTCGATTGTTATCATTCTCAATTTATAAATAAATTTGGCTCTCTGAATTTGAAGTTTCCTTACCCGAGCAGACGAAAATAACTTGGGAATAACATTTTTTGATATTTGAAAATACTAAACCAATAACATTTTATGTTATTTATAACAAGTTTTTTTATTCGCTGTTATGAATTTCTTGTTATTGGATTGTTACTGTAATACCAGACTTATAACATTTTTAGTTATTCTTCGAACAAATCTTTGTTATTATTTTTTGTTATTTAACAGTTAGAGGTTTTCTTCCATAGCAAAAAATGTAATTCCAAAGTTGTTTTGGCTTCCAACCAATATCAGACCAGCAACAAATTTTGTAATGATAACATTAACTGTTATTAAACCCTTATGCAAAAAAGGCTTTTTCAAGAAGATTGCATAACAGCATTTGTTATTGAAATGGCATGAATTTTGTTATTACCGGGTAAACAGTGACAGAAATTTGTGACAATATTTGAAATTGGTGATTCAAAAATAGTTTCACTTTCAATGCAATGCATTAAATACAAAATTAAATACAGTAAGTAAAGATTTTTTTCTATTTTGGATAGCTTAACTATACAAAATATATGAAAAAGATAACCAAAAAATTAAGGTTCATTAAATTTTATCTGGGGATTTTTAAACTTCTTTTTAAAGGAATAAACCAAATTTTCGTTTTCTGATTTTTGGTATTTTTGAAACCATTTTAGGTGAAACGGGACGCAAGTTCCAATACAACTTCTGGTCAACATAAATCAATTTCTGAACTCGACAGGTTTCTTTCTATCGACAAATGGTCTGAAAAAAAATAACTTTGTAAGTTACTGTATTTTCCTTAAAGCTGCGTTTAAAAGCTCGAGTTTTGTGGTGTGTGTTTTCGGAAAGGCAGTTTTTATGAAACTCCTGTAAAACTGAAACAATTTTTGCACTCAACAAATTGCTTGCTATCGTGTTTTTCATCATCTGCAACACAAGAAACTTGTCTAAGTTACTGCATTTTCATTAAAGATGCTTTTAAAAACTCGCGTCTTGCTTTCACTCTGATCAAAGTCGAGGGGGGGGGGGCAAAAAAATAAAAAAAAGTTAAAAATTTAAATTATAGGCCATGGTGCCAACATTTGAATGAAAAAAGCGTTTTAAAATGCATCATACACCTGTCCAGTTGTTTTGCAATCATTGATTTCCAAAATTTCTAAGTACAGACGAAAATTTTATTTTTGCGAGAAAAAAAAGTTTTTGCGGTGCTGTACATTGTAATTTCATAAAAGTTCAAAAAATTTTTGACGAGTCCAAACATGTTAAATATGATTATCAATGTAGAAAAAGGCGATTTAGATTGTTCTCAGTTGATTAGACTTCTATTTCCATTGAAATCTTGATAATTTTTTGAAAAAATATTTTTTTAGCCCCCGATTTTTCGGACCAATTTTGAAGGGGGGGTGACATAAACTTTGAAAAATATTTGCAACGGCCTAAACATAAAATAAAAAAGAAATTAAAATACCGAAGATTATTTTTTATACAACAACGGCAACATCGCCCAATATACTGCAGCATTTCCACCTTCCAGTTCCGTCCCCAGCCCGATTCCGGAGCCAAGGTCCAGGCTCCCTACACGCAAAGATACTCACACTCGCAGAAAAACGAGCTCAAAAGTTCGCGGAATTGCAATTTGAATTTTGATGCGACGGTGGACTGCATTTCGGTGTGTGCGTGCATGCAGACTGCACCTTTGTCACACAAAGCCGGCAGCGCGTTTTTTGGGTTAGGTTCGGGAAGAGTGCGCTCCGCGTGTTGCACGCAACCGCTTTGTGTTCGTGATTCAAACATTAATGTTTAGTTTGATTTTGTCAGGTGCGGAATTTTTCCTTAGATTTAATGCCAAAATTGGGTTGATTTTTGGTGAATTAAATTAAAATAATAAATTAAATTTTCAAATTATGCCGGTAATTGCTGCTTTTATTGCACTCAATACTGCAACAAAAGTGCATCAAGCTGGTGTGCGTTCGATGCAGCACACCCCAAAAAGGGAGAGAGCTCCCCCAAAAGAGAAAGAGCGAAATCGAGCGAGTGAGAGAGGGAAAATCTCCGCACACACACAGAAGCGGCGAGAGTGACGGCGCGTTAAATTTTCATTCATGGCTCGCCGTCGAACCGAGGCCGAAGCACTCGAACGCAAAATGAACGAGTCGAGTCATGCACTGTCACTCCGGGTGGGGGGTGGTGCTGGCATGGCAGGGGTGGTGGTGAATTTTGTCATAGGTCAGTAACGAGAAACGCTGCAGCGAGTCGTCGTGGTCGTGCTTGGAAGCCAGCAGACACGGAGTTTTTCACCAGGGTCGCCTTTTCCCCGGCGAGGGAGGCGGGTTTTTCCTCACTAATGACGATGCTCTCCTATAGAGAGGGGTGGGGTGGAGGTCAGTCTTGCGGTCGGTTGGACTGCAGGCTGTGCGTGAAAAATCAGGGAGCGTTTTACGATGAAGCTGGGAAAGTGGCGTTTCCTTTGTTATGCAACATTAAAGATGAAACATGGACACTTGACGGAAGCACTGCAGTTTGACTGCAGTTGAAATAGATGATGTGTTTTATGGAATTGACGAAAGGGTTGAAAATTTTGGCTGCAATAATGCCACCCACGAAGAAATGCAGTCTTTCCTGAATAGTAATTTCTCGTTTTTGTAAGTGAATGGCCATTTCGTCTTGCGATCTTGTCACACGTGCATTCTCCACTGCATTGAGTTAAAGACGCCATTTTGTGCAGCGTTCATTGCCTCACCTTTTGAACTTTTTTGATCCCCAAAACTGGTGTAAATGCTTATTTCATACACTTTTTTAATTTCCTTTCAACTTTTTACACATTTTTCATAATTTCGCACAGCAATTTCTAGTTATCTTTTTCGAGGTTTGAGCATTTGTGTATGCTCCAGTGCTAAAAAAAATGATTGAGTACAGTCCAGACTCGATTATCCGAAGGCCTCGGAAAAATTTCATTTCGGAACCACGAAAAAAATATTTCGTTGTCTTATCTAAAATAAATTGAGGGGGATTGTAGAAAATTCTATAAATTTGGAAGGTGTAATTTTGGAAGGTGATATTACCTCTTTTATGATGTAATTTTACCTCGATTTTTGTTTAAACTTCATCATCCCAGTACGAGAATCGAACTCACGACCTCTGAACTCCAGCACGCCGCTAATCGAAATCCATCCCCTAGCGGTCAGTATTCCCAGTGAGCAGATTTACTCTTTTAAGGGATCTGACTTGAAAATGATTTTTACTTGATTTAGACTGAAAAAGTGACATTGTACCAAAAAAGTGGTAAAATTTCACATTTTCAGATGTAAAATTACACATTTTTCTGACATAAAAGATTTACGAGCCATTTCCATGTCAAATAGGGAATCGGTTGTACCCGACCCTCTCCGATTTCAATGAAACTTTGTAGACATGTTATCTTAGGCATCTATAAGCCATTTTTGTGTATATGGAGCCAGTTACACTCGACAATGACATTTGAAAATGGCGTAAGTGTTTTAAATATTTTAGTTTTTCGTAATTTAAATAATGCTGTATCTCGAAGCCGTTACATTGGAAGTGGTCAAACTTGTAGGAAATTTGACGGGCTTTCCGAAAAAAATACACAGGAAGAAAAAAACACTCCACTTTTATGAGATTTTTTGATTTTTAAGTTTAAAAATCAAATTTGAAGGTGATCCCACGATTATTTTTCGTTCAAAATTTTTGTGAAAATAGCCTAAGATGTTACAAAAAGACTCACGAAAAATGCAGGATGGAGCAACTCACCTGAAAAAAAAAACAAAAATCATTTACTGAAGCTGTTTTTTTGAAAAGTGCTCTAAACGTCAAAATTTTCAAAAACCGAACTCTAGAGTTGATTCTCCACACAATTTTTCATAATAGTCTCCATATTGACCATTGTCCTTAGTCCAATCCTTGTGAAGTTACAGCGGTTTTAAAAATAATTTTATTGAAAAATAGGTTTTTTGATGGTTTTTGGCAATTTCTATATGACAGACTAGATTTTTCAGTCTCGAAAATATTTTTACCGGAAAGCTCGTCCAATTTCCCATAAGTTTGTCTTTGACCACATTTCAATTGGATGTATGGGCTTACAGATATAAGCTAATTACATTGCTCATAACTGAAAACATAATATTTTTTCAGTGTAATTTAGTAACCTGCATAGTAAATTAGCTTATATCTGTAAGCCCATACACTCAATTGAAATGTGATCAAAGACAAACTTATGGGAAATTGAACGAGCTTTCCGGTAAAAATATTTTCGAGACTGAAAAATCAAGCCTGTCATATAAAAATTGCCAAAAACCATCAAAAAACCTATTTTTCAACATTTTTATTTTTAAAACCGCTGTAACTTCACAAGGATTGGACTTAGAATATTTTCATTATAATCTAAAGTGATTTGTTGGATGTGCTTAATTCTACAATTTTTGACATTTTCAAATATTGTGCTAGATCTTCCTAATAATTGTTTAAAACTCTAAATATTTTTTTATTTAAAAGGGCTGAAGAATTCACAAATGATTTAATTTTTAATATTGATAATCGAACAAAAACTTTCTGAGATATTGCGAGCTGAAAAATGTGGGTAAGTTAGATGATGGTTAGTTTTCCAGGGGTGCTATAGCATTCATAAAGTATATTTTGCAAAAAAAAACTGAACAGCATTTAAACAAATAAAAAAATATTTTAATTTTTTTATAAATGTCACAATTTTTCAAAAGCTTATCCTAATCTAAACTTTTGCTCCGATGCCTTTTTAGTAACCTAAAATCTCAAATAATAAAACACGTAGTTTGAAAATTTTACCTTCAGTGATAAAAAATCAAATGAAAAAAATACGAAATTTTATTTATCCCTGTACCTAATTTTTCTGATAAGCCTTAATCATATCATCATCCTACAACTTTGCAGAAGACACCAACTCGATCAGAAAATCTATTCTCAAGATACATATTTTCGAATATTCACATGTTCATTTTGTATGATCAGCCCTCAAAGTAATGTGGTGGCTTGTCTAATCTAATCTAATCTAATCAGACCCTAGCGCAGCCAATCTTTCGAAGGTATCCTGGAGAGTGCCTTAGGTTAGATGACGCCTAGCATTCTTCTTGTCATTTCTAGATTAAATTTTCAAAACAACCTATCCCTCATGGGTTTCCTATGCAGATAGGACCTTTTGAAAATTTAATCGAGATTTATTAACATTTGTAGTGCGCCATTGCATTAGAATGCATTGAAACATCACAAGCGTTAAAGCGGCCAGGCCTACTGCGTAAAGCCGTATCGCAGAGATGACTCGTAATTGGGTTGAGTTTGAGCACTGAGTGTTCGAACAACAACACAATTCTGAATCGACAGGGGAGGAAGAAGCGTGGGGACACACCACCATATTCTCCGAGATTTGGTTGTATTCGTTGGGAGCACCATATGCTAAGAAGGTTTGGTACTCCGGGACCCTCTGGGATGGGACATTGTATTTCCACGAATGCCCTGGACACTATTTTGCCGTGGTTATAGCGCCACAACTCGCTCTCTGTAACAGTATTTCTAATTCCAGTCCACGCTCACCAAGTCGTCATGGCCTAATGGTTAGCATTTTTGCTTACCAATCCAAAGGACGGGGGATCGAACCCCGTCTTGAGCGACTTTGATTTTTCGTTCATATTCATCATTTCAAATTTCTATGGGAGCGGCCGTGGCTGACTGGTTACGGTGTTTGCTTTGTAAGCGAATGGTCCTGGGTTCGATTCCCATCTGCTCCCAACGAGAAAGTATAGGAAATATAATTCTTGAAACTCTGAACATGAACGAAAAATCAAAGTCGCTCGAGTCGGGGTTCGATCCGCCGTCCTTTGGATTGGTAAGCAAAAATGCTAACCACTAAGCCATGACGACTTGGTGAGCGTGGACTGGAATTAGGAATACTGTTACTATCGAATTATATACGCGCTGGGTCCTTGTCCATTTGACAAGGGTTCGGAAGTTCTAAATAACGTTTGGATCCGATTGATGCAAAACGTTCTTCAGGGCGGGGCTTGTCGATAAAGCAGAAGTACCTCGCGCTCGGCTAGCCAGCGTAGAAATGGGTCACCGAAGCTCGGCAGAGCTAACACCTTCCAAATGCCTATGCGAGTTATTTGCATGTATAGAATGTAGATCTAAAAATACATGGAAACAACTCAATTTGTAAGAAGCGGCCGCAAGGCTCCGTTTGGTTGGTTGCACACACGCACACACATATTCATCATTTCAAATTTCTATGTACTTAACTTTCTCGTTGGGAGCAGATGGGAATCGAACCCAGAACCATTCGCTTACAAAGCGAACACCGTAACCAGTCAGCCACGGCCGCTCCTCAAAAGTAATGTGGTGGCTTGTATAGAAAAACTAATGTTGCAAGAAGGCTTCTTTTGCCAAATGACATGGAATGGACATAGTTTCATCCAAATAAAAAAAAATGCAAAATTTAAAATCTCGTTCAAATTGGCTAAATTCTAGAAAAACACTGCATTTTGTATTACAACAATACTATTCCAATTGAATAATTCAAATGAAAACATACAAATGGAGTGTGATAGTGAGTTGTGGAACAAAAATAATATTTTTTAAAGCAAATATTTAAGGTTTCAATTTTTATGTACATATGTTACACTATAATTACATAAATTTTTATCATTTTGTTAGTGGTATTTTCAGAATGTTAGTGCAGGATAAAACAATTTAAAAAAATATTTAGGTTGATACCTATGTAAGCAACTCAGCCAGATTTTAGAATTTACAATCAAATTTATTTACAACAGAAAACAGCATATCTAATAAATACTCCATGACATTTTGTCCAGATATTGAAATAAGAGTATTTCAGACTTTGTCTAATACTTTGAATTTTCAGATAATCTTAAAAAATATTTGTAATCTTTTGTCACGTTTTTATCGTTTCAATATTGTTTCGCATACAATATAGAAATAAAAAACTTCGATTTTTATCTACTATATTTGTCATTATTCTTAAACAATAGTCATGGTAAACTTTCGGAACAAATACACACATTTTTTGTAGAATTGTTGACAATATAGGAGTGCTTTTTTGCACCAGTAATTACAAATACTAACCCACCTTACTTCAATACCAGTGTCACTCCAATGTCCATCCCCATCAATAACAGTGCATTCCTCAATTTCTTCCAGCTCAACTGGCTGTGAGTGTTTCTGCTCAGACGGGCGTCAGACCGGGGCCACATTTTGTTTTCATGCCCCGTGTTATTTTGCTGCACCTTTTGCACCGTACCGTATAGTATGGCTTCTGGCCCAGAGTGTTGCAGTATAAATGTGCTGCTCGACTTGCTATTTTTAGCCCGCGCTTTGGTTGGACACTTTTTCCTTCCTGTTGCAACAGGGGCGAAAATGATGTTGCAAAAAAAATAGAAATAAACAGTGCAAAATTCTTTGGCTGACTGATTTGCACCGGTGGGGCAGACCGATTCCGATTTGGGGTTAGTAGTTCAGGACAGTTTGAGTTGGCCGCTCGCCGCACTGCCAGCACTGAAGAGGGAAGAGACTTATGGCCGCGGGATTGAAGAGTTGAGCTAAATTTAGCCAAGTGGCTTCAAAGGAGGGAGTTTTATTTTTTGAACGTTGGAGGGAAAGGAATGTCATTGACCGTTGTAATTATAAGCTGGAGATTCACCCCGAATCCGAATTTGAAAACATAACAAGGAATATGGCTTTTTGTAACAAAATTTAGCAAATTTCTCTTAATTTTTTCTATTTCTTTAGAAATCCTTTGTAAAAAATGCATTCCTAAAAAAATCAAATGTTATTTATTGACATTATTTCAAGCACTGACAAACACGGAACACATTATCGCAGAAATGCAATGAAGTAATAATAGTAATTTAAGTAATGAATATAATGTGCCCGTCCACCCCACATCCAATGACATACCAATTGATCGCTTTGTGCGACAGGAGTGATATGGCACACATTTACGCTAAAATGCAAATTCAATTGAGCGCCCAAGTCACGAATCCATCACAGTCATTTCCACCTCCCCCATGTTTTGTGAGGACGGACCCGATATGATGGATGATTTAACAATTAACTGCACGTCGTCATCGCAGATAACTCGTTGAAAAATCCCCTTCCCCCTTGTCTAGCTCCACACATATGCAATAACGTCAGTCAGTGATCAGATCCGATAATGAGTTCGTCCTCGGAGGGTCGATTTTCCCCCTTTTTTCCCCGTCTAATATGCATTTTCGTCACAGCAGATAATTTTCGCCCTGACGATGGAACGCAATTAGGTTTCGCAAACATTACTGGAACCACCCGTTCTGATATGGTGTTACGTTTCAGCTGAAGTTTAATGAATTGAAGATATGATGGGCCACACTTCCCTGTTCTTGTATACGGGTTCCACCAGCTAATTGATTGTGGCATATGCCGTGGTCTCTCATATGTACTGTCCTGCCACGAAGATGTCAACATATAATGTGGTTTGTTAGCCAGTTTCGTGGGAATTTCAAATAGTGAAACCATAAATAACGACCCCCTCACCAAGTCATGCATTCTTCATGTAGCATGATATCTCGAAGATGTTTTGCTATCAGTACACACTGGGAACATAGAATTATCTCATTAACAATCCCCGTTTCAGTGAAAGCCCGGTAGCTGCAACAATGAATGTTACAGAAGCTGCGATGTGCTGCACGCAAACTGGATTCTATCACGCGAACTCAAGTTTTCGATCGTTATCGGTCAAGTTGGTTTGAGCGGTTGCATCTTGCGGTTACGAAGCGTTGCGGTTGTTGGTGAAGATGTTTACATATTTGTGGCGAAGGAATCGTCTTCCATTTTTGAATTAAACTTTGTTAAACTGACCAAAACTACATGCTTAGTCCGATTTTGACATTCAAAATTGTATGTTCAAGTTATTCGCTCTACAGCATTGCCTTGGCGTTCTATATTGCGAGATTCCTACTCGAAGCTAGGTGTCCGAAGGTTTCAACGGCGAGACAATCCAAAGCTCCCTTCCACAACGGGATTCGAACTGGCGACTTTTGGATTGTGAGTCCAACAACCGACAAGCGACTCCACCAAGGCAGAACCCAGGGAGACGACTATTACACCTGGACTGAGCTAACGATCTAACTTCTAGGTTAGACCGAAGCCAACATTTATTTCCCCGTCCGAAAAAAATATATTAAAAACAAAATAGAAAGGTTAGAATATCATACAGTATAATATATTTTAGATCAATTCCATTTCAGATCAGAATTGGCAAAATTACTAAATGTTTAATTATTCATTAAGATTTCCACGACTTCAAAAACAAAGCTTTGTCAAATTCGATTCTAATTTCACCACCTGTATCCCACTTCATTTTCAAAAGGTACTCCACCTCTCAGTAATCCACTCCCGAAAAGCCACACGAGTCCAGACAAATTGATTTTCTGCATTACTCTTCCAGGGCCAGACTAGCCAGTCAGCCAACCAACCAGCTCTCTCGCGTCTGCTGGCACCGGACACGAATCCACTCCATCACCGCCCGCCCCAAAGTCCGAGCTGTCTGGAACCCGTTTTCAGACGTTGCCGGTTCCGTTTCCCGACCCGACCCGAGCACAAACTTTCTCTTCCTGGAGTTGTAATTTGTCATATGTAAAAACTTTACCAGTAATAGTTTTAAATTTCCACCACCGTCTCGGTGTTTGTGATTTCCCGACGCAAAACGGCGGCTGCTGGGACGAGTGTCGAGGACGGGAAGCCCGTAAGTCATCCTGGAAGCAACTCAGCGGGAGCAGTCAATGTGTGTGCTCTGGTGGGACATTTACTTCGGTATTATTCGGGAAGTCGTCTTGTGATCGGCTTTTCAATGTGTTGGTTAGTTAGTTAGAAAACTCGCAAAAAGCTTTTATGTATGACTTTGGCAAAAGTACGAGTTATCGTTTGCACTCGCATAAAATCAACTATTTCTGCAAGCTTGAAGTTGCAAATCAAAGCAAAACATAAAACGGCTTCAACGTTTGAAAATTCCGTCTGTAGAGCATCTAATGCCGGCTGATTGTCCGTACGCTGGCTTCTGCAACACACGGCAGAGAGAACGAGAGAAACAGCTTTTTTATGCTCAGCATAAACCTATATACTGCTTCATCTGTGCTCAGTAATATTTCCGCAATGTGCAAATGTGATTTGCACTAGGGATGGTATTGTCAATATATTTAAACTAGTTTTTTTTCTCGCGTATAAATACCTGTCTTTGCCAAAGTTTGAAAGAAAATCTGATTTACAACTTTCAAACAGCTTTAAACTTCAATATGTTGTCATTCCACTGAATGAATCTATTCCCCAGAAATGACTGTTGCCGTTATTTTATAAATATTTTATAAATAATGAATGGTAAATCTATAAAAAATCATTTTTCTCGAAAAAATTAACCCTTCTTTTTAAAATTATCAAATCTCAAAAAAGGAAGATACATCTCTATGAAATCAAAGTTCTTGTAAAAAATTACCATTCTTATCAAAATCTACAAGATCGTCATGGAAGAGAAGAGTGGATTTCTATGAATTTCATAGTCATAGTCATAGTGAAAATCTTTAAATATTTTTTATGTCTTTAAATTTTATTTTAAAACAACACTGTAACATGACAAAAACTTGCAAAAAAAAACACACACACAATAAAAAGTAAAAAAAAGCACAGCATCTGTAACTTTTTATCAGTTTTTACGATTTAAAAATTCATAATAATTAAACATTTTGCGTAATTTTTTGTCATGGAAACATCCAAAAATAGGATTTTTCAAAAATGGTTATTTGCGCAATATTTTTTTGTATGAAAAGTCGAATAAACAAATGGATAATTTTTTTAGAGTGTTTTTTTTTTCAGGAAATCATGAACAATACTTATTACTTTGCCCAATACACCAAGTCGATCTGGAATTTCGTTCCATAGGTATTGATTTTTGAATATTTTAATGGACAACTTCCAAAATTGTATAGTCCAACTAATGGTGTAAAATGTCTGTTTTATTCATAGAAAAAAGAACACACAAAGTTTCATCATACCGACATAAGGGTTAACATTGGATCTGGGGGTTAGTTTGGGTCATACAAAAATGATGAACTTTGTATTTAAAAAAAAACTATTTTTCAACTAATTCTGGATCTTAAAAAAGAATTGAAAAGAAGAACTCCTAAAATTTAAGAAAATTGTAGGCTAAGAGTTCAGCTTGTTTGATGACACTTTTCCCATTTTTTTTACATTTTCTATATTTTATGTAAACATTAAAATTCATTAATTTGTGTATTGTCCCAGATTATGCCTTATTATGCAAAAGTGGTTTAAAAACATTTAAAAAAAACTAAAAAGGCAAGAGGTAATAACAGGAGAGGGTAGAAAAAGTCAAATACTATCAAAAACAAACAGAAACTAAACAAGAGAAATGCTAATTAAAATACTAAAAATGAAACAATAATAACATTAAACAAGCAGAACAAAAGTTGCTAAAAATAAAAAAATCGAAAAAATGGACATTGCACAGCAAAAAAAAAAGTTTAATTTTGAAATGTTGAAAATTTGGTAGATTGAATATTACATCTTTTAGAGTAATATTACCTAAAAAATGAATTAAAAGTGAACCTGATAAATATTCACTAGAAACTGATGAAAATTCATCATTTTCTGATGTAATATTACACATTTTTTTGACACAAAATCTGTCACCATTTCCTGATGAATATTACCATAATTTTTTTTCCTGTGTAGAGGGTTAAAAGGTTAAGTTAGAAGTATTTTTTCTTCGTTTTTCGTTTTTTTTATAAGTAAATGCATAAATTCAAATTGCAATGCAAATAAAGCTCATTTTCATTTCAATTAAAAATTACAAGAAATTAACAATTTTGAGCAAAAATAACAACTTTTCCGATATTTCATTGGAAATTGATAATAATTCTTTGAAGAATGTATGAAAATACACATTTTTTTGCAAATGATGTGATGATACCGAATGAATTTATTATCACCCCTATTCAGGAAGCAGACTCCACTACCGGCAACACGCTGATTTCAGTGTATATGTGTCCCATATCCGCATGCTATCGCAGCATAAAACGCTTATGATCTGCCTCCCTCCCTCCCACCAAATACCGCCCGTCCAGGGGGGGTGCGAACGAGTATCATAACATAACACAAAGTGTGCAGCATATCGTTTCGCATATTATGCAGTGCCACCATTCATGAGCATGTGTGAGTGTGTTTTGGCTACGCCAGAATTGCACGACAACGATGACGACGTGCGAGGATTTTTCGGTGCCCCCCACTTCCCCGATCAAGGGTCCTCCTCCATCCCCAACTGACCCGAGTTGACTGGCTGGCACCAACACAGACGCGGCTTTGTTTTTGTTGTTTTTGCGCGGCACTGCCAAGAGGTCAACAAACTTTTCGAAAAATATGAATACACGTCGACGACGACGGCAACGCCGGTGGTTCAGGGCTTGGCCTGTGTGCGAATCGACGCCAAAAGAGGAGACGCAGAAGAGGAGGACCGACCCTGGAGAGGGAGGGGGGGGGGAGGACAAGAGAATGGAACCACGGCGTGTTCTAGACAGAGTCGGGGTCGGGACATGCCTCCCGCCCCGACCAGACACACCCACCTCCGCCCGGAACCTACCACCAGGGTCGTTTGTTCGGTCGGTGGCCAGCCGTAGTGGCCCACTCGAAACCAATTTGGCCTCGACGACGACGTTGGCGTGCATCGCTGTGGAAGTTGCTTCCCATTCTGCTCTGGCTGGTCTGGACTGGCCTGGATGCTCCTGTGAAGAAGGGAAGAGAACAAACGGAACCGTAAACTGGGGATAAAAGAGATTGTTTGATTCAAAAACAATCAATTAAATATCTGCTTAACTAAATGATTGAAACATTGGAAAAATATTTAAATTTGTATTCATTAACATTCTTTTCATCGACCCAACTTTCCCTTCATTATTTAATCTTCATCTATTCCAAGGATTATATACCCTAATTTATGCATGTAAATGCCCTAAACGGTTCACAACTATAATTTTAGACAGCAAATGTTCATGTTATTTTCAATAATTCGTATGAGTTAGAACAGATTTACAACTACAAAGTTTACACACTGATTTAAATTGGGTAGACTCTAAAAGCCATCTCAACTTTCGATAACTATTTTTCCTAAACTGTCCATAATCTCTGTGACACTTTTAATCGTGGAAATATTTTTTATACAATTTTAGAAAATAAAGTTTGTAAATCTTTATACAGCTATTCCCCACGAAAACAGCACGATTCGAGAAAAAAAGGTGTCCAATCGAGCCCAAAATTGGTGTTGGGGTACCTTGGCCGAAATAATTAGACCCGTATTTTTTGTGTGGCCATTAGGGTGACCTACGCCATGTTAAGGTGTCCCAAAAATGGCAATTTTCGTGATTTTTTGCAAAAACCAGAATTTTCAAAAAATCATAACCAAGCGCCATTTAGACCGATTTTAGGGTGACCTACGCCTATCTTGGAAGTAAATGAAAGGTGATTAGTCAGGCTTTAAAGAAAAACAGTTTGAAGTTTCAATAAACCAGTTGAAAATTTTAAAAATTTCGTATAAAACATAAAATGCTGTTTTAAAGGTCCAGAGACCAAAAGAGTTGAGAGTGTTTCATGAATTGGATTTCGAATACTTATTTAAAACGTTACTTAATCCACCAGAAGGTGGTTGCTGCCTTCCTCCTAAAAGCCTTGCAACCACACACTACGAAAGCTTTGGCTAACGCTTACTTAGTAAAGACACTATACATCTGAGTGCTGCCATCTATGATAAATTTAATGAACCATTTGAAAGCACTGCAGTGTTTGTGTGCGTGCACTGACCGTAAAGTTCCGACAGCTATCCGCCGGAGCTTTCAAATTATGTAAATAATGACCCTTTTTAGTATCAACCAAAACAGTTTTTCGAAGATAACTATTAAAGTACTGTACCAAACCGGATGAAATTTAAAAAAGACTTAAAGAACCTGAAGGCAAATCCAAAAACAAAGATCCGGACAAAATCGGTCGAGCCAGTTCCGAGAAAAGTGAGTGAGAAAAAAAAAATCTACGTCCATCCACACGCACAGACATTTGCTCAGAATTTGATTCTGAGTCGATATGTATACGTAAAGGTATATCTTGGAGGCTTATTTAAAAAGTTCAATTTTTGAGTGATTTTATAGCCTTGCCTCAGTGAGGTGAGGAAGGCAAAAAATATAGAAAATCAAAAAAATTGGTATCTTCGGGAAAATTGTTTTAAATTTAATGAAGGTTCTACATTTAAGAATTGAAAAAGATTGGACGACTATTGCGCTCTCCTCAGGTAAACAACTGAAACAGTTGCATTTCTCCATACATTTTGACGATTTTTCCCATACAAACGTCAAGCGATTAGAAGGAGGGGTTCCCGTGATAAGAATGAGCTCAAATTTGGAATTCAGCCTAGTGATGGGTCAATCTATGATTTTGGACCACCGTAATGGACATATATTTGATATTTTCCACATTTTTTTCAAATCCTTAATCTTTCGGGTTCTTTCAAAAGGTCTTTTTATTACCAATCCAACAATGGGTCGCATGACAGATCCGGACAAAAAAAAATATCCAGAAATCTGAAATTCGGCCTCTGATAAGTGTTAAATAAACACTTAAGTGCTCATAACTTTTGATAGGGTTGTCAGATCTTCAATCTTCTAGATGCATTGGAATGATTTTTTGATAACCCATCCATCCATAGCCTTTTCTCAGTAAGGTGAGGAAGGCAAATTACTTTTCTTGTTTCAGGTTTTTTTTAGTATTTCATAGATCCAGGATTTTTTCTCAAAATTAATTTTTCCTAAGAGAGCTTTTTTTTAGGGGAAAAAAACTGAAACTTTAGTATTTTAGTATTGTACCAATTATATAACCTAGAATCCTTTGCCTTTTTATTCATTATCATATTTTTTAAGCCCCTTTCTCAATTTGTTGAGTGTTTTTTAAATGCTTTTAAGCGTAGATTGAGACACAACAAAAATTACTAGATACTTGTTTCGTTTTGTCGAACTTTTTAGTACTTTAATGAGTGCAATAATGAACAATTAGGTATTGTTTTATTTTTGGAAATGATCAGTAGACCATTTTATACCGTCTGAAAATTGAGAGAAATTTTTTTTTCTAAATTATTGAATAGATTGAAATACTTAAGTTCTTATTTTCTCCAGATTCATATTCAATTGAAATATTTAAAAAAATAATTTGTTTTAAAAATAAATGGGAGGGGAACCTTTCCAAAATATTTGTAGTGGCTAAACACAAAACCACGACATATTACAGTAAAATAAGGCAAACAAAATTGGTGGTTAAATGACAAGATAAAATGCAATCAATTTAAAATAACTCAATTAAAAAGCATAAAATTTAATCACTCGAATGCTAAATGAATAAAATGACAAAAATACATATGAAAACATATCAAACAAAAACTTTTGTACAACATCAACAACATCAATCGAAGAAAAAAGCTCTTTAAACTGGTTATTGTCAAATGTGCTTCATTGCAATATTAATTATTTTTTAAATATTTTAATCATCCTCGATTTTTGAGAAGCATCCGAATTTCGGGATTAAACATAAAATTTGTTAAATACTTCTATTTAATTTCAACATAAGCCAACGATTGGATTGGGATGGTTCAAAGATTGGATATGGATTTTATTTTGGTCCACTTATGATGTTTGGTCAAGTTCAAATAATGTTTGAATATTAAGCTTGAATTTTGAAAGTAAACATTTACAGATCCCTCCAACCCTTACTCGACTAGAGTGCAAATTCAATAACTTTTAATAAAATTGATTCAGTGTGATATCTCTAAATACAAAAAAATCTTTTTTACATTTAGTCTGAAATAATTTAGTTAGATTAATTAATAATGGTTCCAATTTACAATTTTTTTATTCCTTATTAATTGATTTGAAATGTGACCACAAAATGAACCACATCTCATCACGGTAAATAAAAACCCTCACACTTCCCTACAACCCTGGCCTGACCCAAGTTAGCCGTCGTCGATGACGACGACGATCGCATCCCCAGACGCGGGGTGAGCCAAGTGGGACTTGGACAGGACCCGTGGGACGTCGGTGGTCGGGTTGTTGTCGCCGACGATGACGACGTCGAGGTTTATTTTTTCATGCTGTTTGTTGTTGTTTAATTATTTTGCATTTTGTGCCATTCCACTCATTCTTCCAATTCCGACCGATCGAGACTGACCGCGGCCGAGGCCGATGCACACACGTCCAGACTGGGAACGCAGCAGCTCAGAAATGTCTGAGAGGAAACGGAAGGGAAGATATTTGTCAAATCTTGTATATGTGAAGTCAAGCTTGAAAGTTGTGTGGGAAATGATGGAGGGAATCAATCACTTTAAATTGACATATTTATTTTGGTGCTCTAAAATATTTTTTTTTTAAGTTCTCTTGATTAAACAAATATTAAGTTGAAAAAGAGGTGTGAAATATTGATGCGATATTTACATTGATTTCAGCCAAATCGTCATTATATGCACACGGAAGATTTTCGGTGTAAAACCATCATTTTATTTTTCACAAGGACTATTTTGTTTGAAAAATCAATCCGATATTTCACAATTCTATTAACCGTATTTATCAAAATGTTTGTGCTAAGAATTTTAAGTTTTTGTAGTCTCTCAAATTAACTCATCATTTTCTAATAAGCTCAAATACTCAAACTCTGCAGTTCAGTTCAGCTTTTAAGGCACAGAACTACTCAAAATAACTTACATAAAAAGTTGTTGAAATTTATTTCACCCCTCATGTAACATTTCAGCCAACATTCTTCCACTCAAAAAGTTACACGCAAAGTTTTCCCACCCTCCCTCTAGAACAGCATTTTGACCATTTAGTTTATAACGTGTTAACAGATTGTACGATTTGTTGAAAATCTGCAGTGAGCCCAGTCTGTTGCTGCAATTGCAAGCATGCATGCATGCAAACAAACAAAAAACCACACAGTGCAAAAACACATTTGTAAACACACACACACTCACGACTGCAGAGAGCCAGTCGAGCCCCAAATGTTTATGCTTCTCAAGTTGCTCGCAACTCAAAGGCTTATGTTGCTGAATGTGAGTTTTCTTTTTTTATTTGTGTGCCCCGGTTGAAAGGCCGCCAAAGCGCATAAGGTGTTTAAACTTATGTCTGAAACGAATTCTCTTCCTTCCAATCGTGCTGGTCGTCGTTGGTGGAGTTTTTTTGACGTAAAGTTCTCTTTCTCTTTATATGTTTTGTAAGTTTTGCTGCTGCATGTTTGTGTAAGTTTGAGCTACTTGTAGTACAGAAAGACCTAGATGATTTGACAGCAATTACAGCTTTTTCAGTTCATTCTGAAAATCTCGGGAATAATATTGACCCTTGCACTGTAACTTGGATTTGGCCCGCACTTTTCTCTCGCACTTTTGACGACAAGAATTTGGAAAACTTGGTTGCCTTGTTGTTGTTTATTTACATTTCCAGTCGCATTTTCCACCAAACTGGACTTCCGCACTTCAAAAGTTCGAGTGACAGCTGAAAAACGAGCGAGTAACCTCGGCTCGCTTTGATCATTTTCTAGGAAATTTTAAATTTCCCAAGCCAGTTTGACAAGTCGCAATAGTGCGATCGATAGCAATAAATCAGTGCGAGGTCCAAGTTAGTGGGAATTGCGCAATAATTTAACTTATTAAAAGAGATTTACTGACCAAATTTATCCATTTTTCGCGACACTTTATGTATATTTATAACGGTTCCAACGTGTTTTGCAAATGTAAAATAAAATCAGCAATTTTTGAAAAAAAAACAGCTAAATGTTGCTGTTGAGCAATTCTCCACCATAACCGGAAAAGGATTTTATTTATATTTGTTGAATTGGTTGAAACTGGGAATTTTCTGATCGACTTGGTATCTTCGCAGAAAAAAAAGAATACGAAAAAAGCCGATTTTTAAATTAACCTTTTTTTACACAAAAAAACTGTTTCCAAAAATTCGTATTTTTGAACATTTAATATTTTCAATATGATTTTAGGGGCAAAAACCACAAGTTATGAGTAGAGGGTAAGGAAAAAAAATTGCCGCCGAGTTATATTTTTTTGAAACAAAATTAATATGGGAAAACATAAATTTTAGTCAACAATTTTTTTGACTCCTGTTTTTAATACAAAATCAAATTTGCAATCGAAATGTACTTCACAGATTTTTTTGATAAAGTGCACTGTTTTCAAAATATAGCCACTAAAAGTTTAATTTCAACTGAAAAATTCCGTTCTTCGATATTTTTAAATAGTGGCATTTTTTCGAGAAGTTCAGATAATTTCCAATTAAATTGCTTGAAAAAAATTGAAGATTGGACCTCTGGTTGCTGAAACACATCGAATAAAAATAAGAAACATGAAAATTGAAGTTTTTGTAGTCTCATCCGATCATCCCATATTTTCTAATGCAAATATCTCAGCAACTAATGCTCCAATTTTCAATGATGAAAAATGAATTATTTGTGAAAATCTTTTCAATAACATTTTTGTTTTTAAATTTTGGAAACATTACTCACATTTTAAAAGGACAAAAAATTCAACATTACGCCCATTTATTTATTAGTAAAAACTTTTGAAGTAAAATATGCCGAAGACACAAAATTGATCACAAAATTTGTTCTTTAAATACAGATTAAATTTTGTATGAACGAATCCATAATTCTATCACAGACAAACATACGTAAATCTCCTTCAAAATACATCAATCTGCAATTTGTCAGTCAATCTGAATGATCCGAAACTCAGCACAGCTCTTCAACATTGCTCATTTACATGCGTTTGACAGTTTCGTAAAACTGTATGCACGCACACTACACTGCAGGGCGTACATTCACAACTAGATTATTGTTTGTTAAAGTTGTTGAGACTTTAAGATGTATGAAAAAAAAACTGATCCCAAAAAAATGTTTCAATTTTTATTTTATTTTTTTGCACTGCTTTTAGATTGCAAAAACTAACTTTTTCTGAAAACTCATTAAATGAACTGCAAGATTTATACTAGAGAACGCATAAAACTAAAACAAATTATTTTTATTTTTTTATTTACTTTTATTATTCTTTATAAATAAAACTTGTAATGAATAAATGAGACAACTCGCAGAAATTGACTGCAAAAAAAATAGTTTTTTCAAGATCTCATGTTTGAATATAATTGAAAACTAAAATGAATTATTCAACTTTATTTAAAGAACTTTTAAGAAAAAAAAGTCGAAGAAAGAAAATAATTAATCTCTTGTAATAAAATATGCAAAACTCATATACCTGCTTCGTTCAAAGCCAAATTATTTTTTTAACAACATTTAATGCTGAAAATAATGCAAAAACTCTCTGTAAAGAGCTGTTCATGTTTCAAAAACGCAAAAAAAATAATTTCTTGTTTGTTACAGGCTTCAAATACTGCAAACCGATGCATTTTTTTTAAACAAAATCTTTTTTTAAGATCTCACCAAAATAAACTTGTCCAACAATTCAGGTTCAACAATATTACCACTTTTTCTGCTTTATTTGGACGATTTTCCACTTTGTCTGGCGAATCGTCGCCGACGTCGTCGCTCGTAGTCATGGTACGATTCCAGTCGTACACGAGGCCGATTTGTTTTTCCTTTATGTTTCCGCTTTTGCAGCTCGGGCTGGAGCAATTTTCCCCTTTCTCCGGGTCACACCCGGCTAGACAAGGACGAGACAGCGCGCTCCGCTGGGAGAACGAAGCGGGACGGGACAGGGTACCACCACCGATGTCAATGAACTTTGCCCAGTTACTGTTCGCATGGACCGCGGAACGGGGAGGGGGGACCACACCAGGTACTGTGGAATGTGGACCGACCGGAGCGGAGACTTTTATAATGTATTTAATTCATTTTACATGCTGACAGCATCCCAGCGTTTGGCTGGACCCCGGCAAGCTAATCTGCAGACTCACAAAGGCAATATGTCTTCGAGAGAGAGTAGAAAAGAAGTTGCGGAATTAGCATAACAATACTGTCTCACTGTTGGCTTCCGACCGCGCGCTGACTGCAGGACAGGAAGTCAACAGTGGAGAGAGCATAAAGGGCTAATTCAGCAGACAATAATGTAATTACTGTCCAAACAATCCTTTGAGAAATTGACAACGATTTGAAGAGAAAAAGAAAACTTAAGAAGAAGAAATCCAGGATTCAACCCTGGATTCAACAAACAGTAACTGCAATAAATTTGTACTTGGACCATGACAGGCTGGAGGAGCGTATAACAGATAGCAGCAGCAGCTCTTACGACGACGAATGATGCACAGACTCCGACGAATCTTAGTGCAACGCATCCAAACACGGAAATACGGAACAGATAACACACACACACTGCCAACCAATCAGTCGGTGAAGGAGTGGAGTAAAATTAATTCAGTCACGAGACGGTCTTTCACCTTTGCAGTTTGCTGCTGAGATGCGTTTGATTTTTTTTGCTTCAGAATTTTTTTTTTAATTCTTATTTACTGCTTGGATTCTTTTTTGTGCTTTTTGCAGTTTTTTTTTTTTGCTATGAGCTCGTTTTCCATGTTATATTTTTTTACTCAATATAATTCAGCCTTGTCAAACAAGTAGAACTTTAGTTCAACTAAGTTTTTAAACAAAACATTGAATATTTTCTAGTATTAACATAAATTGTAGAAAATATGAAGAAAAAATTGGTAAGCTCGAAATTCGCACAGAGCATGAGCATGAGAGACCACCCATGGTTGTCCTTCTCCGTTGCTGAACAGGACCGTAATATGCTATCAATACAACCGACCATACGCTTGAATGATCTAATGGTGTTTCCCTTATCAACAGCATGTATGAATGCGTTGAAAAGATAAAACATCAAGATCATTAAAACTAGATCTGAAGCAAATAGGTAACAGTCATTGGCCACCAACGGCGCCCGCCATGTCAGTTTGTAGATCTCGGGGGATTGGGACGGGAATGTTAGTTAGCACAGGTTGCTACCAAGGGTGGGTTCTATACGATATCCACACCCCCACGTGTGCCGGAAAACTACTTCTACTTGGGATTTTGTTAGTGGGTAAGGGTAATGGCCAGGATTCAACATAGAGGATGATGATGCGACCCAATAATCAATAAATTTTGTTTAATGGTGTGATGTATTATGCATTCTCAAGGCAAACAGTCGGAGGATGCGGATGAGATTATTCCCGGTTATTTGGTGTTGAGTTTAGCATAAATGATTCAATCTTAGACAGCCGGCTGTGGAAAGATAAAACCAAATAAAATGCGAAAACGCGAAACCGCCCGGACCACACACACACACACACACACAATCGGAAACGGCAACGAAAATCCTGCGTAATGACCGCGACGCGCACCGTTCAAATTCTCCAAAGCAACTGTCAAACAATCGCGAAATCACCCGGGTCGAAATACACACAATCGGGGGGAAAACAAAGACGGAAACGGCAACGAAAATCCTGCGTGATAACCGCGACGCGCATCGTTCAAATTCTCCAAAGCAACTCGGTAAGCTCGAAATTCGCACAGAGTGTCGAAAGTCCGTTAGGTAAGGATGAAGCTGCAAATTTAAGTACAATCAGCTGCAAACAATTTGAAGTGCATTTCCCTGCGTTTATAATAATTTAAATATTTTGAGCCATCACTAGTAGTGTTAGATAAGTCACCGCGAAATTTTGATTTATTTCCATAGCCACAATAATTGCTATCATTGCACAAAAAAAAGGTTACCTTAACTTGGTCATATTTCTGATATGATATGAAATAATCTTTTTTTTAATCCGCAAACATGAAAAATTACATTAAGGAACGAAAAAAGGTTCCTTGCAAGTTGATTATTATTTAATAACAAATTATTATAAAATATCCAAAACCACAAGATTTTTGCTATACTTAGCCTCGAGGAAATATATGTCTTGAATGTCACGTTTTTGACAATCATTTAAATTGCTCTTTTTTGAATTTTATTTTTTGTTGAGAATCACTTTGAATACTAATAAAAATTAATAATTTGATTTTATCACGCAAAGCCCAGTTTGAATTTTATTTAAATTATTTGTCCCTCCGTTCTAGTAAAAGTCAAATCGAGCCTGATTTCAAAACGAAGAGTTCTGTCCAGAATCGATTATCCAAAAGCCTTATTTATTTGATGATTCGATTATCCGAAGGTTTTTAGGAGACTTCCGATAATACGAATATTTGTTTTGTTTTTTTACTTATTTTTCTGTTTTGAGTTCTGCTATCCAATTTCTATAAAATTTGAATAGTTGATTTCTATCAGATTTGAAGATCCTATTGAATCACAAAATGATTTTTTTCAATACTTCATCACCATCATTTTTGCCACCATATTGGATTTAAAAATTCCTAATCTCACTAGAGTAGTTGAGGGATCACACTTAAGCTCGACAATAATAAATAAGACAACGAAAAATTGTTTTGTTCGTGATTCGTTTATCCGCAGGTTCGATTATCCGCACTGAAATTGTTGCAAGGCCTTCGGATAATCAGGTCTGGACTGTATTTAAAAAAAAAATACCTGATGCGTTATTACAGTTATGGTTCTATAAAAAAAAATGCAAAATATTAATAATTTCACGAACATTTTTTTTAAATCTATTTCTATTTCTGTGGTCCCAAATTCCAAATTTTCAAAATGGTTAAAAGTCTGATTTGGTTTAAAAGTGCATAAATGAGGGGCATTCAATATATTATGAAAAGTTTCTTATGGTTTTTTTGGAGACATTTTGACGAAGGGAGGGGGGACACAAACTTGAAATAAAATTAGCAATTACCTAAATATAGAAAAATATTTAGTTTTTTATCTGACCCAACCTTGACATCAAAGTTACAAGATTGAAAAAAAAAACTAATTGAATTTTTTATTTATTTTTTCATCTTTCAGAGTAATATGTGCTATAAAACTTTGATTCAGCAGTGAGATAATAAGTGTAAATCAATGTGGAAAGTTTATTCTTTTAAGTTTTATTTTCGTGAGAAATGCATGTTGCATTTCAACTTGAACAAACAGCTTTATAACTTATATAGTTACAGCGATTCCACGTCAAACCAGCAGAATTAAAAACCGATTTGGAGCAAATTTTGCATGAAATTTTCAATACAAAAATAATTAAACACATATTTGTTTAGGTAATTAAGACAATTATGGAAGTCCTAACTGGAGTTTTGATGGTATAAAATTACATTTTGACAACGATCTTTTTATTTCTTGATAAATTTTGATGTGATAAATGTGGCTATTGCATTTTTCTAATCAGCAAATGAAGTTTTCATGTGATTTTTACGAGTTTTATGCTATGATTTTTTTTGATTATTTAAATATTTCGCCTTTAGGACCATAAACAAAATCGTCGTCGTCGTGCTAACTTGTCGTACGTGCATTTTGGGCCAAATTGAGTTAAGAACGCAATTTTGTGCAGCTAACATTGCCTCATCTTTTTACCTTTACAGATCCCCAAAACTCGATTTCAATCCTGAGATATTCAATGAAAACCAAAAAAGCTCCGAAAATTTCATATGAAAGTAATTTCAATCTTGTCGTGCTATCTTGTCACTCCCTGAAAATTGATGTAAGTGCGACAACTGGCCAAAGGGATTTCAGGTCAACGCGTTTGACGCACGTACAAGTTAGACTGCCGTAAACATTTGTAATTATAACTCGGGACTCAAGCAACCAACTTCAACCAAACTTCGGGACAATGCACATAATGGTCAGCCAAACAAAACGTGTTTGTTATTGTTTACAATGTGTGCTCTCGTTATTGTTTATTCAAGGTCAAACATTAAAACGCGTTTTTTTCGGAACGTCGAAATAACGGGTGCGACAAGATAGCACGAAACCGTCGAAATACTCCAGAATTCAAGATTTTTGAAATAAAACTTTATATAACTTTTCATTGCAATCAACACTTATTTGCTAAACATGACAACGAAGCTTCAATTATCTCCATCTAGACACAACAAGATCATTGCGACAGTCATCTGCACTTTTCAAAAGCAAACAAAACTTCAACTTGTTGAGCACACGACCTCGATTGCACCATATCTGCACCACATCCGACATGACAGCTGTAGATGCACAGAACAGCATAAAAAAAACATCTAATTCAACAAACAGTTAGATACTGATCGCGCGAAACCTGATTCCTCTGCCGGCCACCCCGCCTCTTTGACAGCCACGACAGAACAATTGTCACGATTTTCTCCCCCTACTCCACCTACTTTACTCATTGAGCAGCCTGCAGTTGAGAGTGGAAATGAGAGTGCAGCGGAAAAACAAACTCGTGACAAAGCGATTATGTTGATCCCGCGGTCCCACCCGCTCACTCTTTGCCGGTTGAAATGAGTGGCAATGTGGTGAGGGTTTGCTTCATCAAACAAGACTGTTAAACTGGCAAGCAAAGAAGAAAAAATGGGGACAAATGCAGCGAATCATTAGCAATTATCTGACACAATGATCGGGGTGACGATGAGCGATTAGAAAGACTTCTGCTGGACAAATTTGGAACTTATAAGAAAACAGAAGCTTTATACTTTTGACCTTAATAAAAATTTATTTGTCAAGTTTTTTTGATAAAGAGTCATTTAAAAAAAAATATCAAGATGGAATGATATTTAAAGCTACCAACCTGTAAGATGTTATGTCTGCATTAAGTTGAACAGGACCTTAAACGATGTTCCTTCCCTCAGGACTAACAAGAATCGCACAGCAAATAATTACAGTTTAGTCATCCTCCGTAACAGCCACTTCAAAATGCCACTCTAGGAAAAGCTCTCGAAACCATCCTCCAGCTATATTTTCTTTATCCTTCTCGAAGAAAACTCACCCCACCAATTTCAAAATGACACAAACCGAAATAAGAAAAATTAAGGATGAGAGCTTTCACCACCAACCCCGCCACGATGAATCGTGCCAGAGTTCATTCTCCTCTCGTGCCGTCTCACTCTCAGCAGTTTCTCTCCCTCTCTCGCTCGCTCGTTCGTGCACTTCCTTGTTCCCAAATCAGGAAAACCCCGTTCGGAGTTTGCTTCCGTGTTCGAACAGTAAGAAGTAACGTTCATGCGCAAAGCTCGCCCAATGTAGGGCAGTAGATTTCTTACTTGCCGAGAGCGGCAATCCCCCTCGCACCTCTGGGAGCTTTTCCACCCACCGAACCAGAAAGTGCACAATCATCATGCTCCTGAAGAGGTGAACGACGAGCACGGCGAGGCGCAGCTGACTTCGTGCATTTTCCCGAAAACTGATGACGAAGTCGATGGTGAGCGAGAAGATAAGAGCAAATTGCATAATTCTATGTGTACCGGGATTGGGTACTTGGGAGATTCCGGGTTTTTCGGACACGAGGAAATGACTCTCTGGAAGCGGAGGAGTCTTCCTTGGCTTGGTATCCTTACGGCACTTTCTTGGATGTTAAGTTGAGGATGAGACAAAAAAAGGTAGATGTTTTGGGAATGTTCACTATTCGTAAGGATTACATTGGCATTTTTAAAGTATTTATGATTTATAAACTAGATGTAAACCAAAAATAAACGAATTTGACAATTATTTCTTGATTTAGAAAGTTAGCAACAAAATAATAAAATCATAATATATCGTAAAGCTAGTCTCACTGACTGATACTAACAAAAATGATCAGATTTACACTAATTTCGTTTACTTTTGTATTTCTCTTTTAAGAGAGAAGAGGGTTTGACGGCCACTCTATGTAAAAAAAACTTCATTATCGGTTTTTATACTCTTCATCGTATCAGACTGACAACATTTCTTAAAATACCATAAGCATTGATAGCCAGAGTAACATTGATTGGTTGAAGTTTTTTTTGCAAAAGATGCATTCAAAAATAATTATGAAAACACTCTCAAAGTGTCATTTTTTATCAATAAAAACGAGTTCGAATCGAAAAATGGACAACATCTTCATATTCTTTGGACAATTTAATACTATGAACAACTAAAATTAGCTTCTATATTACAGGCTTGAAATGTTATTGAAATAGAAATCAAAAATATTTTCAGGTTATAGGCATTTTCAGTAGAACAATGTTCTTAGTGAATTTGGAAAATTTATGAATCAGTCTGCAAAATTGGTTTTGGCGAAAACAATAATGTCATATGTTTATGAAAAAATCAATATGTAATCAATTTTGATTTTATTTGGAACTTTTTATTTCCTTATCAGAAAATTTATATAATTTTGATTAAAAGTTAATAAACTCAGTAATTTTAAATATTTCAAATGAAACATCAACAGAAATGTTACTCTTGATCAATTTGACGTCATAAATTCAGTTTGCTCGCTATAAGGCTAAAATTTGTAAGAATCACAGTGTTAAAGTCAGTAAAAAAAAAATCGAACTAAACGTGCATGGACATTGTGTGGCCCAATTCTGTATATATTTAGAAATATAAATCATGAGTCAAGTCTTATGTTCTAATATTTTCTAATATTTGAAAAATAACTTTAAAATTATGTAATTCTGACATTAACAAAAACAAATCTATCGAATAAATTCTGGTACTGTAAGGCTATGAAGTAGATATTTGTAGTCAAAAGCACTTTATGTTATAAGTGATCCAGGTGTAATCTAATTTCTAACCAACAGTATTTCTAATCTAATCTAATCTAATCGAACACAAGCGCAGCCAGTCCGAAGAAAGCATCCGGGAAGAACTTATGGTTAGATAACGCCTCAAGTTCCTTCTTGTCATTATTAATGATTGCAATACTTTCGAGAACCCCCGAAGTGTATTACACTCATTAAAGCGGCCCGGCCTACTGCGTTGCATTAACCGCATGAGACAGATTCTATGAACGGATCCCACATTTCATAGAACCATCAGGGGAAGAAGAAGAAGCCGGGGACATACCGTACCAACCGGTTCGAGTTATTTATAGATTATAATGGTGTGTGGTGTGTAGGGGAATCGTTGGGGAAGGGATTGTTGTATTATATCAGCAATTCCCCACGAAAACAGCATGGAAAAAAACAAAAGTGCTCGGATCGGGCTCAAAATTTTTGTGGGAGTTCCCTGGCCGAAATAATTAGACCCGTATTTTTTTGTTTGTCCATTAGGGCCTACGCCCTAATTGGCCTACGCCGTGTTAGGGTGGTCTGAAAAATGGCCATTTTCGTCGATTTTCGCAAAAACCACTCCGCGCCATTTCATCCGATTTTAGCTGTCTTAGGCGCAAAAGAAAAGTGATAAGTTGGTCTTTCAAAGAAAAATAGTAAGAAATTTCAAAAATCTAGCCTAACATATGAAAAGGGCGTATGAAACTTTAAAATGCCGTTTTGACGGTGTCTGGACCAAAGAGCCTATGTCTGGAAATATTTTTATCGGATTCCCCGGACATTTTTACTAAAAGTTGCGTCTTTTAATTACAAAAATTTTGGTACCCAAACATCTATAGGTCATCGCTGAAATTTTAAAGTTATCGCAGTTTTAGTGAAAAAAGTTGATTTTTTGCCAATTTCGTCATTCTCCGGTTTTTGCGCGCGGCGCGTCGAAAAACACGGATTTTATTTTCAAAAAATCATATCTCGGAATCCTGTTAATGAACTCCTCCCATTTTTTAGTATGTTATGTAAAAATGTCCAGGGAATCCGATAAAAATATTTCCAGACATAGGCTCTTTGGTCCAGACACCGTCAAAACGGCATTTTAACGGATTTTTGAAATTTACTATTTTTTTTTGAAAGGCCAACTTATCACCTTTCATTTGCGTATAAGACAGATGAAATCGGTTAAAATGGCGAGGAGTTATGATTTTTCGAAAAAAGTGGTTTTTGCGAAAATCGACGAAAATGGCCATTTTTCAGACCACCCTTACACGGCGTAGGTCACCCTAATGGCCAAACAAAAAAATACGGGTCTAATTATTTTGGCCAGGGAACCACCAGAAAAATTTTGAGCCCGATCCGAGCACTTTTGTTTTTTTCCATGCTGTTTTCGTGGGGAATTGCTGTATATATTTAAAAAATATAAATCATGAGTCAAGTCTTATGTTCTAATATTTTCTAATATTTCAAAAATAACTTTTAAATTATGTAATTCTGGCATTAACAAAAACAGATATATCGAATAAATTCTGGTACTGTAAGGTTTTTTTTTGTATAGCTCGAACCGCTCTGAAGTAGATATTTGTAGCACTTTATGTTATAAGTGATCCAGGTGTAATCTAATTTCTAACCAACAGCATTTCTTTATAAAACAAGGAATATTTTAAAAGATCTCTTTTATTTATTGAAAGTCCATTGCACAAAATTTTGTTGCATTTAAGCTTAAGAAAAAAATAATTAAAAAATTTAAGCCAAATTTTAAAATATTTTGAATTAAAATTATCAAAAATTGCGGTGGTACAGTAATGCTGAGATCAAAATAAAAAAACTCAGTTAATTCATGAAAAATTTCAATAATCTAAAGTTTAGCGTCTAATCCAGATATGTATATAAATATCATACAAATTTTCGTTTCCTGAAGTTAAACGCTTTTTCCAGATCAGTGATCTACAAACTCAAAATATGATATCAAGTGCCCTAATTTAGTAAAAATGAGTTAATTATTTTAATTAAAGTATTTTAAATAGTTTACAATCAAATTTATGAGTTTATGCCATCCTCACTGAGGAAAGACTTATAAAATCACTGAAAAAATGAACTTCTTAAATACACCGCCTAGATATACCTTAACCATTTATGGCCTCAACGTAAGTAACACTTTTATAGCACTTAGTATACATGTTTCATATTTGATCGAATACATACATAAAGCTTTTTCAATTGATTTTAGGAGGAAAGCATTTATCACGGAGGTAGATGAAGTAAAAATACTTTAAAAAAAATACTTTTTTCCTTTGATCCTTTTGGAATTTTTTTACACATTTTGATTTAAAATTTGCGTTGGCCTTATCAAATTTGGAAATTTCCAATACAGTCCAGACTCGATTATCCAAAGCCTCGATTATCCGAAGTTTTGATTATTCGAAGTTCAATTATCCGAAGGTATAATATAATCGATAATCGAATCACGAACAAAAAAAAAATGTTTTCGTATTTTTTTATTCATTTTCTTGTTTTTAACATAAAATTTGAGTTCTACGACCCAATTTTAGTCAAGTTTGAGTTGTTGATTGCCTATTAAAAATAAAATGTATTTTTTCAATATTGCATCGCCGCCATTTTGGCCGCCATCGTGGATTTAAAAATTCTGAATCATTTCAGCGTAGTTTATGGGTCATACCTAAGCTCTACAATCCAAAATTAGATAACGAAAAAAATTTGTTCGTGATTCGATTATCCGAAGTTTCGATTATCCGAAGTGACATTTTTCCGAGGCCTTCGGATAATCGAGTCTGGACTGTATGTGGCACAAAATTTAAAATATATATTATTTGTTGATAAGGTTCAAAAGAATGCCAATATGATTCGAATAAAATAAAACAATAACATACTCGTTTGAAGGAGAAACTGTTGTTAAACAAAGTATACACAAAAAACTATAAGATGTTTTTTTAGAAAATAAAAAAAAAATACTTTTTTCCTTTGATCTTTTAAGAAAAAGGAGATTGAAAATTGCTGTTTATTCTCTAGTTCTTTAATCTACTCATGGGATTTCGGATGAGAAATGAAGAGATATGAACAAGATAGAAAAAAAAATCCAACGTTGCACTTCCTCACAGATGAGAAATAGTAGCAATAGTAGTATATGCAGCTCGCTCGCACATAATGTACCGAGCAGCCTTGCTCAGATGGGGACGCCAAGATAAAGGAAAATCGATTTATAGTGTGGTCTTTTAACCGTCGAGGACGATCACGACCAGACAGCGATGTATGGGTTGGTGGATACGGGTGGCATACGGGTGGAAATAGCGAAGAGACATGACACGACACGACGGCAAAACGGCTGATAATTCAACGTTGGCATTGTTTCTTTGTTTAATGGAAGACAAGTTTATTAGAATTTTTGTTAGAAAAACGAAAAACTATCGACAGATAAAATTTAAAAAAAACTGCTATTTGGATGAAAAACTAAAAAAGAAATTGAAATCACATGTACAGCAATCCAACGCAGTTACATGTGCATCAAATCCGTAGGCTAATGCTCCCCCAGCAGGAGGGCACAGCAAATGCCCTCCTGAGAGATAACGATGATGATCCGGCCCAGCATGACACCACAGTAACGTTTCCCCCCCTTGACGTGCCAGCAAATGCATCGCCCTTGGGGATCGTTAAGAGTTTTCCGCATACCATGGGAAAATTTCCCACGCAAGCAGCTGCTGTATGCGTGAACATATGGAAAAGTATGAGATTGCTTTTAACCCTTTCAGGTCTTGGCAGAAAACAATTTTAAAATAATTCTCTTAGCACATGCGAAATCATCATCAAACACCTAATGAAGACAAATCAGATCTTTAACGTTAAATAACAGTTTTTAAAAAGGCATCTTAAACTGAGCTGGATAAAAACTGGGATGAATTTCACCTATTCAATAAAATAAAGATGTTTATGCTTTATGTATATGATACTAAGGCTAGTACAAATGCTTTTGTACCTCTGTCCTGATCGATGTCAACCAGAAGGATAAAAATTAATAAAAATCAAATTTCAAGCATAATATCCAATGTTTTGACACAAAAACTTTTATTAAATGATTCATACAATTTCCGCGAAATCCCGTGAAATTCAAGGATTTTCGGAAATCAATGCACAAAAATGTCAAATATTTTATATACAAAAGTTTTAAGTGTGAATTTGATAAGTTTCCAATTGAAACGTGATATTTACTTTTTAAACTCTAATATTTGACAAAATCAATTATTGAAAGAGAACTGTTATAACATTTAATAAGAAATGAATGCTTTAAATACCTAATCGAAACAATAAATAATTGTAATAAAAAGAATACTTTATGTTTGAAATTGTCTAATGATCCCAAAATAAGGAAAGTAAGTTTGCAGTGCAGGGTAATGCAAATTTATTTTAAAGTTTTTGTCTTCCCCCCTGCAAAATTGTCCAGTAGCATTTCGGGATTTTTTGAGGCTTTTTTGATATTTTATTTTTTTTTTTTCACAATAACATTTAACTGTATAAATGTATCAATTGATAAAAAATTATGCTTAAAATAATTGGACCAACACTTTTTTTTTCTAAATTCTTTGTAATGTTTAGTGAAAATAGAATTACAATTCTACAAAAAAACAAATGCATTTTCCTGCTTTTATTGTCACTTTCAGCACGATTGGGTTCATTCAAAATCATTTTGAATATTAGTGTAATTTCAATGTGCAGTTCGGCAAAGAGTTTTACTCGTCATTTTTGTTGTTGTAAAAACTCATTTTTTTACTAATGATAGAGTTTAATGTACTACGTTAATTCCGTGTAATAACAATTTGACTACCATTTCATTTCAACGGTAGCATTCCATAAAGCAAATTGAAGATTCAAACTCTGTTTATTCAAGATTGAATGACCAAGCTTAAACATATTATTTTAATCTAAAAACAGCCCTTTTCTGGAATAGGTATTTCGGTTTTTGATTCTTGGTCTCATGAAATTACGCAGAATTCCCAGTGAAAACTGGAAATTTTTAGCTTGAAATATCACTTTGCTTGGATGCTTTATATATAATTAAGTATTTACAAATATCTTTCCGGTTGTTAAACCTAAGATCACTTTGCTTGGATGCTTTATCTAGAATTCAGTATACAAAAATATTTCCGGTTGTTTAACCTAAGATTTTATAAGTTATTTTATCATTTTTCGCTTCGTGAAATTTCCGTTAAACTAAATTAATTCCGTATTCTTGAATAGTGGTCCCCGTGAAAATTGCATTTTTACAGCGTGAAAAATCACTAAGCCTAAGCATTTCTTTGCAATAAGATTGGGATTTTAGAATCAAATTGCAGTGTTTTTGTATTTAGTCTCACAAGAAACATTATTTGAATGATTTTGATTTGGGAATTCGAATTCTAATTTGTAGTTATTTAGTTATTTCAGCCAAAAAGAAGCACAACACTTTTCCCATGATTAGTTAAGCTTAAAAATCGACGAAATGTCCATTCGATGAAACGAATTTCGATTAATTGTACAAGATTCGCACATTTGACAAACCGTTTTCATCAATACATTTTTTATGCAAAATTTTGAATAAACAAAAACCCTATAATCACAAATTAAATTTATCGAAGTAAAAAGAAGAACTAAGGAGATTTGTTGTCAGTTGAAAATTATTCGTAAGAAAAAATGAAATCCAATCAATGTCTCACAGGCTTACGGTGCCTCAAAAAACAAATAAGTCAATATAAATAATCTTTGAAACAATAAAGAGCAGTCCAAAACCACAACGAGTTGACCCAAGTGCAAAATACACAAACATTCCAAAGAAAAACACAAAATTTAAACACATGCATTCCTGCCAGCCAGCCCAAACAAGTTTTTCGTCGCCAACTTCCTCGAAACGAGTTTTCGCTCAACATTTTTCCAGCGCTCTTATCTCCCGCTCTCTTGTGGCTTCTTTATTACCTTGTCACATGTTTCCAGCCAGCCAGCCAGCCCAAAAGTGTCTGTCAGACGGTGTAGTGTCGTCCTCTCCCGCGCACAATCAGCTCAACGCAGCTTTCCACAAAAAAAAAACAATTGCTCTCGCTCTCTCACACTCTCTATCGTGAAAAGCCCACTAGAAAGGATTTTCCTCTGTGTTTGAGAGAGAAATTGCTGCTCTTCTTCGTACTTTTGTTCGAATTTTCTCGCCAAACAGGATTTTCTCTCTCTCTCTCTTGCTCTCTCGCACCATTTTCGCGAGCCATTTATCACTCGCACACGTGTGTGTGTGTTTGGTGAAAAGTTTTTCACACGATGAGATTTTCCGCGAAGGAAACCCGCGCAGCCGCATCGACGTCCCATCTCACTCTCTCGCGCTCTCTCTCTCTCTCGTTCTCTCTCGCACACTCATACAGTGTGCTATCTAATGTGCCAGGAATGCCAAACCAGGAGCAGCAGCAGGCACCCTTTGCTGGACGTGGGACCCTCTCCAACAGTGACGATGCCACACTGGTGGTGGTGGTGACAAATACAGTCACGGGACGGACCAGGTTCTACCAGCCAGCCAGCCAGCAGCCAAGTATTCTGGGGACGGCCAGGAGTTTTTCGCGAGCAGCAGGCAGGCCAACTTGCCAGGAGCCACTTTTTCCCGTCCCAGAACCGTGAGAGCAGTCCGCAGCGATGGAAAGGGTTCCCGAAACTGTTTTTTTCTCCAGAATCCGGAGCACTTGAAGGAAAATTCGAGTTTTTTCCTTCCGGACGTACCCAGGTCGCTGGAAAAATGTCCCGGAAGTGCGTGCGCCAGCAAAAAGGTTCGTGTGAGTGAAAAAGTGTCTAGTCTAGAGCCAGTTTGGAGGAGCAAGAAAAACTTGAGTGCAAAAGTGTCTAGTTTCACGTTGGAAAACCACGAAATATGAACTGAAAATACTCAAAAACGCCATGAGGATAACTGTGTTTTGGAATTTGAGGAAAACCTGGAAAATTGTAGACTTTCAGTCAGTTTTCCAGAGAATGCAACGATTCTAGGAAGTGAATAACTAACAACTGCTGTGTTACTAAAAGCTTGTTTTATCTTTGATTAACCCTAGCTATCTCTCTAGCAATTTTCCAATAGTTTTCCAAAATTCCATTCCGTCAGACGGTTTCATACACATAGCAAAAAGAAAAAAAAAGATAAAATATAGATTTCTTTGTTCTGGCTCGTCCGATGGCATTCGATCCAATTATTGTGCAGGATCAGTTCTGTTGTCATTAGTGAGCATGTGCAGTAGTGACGGGCTCTCAGAGCAGCAGCAGCTCCATAGTATAGGTGTTTGTGACGAAACCACACTGCTGCTGGATGTGGTGTAGGAGCAAAATTTTGACAGCTCGTTCTCTCGCGAAAAATAGCGGATAGACTGGGCCAAAAGTTTGGAAACATTTGAGTACTCTAAAATTTTATATACTGTCCTTCGTTTATGTGACGTTTTCAATAAAACTCTAGATTTTAACAATGATTTTTTAAACATTCTTATTTAATATTTGATAGATAATAGCAAACGACGAATTGAATCAGAACGCGCAATTTTTTTTCTATCTTAGAGACACTGACAAGACTGTGATGAGTTTCATATCTCTACTACACAGAAAAAAAAGTTGAATTTTGAAAGTTGAAAATTTGGTAGGTTGAATATTATCTCTTTTTTTGAGTAATATTACATAAAAAAATGTGTAAAAATGTGAACCTGATGAATATTAAAATAAAAAAAAATTAATCATTTTTTTTTTCTTTTGACACAAAATCTGCCACCATTTCCTGATGAATATTACTATCATTTTTTTCTGTGTATTCTAAGTAACTAATTTTGTCAACATATTGTTGGAAGCAAAATTTATTATTTAAAACGAAAAAAAGGGCAAGTATGAAAATCATTACTAAAGCCTGTTTTTAATATTTAAATGAATCAAAGCCGTTAAATCTCAAACATGTTGTTATTGATAAAGATTTTTATTAATTTTCATCTGTGTTTTAATACAATTTATAAAGCTTGAAAACAGATTTTCTTTTACATTTTTTTTATAAAGAGAAACTATGTAACATGTACAAACCTTAAACAATATAAATTTAGACAGGGTTAATATTTAAAATCGCTCCAAATAAATTTTTCATGTACAATTTGTTTGCTCAAATAAACTTAAATTGAAAGAGTTAAAAAAAAAATCAAAATATTGTGATTTTCGTAGAAGTTTAGTGTTATGTATTCAATGTTAATGTAAATGTGTAATCCTTTAAAAAAATATTATTTGAATATCCAGGTTTTACCAAATTTGTGAATCTCTTTGTGGAAAAAAGTAAAAAATAATTATTGAAGGTTGTAGATTTGACCTAAAACTTGTAGAACAACTCAAAATTAAAGAAAAATAATACAAAAAGCAAAGTCAAGTTTTTCAAAGAACGAAAGTTTGTTTCTTATGGATAATGAAATAAATAATATATTTTAACAAATTATATAATCATGCATTGGAAACAAATTTACCATATAAAAAATACTTGTAGGTATGTATTTTAGGATCTCAAAAATCCTAAAATCCATATTTTACAACAATTGCTATCCTACCCATTTTTTTTTTCAAGTATCCATTATCTATTAAATTTATTTACATCAAATACACAGTCCAACAAGATTTTGTCTCTGAGACGAGTATATGTGTTCCTAGTAGAATTTTGCCTGCTGAATCCGAATCCGGGTCCAGAATTGCTCCAAATGGTCCCAATTTTGAGATACACCCGTTTGAAATGTTAGTTTAGGCCAAAATTAGCTACTTTGTCGACTATTTTACAAAAGAACTATTGAATAAACAACTAAACCAATACATGTATCTTAAAGTTCACGTTTTCCCCTTTCTGAAACACCCCTGGTTTTTTTAATTTGATTGTTTCTACGCATATTTATAGCCATTTTAAAATTAGAATTTGACTTGCATGCAAGTTGGAAAAACTTGAATGAGAACCAACTGAAAATATAATTTTAAAATGGCTATAAATATGCGTAGAAACAATCAAATTTTAAAAACCAGGGGTGTTTCAGAAAGGGGAAAACGTGAACTTTAAGATACATGTATTGGTTTAGTTGTTTATTCAATAGTTCTTTTGTAAAATAGTCGACAAAGTAGCTAATTTTGGCCTAAACTAACATTTCAAACGGGTGTATCTCAAAATTGGGACCATTTGGAGCAATTCTGGACCCGGATTCGGATTCAGCAGGCAAAAATCTACTAGGAACACATATTCTCGTCTCAGAGACAAGAAACATTTGATTTTTTGTTGAACTGTGATATTTATCTATTCCATTTATTTATTTTGTTTACAACATTTGTTTTAAAATTTTCTAGTTAGTGACATTTGTCGAAGATGAAAAGAAGGAAATACAAAAATAACAATTAAAAGAATCAATTCGAATTCAATTGCACGATTCTAATTTTCCTACAATCTTTGTTTTTAAATTGTAAAGTTTCAATAAAAATAAATCCGAAACAAAACACTTTTGAGAGTCCAAATACGATTGATTTTTATAATATTGTATGCTACATTTTTAAAATATTGAAAATAATACATTGAAATGCATTTTTATTCGTTCGATCCATTGTTTTTTTTTATTTTTAGTTTTTGGTAACATCACCTGGGGCGAATCGGGACACATGGAGAGAAACTTTAACTTCTTTTACGGATATTTGATTCCAAAAATTGTAAAAAGATTAAAAGTATTTATTTGACAAAAAACATAGATAAGCGTTGTACAATGTTTTCTGAATAGTTTACAATCGATTTTACAAGTTTTTGCAATGAAAATTAAAAAAATTGTCAATATTTTTTTTATCCAAAATTTTAAGGTTTTTTTTTTAATTATGATGGGAAGGGGAGTATCAAATCCTCATAAAAATGCGACAATATTTTTGTATGGCCTCAAGCGATTTGAACCGCTAACCAATAACATTAATATGCTTATAATTAACATTACGCGTCATCCTCAAATGAAATTGATTGTTTGTACATATTGTTCCGTGATCAAGATAAAACTTTTTTTTTGCAATTCCGTCGTGAAACTACTTACTTTTCCTGTCATTCTTGAATGACGAAATAGCCTATTTTTCTGTACTAAAAATAACAGAATCGAATAGCAACACTTTTCAAAATAAATGCTGAAAAGTTCTACTTTTAAGAACTGAAATGGATGCTGAAAAGTTGAACTTTTCAGCACTTGTTTCGAAAAGTAACACTTTTCAACATTTTTTTGATTTTTGATTGGCAAAATACATGAAAATTTTACTTAAAATTTCACTCACTGGGTGTTTTTCGGAACTGCAAAAAAAGTTGTATGGAACTCGTTGCAAAACTTGATTTTTTCAGCACTCGTCGTATTTATCCAACTCGGTGAACCTCGTTGGATAAATGTACGACTCGTGCTGAAAAAATCCTCTTTTTGCAACTTGTTGCATAAACTACTATTTTAATGCTTCTTACTCAAGTCAGTTTCAAAAACACTCAAAAAGTATTATATTAAAAGTGTGTTTATTGGATCTTTAAAAAAAACTCTAGAATCAAGATCATGAATTTATTAAACTGATTTTAAAAATATGTTTAAAAAACAAGTTGAAGATATGTTTATATTGTGATATAATTCAAAAACAACAACAAGATAGAAAAAAGAGAACAAAACGCTTTATCTTTGATTAAGCATATGAAATACATTGTATTAAGTATTTCTATCAAATTGGGTACTAAAGCCCTATGTCAATTTTTATGTACAACGGTAAAAAACACGCTTAGAAACCATTTCTGACCACTTTTTTTCATTTTAATGCAATTTTTTTTTTTGACAAGACAACATTTTTTCGATGGATTAACTATGGTCCCCTTGGAACAAGCTGTCAAGTAGGAGCTTTTCTGTCAAGAAGGACCGCGAGGAAAATTTTTCAAAATTGATTTAAAAATCCATTTTAAACTCTTTGTGGTCGTACAAAGGGTCATTGTACTCAGAAAAATAAGCTTTATCGCTGTAAACAATAATATCAGCAATATAAGCTTCATTTTAGGACCCAATTGTGATTATTTGAACCAGTCTAACGCAGCCTCGGTAGCTGTCACTCCCTTCCTTTTCCCGACGAGTGGGGACCATCCCCTTGCGATAGTTTTCTCCACTCCAGGGAATGTCTCTGTCCTATTTTCAGCCCCGTTCCACAAGGCAAAATTTAACAATTCCGTCACACGACGCAGCTTCAAATATCGTTCAAATCAGCTGATGTGTGACTAAAATTAGCACGAATTAATCATTAATGAAGTTCCATTTTCCTCTTTTCTCTTTGCAGCATCCGTGCACCACACACTCTTTGGATTATTAGGTTTTTGTCTGCGACGTCCTTTGGTAAGATCTGTACAGTACACCCCCTCATTCTATGCAATCCTCCCCCAAAAGCTCTGTCATTATCCCACTCTAGAGATAGATTTTTCCCTGCTCCCGCTCCCTCGTTAACCTGTACGAAACCCGCGTCGACCTGAATTCCCAGTTGGGGAATGCATTCCAACCAAGTGAAATTGTCCAACAGCATTTCCCATTTGCGGGAACCCGTAGATCCGAACTTGTGCTGCCCTTTTTACACGTTACAAGGCCGGATATATGGGATCCTGCCGATGGGTGGAAAAAGCATCGATCGATTGGCGACTCCCAGAAGAAAAAAAAAATCCTTGGTGGGGTGGTGGTCCTGGTGAATGAACCAACAACAAACAAATCGTGGAAAAAAGCGAATCACTTTGTGTCTCCATGTGTGTATGTGACTGTGTGTGTTTCTATTTTGTGGTGCAGGGCAAATTCCAACAAACCAGCAGCTTTCCCTCAGTTTTTGTGTGCAGGAAAATCGTGAAAAATGCAACCAAACCAAGGCAATACCTGCAAAATTACACATCGACAATAGTGGCGCGGTCATGTGAGTGAGAATTTCAGCCCCTGGTGGGTGTGAGACGGTCTTCATTGTGTAAGTGTGTGTACAAATACGCGCCCGTAGTAGTAGTGGTGGTGGAAACGGAAAAAGGATGCAGAATCCGTAAATTTGGACCACTGCCAACTAATTTTGAGAAAAAAAAACTGTGTGTGTGAGCTCCATAAGGTGATCGAAAACAATAGCCAATCGGTAGCAATCGACAGGAGGAAAACAAATTCCAGTTCTTAGTTTTCCCCGAGCTTTCCTTCCTCCAACCCCTCTCATCCCACACTATATGCAATTTAATTTAGAGTAAGCAAAATTGGTACAACGAAAAAAAAACAAAAAAATCGAAATAAAAGCAAAACTACAAACAATTGGCTGTTTTACTTACTGCAGTTTTGTTTCACGTCCTGGTCCGGGAATAAAAACTGAAGTTAAGTCCTTGATTTTCCATTCTCTTGATTTCTCTAAAAAGTAAAAAAAAACTACAACTGCAACTTGGTGGATGTCGAATTGGCGTGTTCCAGGATTGGTTTGCTGGCTAACTCTATCGTATCATCTCTTCATACCCCCTTTGTTGGCTATCGTACTGCTATCTTTCTTTTCTCTCTGTATGGTTTTCTAATTAAAATTTCGTAGCGCTTTGTAAAAAGGTAGAGTTTCTGGTTAACTGTTGAACGTTACATAAAATATTGTATATATAATAGGGTGGGTCATTTTTTTCGATAGTGCTCGGATTCGGCTGAAATAAAGACCATCTTGTAGAGGGGACCCATAGGGACTCTCATACCAAATTTGGGCTCATTTGGTTGAAAACTGGCTTGTCGCTCGGGGGTTAAAGTTTACATGGAAATTACTATGGGAAATGAGTGATTTTACTTCAAACGCTCCTACAGGCTAAGCGACAAACTTTAGCCCACACTTACACTAGGTAGCCGTGTCGGGGGTGGTCCAAGGAACATTTTTCTCTAAGGTCATTCGTTCAACCCTGAGCTTGCGCAAAGCCGAAACATCCGGCGACGCCGGAATCCTTCTAAATTTTAGTTTTAACGGTCAACGCATGCTACGAAACTATGATTGAAGCATCATATGAGTGAATGAGAAACGCCAAACGTCAACACACTTGCTCACAAACGTTTACGAACCGCGCGTTGCAGCTTGGTCATTGGTTAGTGGCCACGGTTTTGACCGAGAACAGTTAGCATTAATGTGTGCATGACTTCCGGTAGATAGCGGGATGAAGTAGTTACGTTCCGGAACAATTCGGACTGAGGCTAACGGCACGGGAAGTGTTTGTTGCAGCGAATGTCTGCAAGATCAGAAGTGATTGAACAAGATCCACCAATGGGGGGATGACGAACCGACTGTACAGCATTTTGGTGGCGTCGAAATGCTCTCCGACGTGCCTTGTTCAACCCGGCGGCGGACAGTTGACCTCCTTTGCGAACCACACGTCGATGCACTTCCGGCAGAATGGTTGCGAGTATTGGGGGCATTTGTACCGTGTGCCGCCACCCAGAAGGTCAAGCGAGAGCAGATGCTACTGCTGGGGGAAATCTAGGAGGATGCTTAGAAGCTGATCCGCTTGAAAGACAATTAAATAAATCAAGAACAAACTGCTTATGAATTTATTTCAACCACAAAATAATAAACACATTTTTAACTTCTATTTCGGTCAATCACTTCCACCACCGGTTCCCGATCTCCATCTTGGATGTGACTCTTGTCGATCCACATCCCGCACGGATATTTTGGTGGCCATCGTGTACGTTAGTTCTGGCTTCAGCCGGTTTGCGTCCCTGAAACGCCCTTTGCAACGGACTGAACATCGATGGATCAGATTGCCTTTCCTGCCTTGCCGGTGATGCTTTCCGCGTTGGTTTGGCCGCCTTCCTCCCCCTTCTGTGACAACAGCTCCCCAACTTTTGTCGGTTTTGCGGGCGTTTCCAGGATGCTGCCATTTTTGTCACGATGTTGAGCGGTCAATGTTGACGATGTTGATTTTTTTCTGCGTTTTCATGACACAACTGTCTGAAATTTAATATGACGGTTAATGAAAGGTTTTCAAGTTCTAGACTCAATTAATTGAACTTACCGATTTGAGACCTTCTTTTTCGAACCCTGCAGCTGCTGCTCTTTCTCCTCCAACTTGATCAGCTCTTTGTTTCAGCGCTCTTCCGAACACCAACTTGGAATCGACGGCGAACCGTTGTTTTGCGCTTAAATTTTAGCAAGTTGATGTTTGGCGTCGTGTTTCTCATTCACTCATATGATGCTTCAATCATAGTTTCGTAGCATGCGTTGACCGTTAAAACTAAAATTTAGAAGGATTCCGGCGTCGCCGGATGTTTCGGCTTTGCGCAAGCTCAGGGTTGAACGAATGACCATGAACCCTTAGAGAAAAATGTTCCTTGGACCACCCCCGACACGGCTACCTAGTGTAAGTGTGGGCTTAAGTTTGTCGCTTAGCCTGTAGGAGCGTTTGAAGTAAAATCACTCATTTCCCATAGTAATTTCCATGTAAACTTTAACCCCCGAGCGACAAGCCAGTTTTCAACCAAATGAGCCCAAATTTGGTATGAGAGTTCCTATGGGTCCCCTCTACAAGATGGTCTTTATTTCAGCCGAATCCGAGCACTTTCGAAAAAAATGACCCACCCTAATATATAATCACTTTTAGAAACAACTATAACTCAAATTTCATCGTGCCAGACTACTTGGCAATTAATGTTTTTTTTTTCGTAAGAGTATTCTCAGGAGATCTTAAGCCTTCACAAAAATAGTTCTAATTCGTTTATTTCTTTCTAATTTAAAATTTTTAGCAGTTAATTTTTTTATTCCTTTTAATTATTTGTTCAAATAACTCTTTATATGGATGATTAAACAAAATTTAATGAATTCGTGAAACTTATATGGTAACATTGCTTATCATGAAAGCTTTACTATATTTTTCTAATTGCTAGACTTAAATCATCATTTTTTTTAAATACCATGCAAAATTACCTGGATTATTGTAAAAACAAAAACATTTTGAAAAAGCCGTATCTTTTTCACATACTATTGTGCACTAAGTCGTTTTTATGGCAACAATAGAATGATACCTAATTCTAAGTTTTTCCATATTGATTCAATTTTCAACTCAATAATCAAATCAATACTCTCGTTGTGAGCATGAGAGACCACCCATGGTCTCAATACTCTCGTTGTGGAAACTAACTCTAGACACAAGCTTTTTTCTAAACATAATCTCAAGCAGTTTGAAAACCCCAACTAGGGCAATCATATTATTCATGGTAATCTTAAAATGAATCTAGAGTTTCATCACAAACTAAACTAAGAATTTTCGCCCGATTTATGTTTGTTTCGGGCAGCATTCAGTTGAAAAGTTTATTATTTTTGTCTTGGATAATTTATGTAAAAAAGTCGGCCTGGGTGGATCAATTAGACGGTGTAGTGGTTCGAATTCCGAGGCGAAGTCCCTGAAGCAAAAAGTAACTTTGCTTACCAATGGTACTAAAAAGAGTGACCAGAAAAAGGACGTATCAATGAACCTCAAGGGTTTTAGGATTCCAAAATAATCAAAAACTGTTAACTTCAACTTCATCACATTCGAAAATTAAAATCATCGTAGGAAAGGTAAGTATAATCCAATATAAACCATTGTTGATGTCACAAATAACAAATATTTATAAGTTAAACATAAAAAATTCTACCTTAGAAATTGTAAACTGTAAAACACTTTTATGTTTACACCTTTGTTGATATAAAGTTACATTCATTCTACTGTTTAGAATTTTGGTATGTAACTCGAGCTGAAGAAAAAGTCTTATAAGACAATATAAATATTATACTAAACAAATGTTTCAATAAAGTTTAGATTCAAATACAATTTTAGATGCTTTGCTGCTAGTGAAACTATAAGAAAAAAAACGGAAAGTTCTTTAATTTTATAAAATGAAAATAAATCTTATTTATGCAAGGTAAAAACAAAGATATCTAAAAAAATACCGATTACAATAATTCCATAATTCATTATTAAAAGAAAAGCATCTGAAAATGGGGATTTAAACATACGCAACAAATCATGTATATTTTAATAAATCGATGTTCTAGTTTAAATTGCATTCATATCGGTTACACTTGAATGAGGTACACTATTTCTTAAATACCTTTTGTGAAATTGAGCAAATATATGAGCGACCAATATGATCATTATGTACATAAATCCAAAAGATTATAGATTATCGATTTTTGAACATACAGATTTGTGTTATATCTTAAAAGAAAGTTTTATACGAGTTCATTTGATTGATGTATCGACCGACTGCAAATTTAAACGCTTTTTTCTTAGAAATGTAAACAAATATATTTGTGTAAATTTCAGTTAAATTCATCATTGTAGGACGAACAATAACGTTCCACATATAATTTTTTGGAAATGTATTTTGCTGCACTTATTAAATGCAATATTTTGTAGAAATAAAAATGGATCTCAAATCAAACAAGCTCACAGCATTTTGCTGTTTGATTTCTGCTGACATTGGCAATTATTCGGATGTTCAAGCAACATGTTTTACCAGAATTAGCCAAAATTTCACTGCTGCAATCCTAATTTTTGCTAGTTATTTTCAATAGTTTCAGCTACAGTTGATAACGATTTTGAGATGAAACGTATTTTCCGGCACAGATACAGATAAAAATGTATGATATAAATAAAAAAAAACATGAACTTCTTACTGCCCATGTTCGCATAAATGTCCCATATGCAAAAACAGCAAGCTGAGAAAAATGCGTTTGAAGTTTGTCCCATACATAAGGCTACGTGTTAATTTTACACGAAAAAACTGGATTTCCTCCTGATTTCTAGAACAAAGTACTGGATGTTATAGGCTCATTTGAAAGAGCACACAATTTTGAACCAAACTGCATCAATAACTCAAAAGTGACGAAAATGCATATGGGACATTTATGCGATCAGGGGCAGTTCAGCTGCCACGGATTTTTATCTTGCAACTGGGTTATCTTTATAAATTATAAAAAAAAAAATACAAACAATCAGTTCAAAACATTTAACATTCGAATAAAGACCAATTTCAGACATCTATATAATATTAAATTGTTTTAACCCAAAACACTTGGAAAAGGGGCAAAACTGTACTAGGCTTTCTTATACAATTTTTGGGAAATTCTTTCTTTTTCCCACGAAAACGGCATTATCAGCGATGGAATAATCATCATCAAATAAAATCTTTGGATATTCATCAAAAGAAAAAATCCAAAGGGAGCATGGCTCTCCTCTCTCGCGCACGAAAGATCGGTAAAAAGGATCTAAAAAAATCATCATCTTGATTATTCGGCGGAACATCTTTTTCAGTACTGCACTTGCAACGTCTCACGTCGGGCTCAACATTTTTCTGGGGGTACCTTGGCCGAAACAATTAGACCCGTATTTTTTGTTTGGCCATTAGGGTGACCTACGCCATGTTAGGGTGGTCCGAAAAATGGCAATTTTCGTTGATTTTTGCTAAAACCATCATAACCATAACTCCGCACCATTTCATCAGATGTTAGCTCTCTTGAGCGCAAACGAAAGGGTATTGGATAGGCTTTTAAGAAAAAAATAGTAAAAAGTTTCAAATATCTAGCCTAACATCTGAAAAGGTCAAATGAAAACTGAAAATGCTGTTTTGAAGGTATCGGGACCAAAAAGCCTATGTCTGAAAATATTTTTATCAGATTCCTCGGAAAATTTTAAATATTAGGGGAAATATACCCATTTTAATCACTCTAAGCCGTTCGACCAATTCTCATCACTTTTGCCGATTTCCGCTATTAAATCAACTTTTTCAAGTGTATCAACAATGGAGAGTTGTTTGCTCACTTTTATTTGAGCTATTTATTACTTTGGACCAGTCAAAAACACTTTATGAATGCTCTAATTCATGAGCAAAGTGCTGATAGGCCGATAATAGAAATAGGCTGAAAAAGGGTATAGTTCCCCTATATAAAAAAATGGTGAAGTTATATTTTAAATATTCCGAGACACGATCCGATCACGATCACGATCCGAGAATAAAAACTAAATATTTCGACGCTTCGCGCGCAAAAACGGGAAAATTACGAAAACAACAAAAAGTCGACTTTTTTCACTTAAAACTGCGATAACTTAAAAATTTCAGCGATGACCTATATATGTTAGGGTACCAAAAGTTGCGTATTTTAATTACAAAAAAAACAAATATTGCATTATTTCATGAAATTTTATGTAATATGGCACGTAGAAACATGTACCTCATCAATATGGTACAACTATTTGATAGAAATGTCCAGTTCATATTGACGTTCATCAAAAATATTCTTCAAAGGCCTCATACCGTGTGGCCTAAGGCGCAGGCCACTTCGTGCTAAAGGATTTGAGTTTTACAGGTTTGAATTATTTTTTATGTGCAGAAAAACTAATTTTTTAATAAAAGCAATAATTTTTACGTGAAGAGTATCGGGGCCGGATTTAAAAAAAAGCGGATTCAGCTCCTAACCGGGAATTGAGCTCACGATCTATCGTTTTCAAGTCGGAAGCCACAGAGCTGCATGGTTCGATCTGTATGTTCAGTTTGTAATATTAAATAATTTCATAAAGATTTTTTGCTGTATGGTCGATCATTATTGGTTTTTAAATTATTATAGTTAAGAATATTCGGTGATGTCGGAAAATGAAAATCTTAAAAATAGAAGGTTAGTACGATTTCAAAACTAATCCTCTCGATCTTGGGGAATATTGAGGCGATTACTTTCAACATCTTCCTTTTCTTAACGACCAGGCCAACTGCGTAAAGTTAACCGCAAAAATGTTTCATTGAATTTGATTCGTATAAGTTTGAACGTGAATGTTTATTCAAAAATACAGATCTGAATCTACAGGGAAAGGAAGCAATGTGGGGACCCCTCGCTGACGCTCCTGTTTATTTGAGTTATGAATCGATGGGAGCCACCCTGCTAAGAAGTTTTGGAGCTCCAAGAGTGGAACAAGGAATTAACGCGAATGCCATGGAAACTTTTTACTGTGGTTATTGTTTCACAATTCACTCAAAAAAAGACATTGTTGCCTGATTATTATAAAATATTAGATTAGAGGAATCGTTGGGGAAGGGATTGTTGTATTATATAGTAAATGACCCTGTGACATTATTTCACCACTACGGATTAATTCACTCAAGGAGTATAAATCCCTTGGTGGCCGAATGGCTAAAGCATCCGACTTCCAATCAAAAGGTGTGAGTTCAAATCCCACCTGATTCTATGCGTTTTTTTAAATTCTTATTCAAGTTCATTTACAGTCGAAAAATTTCAAGGAGACCGGTCGGGAATCGAACCCTGAACCTTCCGCTTATGAGGCGGGAGCCGTAGCCATTAAGCCACGGGCCGGTGAACTAGATGCAGACCGTGTTTATGGTATGAAAGGGAAAAAACACCAGAAATTTTGGAGGAAGTCACTTTTCTTATTTTATGAAATTTGGCAAAAAAACAAAGCAAACCAATCCACTTTAACGAACCCCGGGTCTTTTGTGGGCTCTGTTGCAAGTTTCTGCTCATTTCTAGGCGTCCGAAGGTTATGTGTGGTGAGTCACTCAAAACCTCTTTTACGCAAATGGACCGACGTTTTACTTCCCCATCCGATAGAAGGCGTGATCAGGCAAATCTCGACTCGAAAAATGCCAAAGGGTCCGTCTGGGATTGAACCCAGGCCATACTGGGGCATATCCCTTATTTTGTTACACGCTTATATTGAACCATAATTAATATTTTTAGGGAACTTGTTCTGCCAACTGTTATCTACTTGAAAATTGCTTTAAATTGCCAATAATGGAAATAATGCTTATTTGGCAGATTGTGGCAGATTTGGATAATTGTGTGAGCCTATTGGGTAATAGATAGCTTTTTTAATACAAACTCTAAGTTTATCATTGAATGCTAAAATTTGTATCCGGCTATAATTTTTCATGACACATTTGACAAAGAAAAGATTTTAATTTGGTTCGGTTTCGGTTCTTCTAGCTTTGATTTTGAGATAGTTTGAAAAAAAGGCTAGAAATATGGTAAATGTAGTTTCAAAAACTTTTATATTGAAGGTCAAATATTGATGAAATTTGTTGTTGAGAGCCTCCCAAGGCATAATTAAAATAAAATTAATGGATATTAACATGAATCCATCGACATTTTCAAGGACTTTTCTGACGTAAAATTTCTAGATCCCCTGACGAAATATTTCGATTCACCCACCAAAATGTCGGGAAAAAGTCCTTAGGGGAAAATGGAGCAAGTGTAACAAGCCAAGGAAATGCTCGTTATAACCCATTAAAAAATTAAATAATCTGTAGGATTTTATTATAATCATCTTATTCTAGGTCTTGACTAAGACTTTGTTAGAACAAGTTTTTAAAAAATCCGGTTTTTTTATTTAAAAAATTGATTTTAAAATTTTTGATTTTCCGTACGTTCTACTCAACTAGTGGGGCAAGACGAACAACCCGTTGGGGCAAGAGGAACAATGCATGAAAAAACATGTTAATTTGCTAACAATTGAACTGTTATCACTAAGATACATCAGATTAGAATGTATTTGAAAGATTTCTTCCATTTTTAGATAAAATAATAAACTTTTACTAAAAAGTTTATCGTTTCTACGAAAAAAAAATATTTCTTGGATGATAAATTGTAAATTTTCATAATATCACTATATTTTGTATGGACAATTTTTATTAACAATTGTTTATCAGTTTTTAAGTACTTTCATGTATTTATTTCCCAATAAAATATGTTGTTGCAGCAATTCGTAATTTTTAAAGGTTTTGAAAAAAAAACTTCATTAAATCTTATGCCCCGTGGCGTTTACGTCGTTTTGGCGGTTATGTGGTAGTAGAATCAGCTAATTGCATTGCTAGCAACAATTCCTCATACTGGAAATAATCAAAATTGTAAAAATTACGGCCGTACGAGCGATTGTTCCTCTTGCCTCATATGGTCGTCTTGCCCCACCTTCCCCTATTTCATGGTGCCAAAAAAACTCAGTCTAAGTCTAAGTCATTTTTTTTCAATAAACATATCAAAATTTATTCTTGAATATTATGTATAGCATCAATCTAACAAATTTCTGTTTTCGCATAATTTTCATGTATTATTAAGCAGTATTATCGAGCAGAAACTTGCAATAGAGACCACAAAAGACCTGGGGGTCGTGATTGTGGATGGTTTGATTTTGATTATGTATTATTAAATCGTCTAAACTTTTTTAAATTGCTTACTGATAAATCATACTAACAGATAGATGTATGTAATATTTAATTTAATTTTTATTTTGTTTTATTTTATTTTATTAATATCATCTCAAATTGAAACCATCAAAATCCCAGGACAGAATACAGTGAGTATAATTGACGTTCAATTTTCTAAATATCTTGTGTAAACCTATCAAAGAAGAAAAGCAGGAAACGCAATTTAAAGTGTTCAACAATGTTTTCACGCGAAAGCTACTATCTCGCTGCTCCCACGTTGAGGTAGTTGGTTGTATAGTATTGAAAATCCAATATCTACTATGCAATCCGCTAGCTTAACTTGTGAGGGCGCCTCTCAACGATTTTCGCTATTGAGGAAAAACTATTGTGTGAGATTAGAATATCTTATAAGTGTCGATGTGTTTCAGTGTGATTCTAAACTGTGTCTTTATGTTTACGCTTCTGCATTTCTTTCGAATAAGCATAAATCTTGCGTTATTTCTCAATATGTGTACTTTCCTTAAAATTCATGTTTCACCCAATTCATTTTCAACCGCTTTTAGCTTACATCACCATCAACACCCACTTTCCATCATTGTCATAAACTAGATTAGTGTTATTGTTTAGTTTTGTTTCTGCTGATTCCCTGAGACCCTAACTTGTGACTATAGTTGAAGTTTCACAAGTTTTGATCTCCGGTATTAGCGGTCGAGATTCACCGGTACAAATAAAGATTGCTGACCTTTCTCGTGCACGATTGCGCTGGTAAGTTTGAGACAACGACCATCTCTCAAGGACGCCAAAGCAGTGCCCACGTGGGTTGCGACCGGGGGGATGGCAACCCTATTCCGACCAAAGCAAACTGACAACAGTCGACATTAGCACGGTTGTCAAATGAGAGCCCACAACAAAAGCATTAGCTGTCAAATGGTAGCCCATAACAAATCATTGTTTGGGTTTTTTATTTTCAAATTTCCCGCAATTCAATCGATAAATACCTGAAAAAAACACGTGAATTGTGTTGCTGATGGCAAATTCTATCATATCCTTGGAGATTCCATCCCAATATTGGCTGAAAATTCATATCGAAAAAAGTGATTTTTCTGTTTACCTTTTTTTGCTTTTTTTCTTTTGGTCGATCAAACAGTGCGCCCGTACACTGTGAATCGGCATTACACATTTTTCAGTTTGGTTTTACACATTTGCATGGGACTTTTGAGTTTAACCAGGATAACACACTTCGTGTTACCAAAGTAATATGAATAATACTGATTCTGAGTGTTTCTTATCTGAACTTCCAAGATGGCGGCTTCTTCGCTACCCCCTGGTTGCGACAGTTTCGCGCCAAATAGTTTCGAAACTGCCACTTTCGATTAAGCGAAACCGGCTTGGTAGGTTTTGTGGTCCCGCCGGTCCTCGGTAGGACTTCACAGAGGTCCAATTTCACGCAAAATGATGCTGGAAGAGAGCGCAAAAAAACGACCTGAAAAAATAACGAGCAAACCCCGAATGCACCAGAGCAGGAGGGCAACACGCAGCAACAGCAAACGCATCATCAACGCAGATAAATTTCGATGCAAGTCAGATTTTTTTTCTGGGGCCCTTTTTTCGTTGGGCCGTTTCGGGAACCTCCTGGAAACAGACATTTCAATGTGGCACGCATGATGCGAGCCACTCTTCCGATGGGGAAACGTGCAAAAATTGGAAAATTAAAGAAGAATATAGAGCCCAAATGTGGAGACTTGGGGAGATTCGTATCGGGTTTTTGTGCAAACTTGGCGGGGAGGGATGACGAGGATTCTGGCTGGCGGCAAAGAGAACCACCTCACGATCTGCAAGACAATGGCCTCTTCGATGACAGAGTGACTGCTTATGAATTTAATAACTTTGTGCTGTGACCTGAAGATCAAAAGTGGAACTGCGGAATCAGTTTCGTAAGTTCATATAATGTTTTTGAGTCTAGTTACTCAAGTAAATGATTTGAAGAAAGAAAAGTTCTTGATGTTTGAAATAACAGAGTAATAGTATTAGAATAAAAAACTAAAAAATGACGGAGTTTTGACCAGAGAGCTCACGTCTTCAAACATCTTTTATCAGTTTCTCTAAATTTTAATGATCAACAAAACATATCATTTGCTTCCACACAATTAACGCAACAATGTTGCAACTGCTCTCACCAGTCCAGTTAAGGTTCCTCAACCTCCCTCTCAGAACACCACAAACTGTGTCAAACTCGCCGTTTCGAGCTGTCTCATTTGCTCGGCCAAATTAATGGTTTGATTGTTGCTAAATTATAGCTCGATTACGGTTGTAAACCAAAAATTAAGCGACAAATTTCGATCGTAAATAACGACGCCAACAGAAAAAAAAAGTATAAAGCAAGGAAGAGAGGAGGAACCGATCTCGCGTCTCATCATTGCTCGTCCTTTTTGAAGTTTATTTTCCGCGTCGTTTCTCATCGCATGCATCCCACGACGAACGCGATCGTCTGATTTTGGGCTGATCGTGTTTTGAGTGAGAGTGTAGTCGATGCACCAGAGCACACGCACACACAACCACACATATTTTTTTGCAGAGCGTGCGCGCTCAGCCGACCACGACGACGACGTGGTGCAAAGTCACACACACACACACGTGGAAATGGCTCAGTTCGGGTCATTCACTGGCTATTAATAAAACTCATAAAACAAAATCCAAAATCAAGGCGCGCGTTCGTTCGCGTCTCCTCCAGCGTTGATCGTTTGTCTCGTGACCTGAAGATCGTCCGTGATGCGTTGACGAGAGACAATGAGTTGAGCATTTTTTTGAAAATCGTCAGCAGGGGTGAGTTTGGGTCAAACTTTGCAGAAATTTGTATGACCCAATCTCTCCTCTTAAACTCAATGTCACCCATTGTCATTGTTTGTATACCGTCAGGGGGAGGTGAGATTGGGTGAATTTCAGCATTTTTGTATGACCCAATCTCACCCCAAGTCCCAATGTCACCCCTGATGACGGTACAAATAATTTTTCATGATATTTTAAGTACATTTTCTTTCATTTTTGAGAATTGACCTTCTGCACCATCATGCACCAAGCACCATCGAACAGCGCATCTTAATGTATCACGACGATAAACAAGTTAAATAACATTAACCCTTGAATGACGTTTTTAGTTCGGACGAATTTTCAATGCTTTAAAATCATACTATTAGCGCAATACTATAAATATTAATATCAATCTAAATAAGGATTGCAGTTTTTAGATAGCTTTAAAGATTTCCAAGTAGGATGTCCAATTTTCCCGTGTTTTGAGTTTCCCGAAAAACGGAAAAAATATTTATTCCCGGGAAGTTTTTGAAAAAGTCATAAAATCTATGTTTTCTTTATATTTGTTATTTTTTTTCAAGCTTTAAAGTTATAGAATAAACTCAATACTATTAATATCAATCTAAACAAGCATAGCAGATTTTTGTTTAATTCCGGGAATTTCCCGTACAAAATATAAAAATTCTCGGGATTCGGGAAATCCAGGTTTTTGAAAAAAAAATCCCGGATATTTTGAGTCGGGAATTGCCGGGATGGACGCACACTTGCCAAGCACGTGATTTTGTGCGTTTGACAGCTGTCAGTCGATCCAATTCCAAAGACTTTTCTCAATATGCTAGAAGCTAGGCAGTAATTCCAAGTTATTTTTATAAATATTAGCAATTCTGCGTGGTTTCTGGAAATCCCAAGTAATTCTGGGAAATCAAAGTAATCCGTGACATATTGCCAGTTATCCTGTTGATTCCATTTAGACTGGTCAGTAATCCTTGATGCTGGAAACCCCTTGCAACAGAGCACTTTTTCAAAAAAATGTGTGAAGGTTGCAAATCAATTTTACATCTTAAAATCATTTTAGAAAATTTGGAAATGCTTTTTTTCTCGAAAGAATACTCAAAATAATTGATTTTCTTATACGGGTATCAAATGATCGGAGTTTTTTCATACATTTTGAAAGTTATAAAATACATTTTTATAAATACTCAAAATTTTCAAAAAACTACGTATTTTCGGAAAATGTACTCAAAATTTCGTTTTTTTACGATATATCGGATCAAATAATATATGGGATCAAATGATCGGTATTTTTTCATACATTTCGAAAGTGATAAACACATATTTGTAAAAATACTCAAAAAATTCACAAACCACGTATTTTCTAAAAAATACTGAAAGTCTATGTTTTTTACAATATGGTTTACAAATGATTGCAAATGATCGGGATTTTTTCATACATTTTGATGGCAATAATATTTTTTGTAAAATTCTACAAATTTTAGGTTTTTTACGAAAATTATTTTTTTTGTTTTTTGGAAATTTTGTATACATTTTGATAGTTTTTTTTTAAATACTAAAAATTTTCACAAAATCACGAACTTCATTTGATACCCATTGAAAAAAAGTGAATTTTATAGTATTTTTTCGAAAATACGTAATTTTGTGATAATTTAAAAATTGTCCAAAAAAATACTATTTTTCATAAAATAATATCTCCGGTACAAGATATTCCAACATACTGAACAATATCGCAAATGACATCTGTTTTAGTCCCCTAAAACAAACCAAATATTACGAAAATTAAAAAAATACTTGTGTTGGGGATTTAACTTTTAGTAAGGCCGTTGCAAACATTTTTCAAAGTTAATGGGGGCAAAAATTGGCACGAAATAAGAGGTAAAAAAAATATTTTTTTTGAAACTCCATAATTTAAATGGAAGCAAATGTCTAAGCAACCAAAAAAAAATAAATGCAATTTCCTGCGTTTAATAGTACTTTATGCAACAAGTTTCAAAAATAGATTTTTTCAGCACGAGTCGTACATTAATCCAACGAAGTTCACCGAGTTGGATACATACGACGAGTGCTGAAAGATCAAGATTTGCAACAAGTTCAATACAACATTTTTTGCAATTCCGAAAACAGATTTTGAGTGAGATTATAAGTCAAATGTTCATGTATTTTGTCAATCAATCGTTTAATTAAAAAAAATGTTGAAAAAACATTACTTTTCGAAATAAGTGCGTAAAAGGTCAATTGTTCAGCATCCATTTCAGTGCAGAAAAGTAGAACTTTTTAGCATTTATTTTGAAAAGTGTTGCTATTTTCTTCTGTTATTTTTGGTACTGAAAAGTAGGCCTTTTCGTCGTTCAAGAATGACAGAAAAAGTAAGTAGTTTCACGACGGAATTGCAAAAAAATAGCATGTTTTGGATGGATTTTAAAATATGTTATTTTTTGTGAAATTTAAATGTACAGTACCAAAAATAGATTTTGTTCCGCAAAAATGAGTTTGCCTCATATAGATATTTTTGAAAACTAATGATTTTAAAACAACATTTTAAACATTTTTATACAAATGATAATACCATGACTTAGGCTACCAACTCTTGCTGAACAAAAATCCGTACACTTTGCAGATATGATACCATTGTATAACAAAAACTGTCAAGAAATTATTGGGATAAATTTGGAACATGCGAATTAAGAATATAAAACTTTGTCGTTTTTGTAGCTAACAAATTTCACTTTCCTATCAGACTTGCACGTTTAAAAATATTAGCAAAATAAACCGTGATTTGCTCAATCTATTCTTCATGTTTTTCCATTTTTTGTTAAGGTGGAAGATGGTGTCCTTCACTTTTGGGGCAATGACTGTCAATGATGGTTTTGAATTCAGGGTCCAGAAATAGTAAATTGAAATGAAAAAATAATCACTGTATGTAAAATGCTTCTACAAACAACACAAAGAAAACCATTTTCTGATTGAAAAATTCTGAATCAAGATTTGAATGTTTTTCTAAAACAAACATGGCCGCCGAATGGCCGATCTGGAATGATGCCTTCCATTGCCTTAAACGTTTATAATTTTTGCGAAATATCAAGTTTGCTTATTGAATTATATCAGTTTTTCGTTTTTGAAAAAGTTCCTATAAACATGTGAAACACAATAGCTTATAGGACCTTTTCAAAAACGACTATAGATGTGTTAATTCAAATTATCACAGGTTTTAACTAGCTTTAGAAAGCCTTTGGATCTTTTTATGTTTTGTAAGGAATTTGAAAAGAACTATTTTTCATGATGAACTTTGAACTGAGAAAAACCCGGATCCCTATAAAATCAAACTGACAGTTAAATTTAAATGTCCTATTAGAAAAAAAAGTTGAAAAGGCGCTATTTACAGAAAAGAAAAAAAACAGCATGAGATTTTTCATTGCACACGGCGTAAATGTTGAAAAATTGTCCGTGACAAATTTATGTTTCATTTTCGTGACTTCAAAAATCCAAAATTTTATTTTGTGAAAAGTGTGTTTTTCTTTAGCATTTTGTTTTGCAAATTAGTATTAAATTATTGTTTAAATATAAATAGACATTCAAAAAATATAGCTCGTACTAATAAATTTAAGGTAAGGTTTCACATTTTTTTTCATTTCCTTTTTTTTATTTGAATGTTAAAATAAATCAGAAGCGTCAGTCGCTTCGAGACATGCGTACAAGCGATAGCGACGATGATGACCGCGACGACGCACTTGGAGATTTCACATAAAATTGAGCAATGAAATTGCTGACGGGTCCGACCGAACGACGCGAGCGCCTGCAGCCACTAAAGCTGACGATGTGATGCGTTCGAGAAATGGGTGTTATTAAAGTTTATTGGTTGGTGCATAAATTTTAATGTTTTGCATTTTAAATTATAATGTTTTACCTCCGTGCAGCATCAATCTAGGCAGATTGACGGAGCGTCCGGCATTTATTTTATGTTCAAATAGATTTCGCATTCTTTGCGGATATCGTCGCCGGAGGATGGAGGAAAAATTGCGTCCATTTTATGGTTCTGGAGAGAAATGTTTCAAACTATCTGTACATTGATTTATGTAAGACGTGGAAATGAAACCTTCAAACTTTTATTCATGATTTTAAAAGCATATTTATTGGAATTCATGAAATTGCAAAAACTTATTAAAATCACTTATTTGCTTCATAAGCAGAATCTGACTCTTTCCATACGCATTTTTGCCCTCAAACTTTGATAGCAAAAATAAACGAATCAGAAAAAAGCAAACTTCGAGCGCGAAAAAAAAAGCCGCCAAACAATGAAAAAGGGTGAACGAGATTTTTATAATTTGTATTCTTCTTTCAACATTAAAACACACAATCAGGCACACACACACGGACTCTCTGCCAGTTAATCCTGATGCTGCTGCAGCTACTCGCGAGGTCATTCAACTTCAACTCTGAGGCCGAAGCCAAAAGCGAAGAGGCCAGACTTTTATCCACAGTCTCTCTCTCTCTCTCTATTTGTGAGCGCGTGTGTGTTTGTGTGTGTGCACTTCTTGGATCCCCTCTAACCCCACCTCATCCTCCATAACCGATCTTCATCCTCCACGGTGAACTGATCCTGTCGCTATCGTCCCGTTTTGTGGATGCTGCTGCACTCTCGGGCTCACCTCTTGGCTCTGGCTGGCTGCGGGTTACGGGCAGGGTTACAAGGTACAAGGTTTTTTTTTAACTGGAAGAGCATTTAGATAAAATTGGATAAAAAAAATTGGCAGGCTAAACCTAAATTATTAAATAAGAAAATATTTGATTGAACTTTTTAAAATGTTATGACACGAACATTAAAAAGCTTTTTTTAACTTGTCGACTGTTAAAAAATCATGCCTTTATAAATTTAAAATGCAGCACAGCAACCCTGAATGAAAGACTGAAGAAAGGACGTTGTGATTTTCATTGAAGGATGGGAGGACGGAAGACGAGGTCGCTTTCATCATTGTATGCAATTGGGATCCTGCTGATGGAGCAACTGTGGTTCCGAACAGTGAACTAGGGTGGTTGTAGTAGAAGTATTAAATGGTTAAAAAATCGTAAAAAATCATTTGATCGAAAACACACTCCAAAAACTTAGACCTTAAAAAACATTGGAAATGTATTCCCAAATTTTATTCCAAATCAAATAAAAATTTGAAATCCAGCAAAAATTCTTGAAATTCCATAAACCAGTGTTGTAAACACATCAAACCTTCAATTCTCAGCGACTACAATTATCATGCCCGAAATTTCACTAATTTACAACACTTACATTCACGAATAGTATCGAATAATTCTCATAAATTCATGAAATCGACGTTGTCGTGCTAACTTTTCGCACATCCCTTTTTGACGTTCCGAAAAAAACGCATTTTGATGTTTGACCTTAAATAAACAATAAATAGAGCACGCAATGTAGACAATAACAAATGGGTTCTCCGCCAACTCACACTGAAACGATGATGAGATAGAAATTTGGTGTCAAAGGGACTTTTATGTAAAATTAGACGCATTTTTTCATTTGGAACAATTTTTTTCTTTTTATGATTTCGTGTTTTTTTTTCTAACTTTGCAGGGTTATTTTTTAGAGTGTAACAATGTTACACAAAGTTGTTGAGCAGACAATTACAAAAAAATATATATATAAACATAAGGGGTTTCCTTATAAACATCACGAGTTATCGCGATTTTACGAAAAAAGTTTTTGGTTATGGTTTGGAAGTTTGGTTAAATTTGTAGCCGGAGTCCCGAATTATAATTACAAATATTTAAGGTACTCGGGCTTTTACGTATGTCAAACGCGTTCTGACATGAAATCCCGCTGGCCTATTGTTGCACGAACATCAATTTTTGAGGTATTTCAAGATAGCACGACAAGATTGAAACTTTTTTCATGTGAAAAGTGACAACAATGCAAGAAGTTTTTTCGGTTTTTATTGAATATCTCAGGATTTAAATCGAATTTTGAGTATCTGTGAAGGTCAAAAGGTGAGCCATTGTGTACTGTACAAAATGGCGTGCTTAACTCAATTTGGCCTAAATGCACGTGCTACAAGATATCACGACAGTGACGAATTTGTATTGTGTTGATAAGAATTACAATTCTATTTTGAGTGATCGTCATATTTGATATTTGACGTAAAATTTTATTTATTAGTAATCCGCGTTAAGCAGAATTCTTTATCTGCTCCCAACGAGAAAGTTCTGGACTCATTGAATTTGGAATTAATGAAAAAAAACTTCAGCTCACGGCGGGGTTCGATCCCCTGTCCTTAGGATTGGCAAGCAAAATGCTTTCCACTTTACCGTGGAGCATTAGTAGCTTTAGTAGGACTTAGTCTGATATAGTTGAATCCAAGAAACGGACGAGAATAAGTTGAATGCAAGTTGAATATCAGAACATACAAGAATGCAATTGCATTGCATGCATGCAGGCGCATTTGAAATGAACCTACATTACCTCGCTATAAATAGCCTGGGCGACTGCTAGAATTCATCCAATAAGAGATGAGAAGAATTGAAAGCATTCCCATTAGAAATGAGAACACACGAAGAATTCGAACAACAATGCCAACGGTCGTTACCACTCGCCTAGGGTGGCTCCTCAGACCATTCACCTTCCCAAAAAACCGTCCAACTCCAAGCGAAACTTACTTGAGGATACCGTGGAGATTTTCCCTTAATACACCCAAACGAAAAATATATCTCAAAATCTGCAACAGTGGATTTGCTGCAAAAAATGTTAGATTTTATTACATTTTTTGCAGCAAGCCAATAGATCATTTTTGCCCGCGTGTAAACACGTCAGCGATCTGCAGTTCTCACCAACACATACAATGCTGGCGCGTCCCCGAGCAACACTCTAGAAAGAACATTATGTTCGCGCTCTGTCCCTCACCATTCATCAAGCGTCCATGGCGCGGTGGTAGCGTGTCGGATCAGCAACCTAGAAGTTGATGGTTCAATCCTTGTTCTGTTAAGATTTTTTCTGCAATACAATCAATCTGCCGTCGGTAATGTCGATAATTGTCGGTAACGGGCAAAAATGTCATACCCCTATATCGCAGAAAATGCATGAGGACAGTTTTCATGCAGATTCTGATATACTTTCATGCCGCCATGTATCACAATCATGCGACCGCCAGTTGGGTGTACTCTTAAAAAAGTGGAGCATCAACACTTCCCGTCTTCCAAATCCCCTATCCTTGTCCCTGGTGCGCGGTGGAGATGGGAGCGGCCGGCAATGGACGGCTGCCATGGTGGTGATAATCTGGTTCAGGTGGAATTGGTTCTATTCCCAATTATCGATTCCTAGGCAACTTGGGCTTAGACAATCATCACATCACATGGCGAAAATCCAGTCTGCAATCCGCTAAAATCACCGTCTCCTAGCGAAGCGAAGCGAATCCGCGTTAAGCAGAATTCTTTTGCATTTCATGGATTGAATATGATAATCAAAATAAGACTGCTTTTTTATTTTATGTTTTCCAATCAAAATTTAAAAATAATGTAAACAGCCATTTTGGATGCACTTTGTTCGAAAATATTTAAAATTTGCTTTTAATTTGATAGTAGTGGGTCTCGTGGCGCAGGGGAAGCGGCTTCGGCTGCCGATCCCGATGATGCTATGAGACGCGGGTTCGATTCCCGCCTTATCCACTGAGCTTCTATCGGATGGTGAAGTAAAACGTCGGTCCCGGTTTCTCCTGTCTCGTCAGAGGCGCTGGAGCAGAAATCCCACGTTAGAGGAAGGCCATGCCCCGGGGGGCGTAGTGCCAATAGTTTCGTTTTTCGTTGATAGTAAAAACTTTGTTGTTTTGAAAATGTTTTAAAACTTGTCTTTAAACAGATTAAACATCTTTTTCTAATTAGATTAAAGTTAAAAAATAGCCTCCTAATATTTGAGCTCAATTTTTAAGAACAAGGCCGTATAACATATGAATCTAAAACTTTATATCATAAACGAATGTATTTTCTCTAAAAACCTTCAAATCTAGAGTTTTTTTTTAAAATGTCATATAAACTAATGTCTTTCATAAGTTAAATATGGAAATAGGACATTTTCAAAAAAAAAAACTCTTCAAATAATTTTTTTTTTACAAAACTGCTAAAACCCGGGATTGTTTACTGCCTGGATTTGTTATACATTAGGGTGCTCTACATGCAGAACAGACATTTTCTGGTCACAATCAAGCCTCAAAACAACCTTTCAAAACTTGGTGGCTTTCTGTGCAGACCCGGCTTTCCGCAAAGCATTTAATTTTTTTATGGGAATTGCTATAGGAAAACCTATTCTTTGTTATTTGATTTTTGTATTTTTCATTTTGCTGCCAATTGAAAAACTAATACAATAGCATTGAAATAAAGACAATTTGTTAAAATTTTCCTGAAGAAAGTATGGTCCTATCTTGCTCCTGGCACGTACAATTTTAGAATGCCTGCCACGGGTTTCGAATCGCCGACCTCTGGATTGTGAGTCCAGTGCGCGGTCCGATTAATCCACACGGGCGTTTTTGAAATGCTGTATTTTTTGCCAGGATCAAGATAGGACTATACTTTCTTGGGATAGTTTTAGAGAATTTTCTCTATTTTCGATATTGTATATTTTTTTTTAAATTGGCAAAAAAATATAATATTATAAAAATCAAATAACAAAAATGCTTGACAGAAAGCCGTGTCTTCTCAGATTGCTCCCTAATTTAAGACGGTTGTTTTGAGGTCTAATTACGATCAGATGTTCTGTTTGAGTTGAACAATTGTTAAGATTATGCATCTCTATTAATTTTCACCATGAAATCATTGTGTCACTAGTCATGTTCTATACTAATGTGATAATGAGACTAACTTACATACATACTCAATCAATGAAAAAGAACTTCACGTGCTATCTTTAGTATTTTAGTAAATTTTATTTTAGCCTGGAAATCCCAAAATTGTACGCGATTTGTGTTGGAAACATGAGGGCTCTCGTGATTTTCCTTATCCTGAGAGAAGGAACGCTATATGGATTCGGTGCGAAAAATCCCTCGCAAGATGTAGAACTGTATTATGCAAGAATTATTTCACAATTCACATAAAATATATTCTCAAACTCATCGACCAACCCTACCGACAATCTACGCAAAATGCTGCCCGTTTCGTCCCCAGAACCTGGGCCAGACCGGGCGATTAGGCAAAAAGCCAGCTCACCTTTTTTCTTGCCTAAGATGTTGGTATCTCCACGGTTCCTATTCCCCTCGCATATTTTTTCCTGGTTCTGGTTACTAAACCAACTAAACCAACGAATCCCACGAACGGACACTTGGCCTGCAACTTTGGTATCACCCGGGGTTCAACTGGGTCCGCGAATTCGTGCAATGATGATGGAGGGGGATGAGTTTTGGTCAGAAATCTTCGGGATGCAACACACAGAGTGCAGGGTGGTGACTCAAATAATTAGGACTATGAAATTTGACTATCTGAAATTTGACATTTTTTTAAAAAATAACAATGAATAAGACAATGAATTAGTACAACAAATAGTTGCTTTTCCGACTTCAATAAATCAGTGGTCACCATGTTCGCAACCGATGATGCTGGCTGGCACGATGTGTAAAATATGCTAATGCTCCGTCGCCTGCAACGGAATGTTCCTCTCATGAGCTTCGCGGGTCCCGCGAATGTGCGTTTAGAAAAGTTGCCATTTTGCATAACCGGTTTTCGGGACCCCCGGAGGCTGCCAACGACGGGACGGGCCCCGGCTGGGCCCGCTTTGTCTGTTTTCGCAGCTATAGACGAGACTCTTGAATTCGCGAACTTGGGTGAACCTACTAGAGATAACGGCTAGAAGAAGAAGAATGTCCAGCAGTGCGACCCTTTTAGCCGTATCTCTGCTGGTTCCTAATAAGGGGGTTGAGAAGACATCTGCCCCGCCAAAGGGATGCTTAGAAAAAGGCATCATAATTGATCTCTCACGCGGGATGTCCAGTCTGGAGGCCAACCATGGGAATATGATCTTCTTGAGTGTACAACAACGGACGTACAATGACCCTCGAACGGTCAATTGGCACCGACCGGTGTACTTCATGGGACCAGCGCACGCGGGGTTCTCTCTATCTGGAACAATTTGCATCTGCGTGTGATGTTTTGTGCAAGAATAGAAGATCCCGGCTGTTTTGAGCCAAAGCAACGGTTTTTAGCGCATCTGCACTAAATTCTCATTGTTCTTCTTTATTTAGAAAAACAAGGTGATGAGATGAGATACCGTTGGTAAAGAAGTATAAAAAAAGTTCGACCCTTGCACCTTATTAACTTTTAAACGTTGTTATCTTGTTTTTGTCTTTATTATGATTCTTACAAATTATGAAAAAGTATTTTTTTTATTTTTATTCTAGGTAAACAAATATTATTGGAAGTCTTTTATCTATAGAAAATCCATCTTTCGCAGACAATGTAGATATTTTCACGAAAAAAATGTTTATGCAACGAGTTGCAGGATATCTGTTGTGATATCATTCAAGATAAAAAATTAGCAGCATTTTATGTAAATCAACAAAAATACAATAACAAGAGTAGCTCATAAAAAAATTAACCCTCTAATGCTCAATTCTATTTTCAAACAATTTCATTATTCCCGTGTTCAGGAAGTCATTTTGAGCAACTTTTTTTCTGCGTAAAACTTTGCTTCTCTTGTTTTTGGTTTTTCTTGTTTCAGTATTTTTATTTGCATGTATCATGTTTAGTTCATGTTTGTTTTTGATAGTATTTGGCTCATTCTACAACCTCCTATCATTATCTTTTGCCTTTTTAGTTTTTTTTTCATGTTTTACAGCTATTTTTATATATTAATTTTTTGCTTGTTTTCAATTTTTCTGCTATAGAATGATAAAATTGTAATTTAAATTATAGAAAAATGCATAGAGACATAGTCTTGGACATCACAAAAATTACTGCATACTGATTTTCACCTAAAATAAAGCCAAATTTTACCCCAGAAAAATGTCATTTTAAGAAAAAACATTGGAAAAATCACATAAAACAAGTCAAACTTCCCAAAAATTATCTTAAATTTAAAGAGTTCTTTTTTCCTATGCTTTTTATAGATGAAAATTTGGTTGAGAATGGATTTTTTACAAATTCTTAAATCGAAACCCGCCTAGAGAAAGGTTGTAGAGCAGGCCTGCCCAACGTCCGGCCCGCGGGCCGGATCCGGCCCATGAAGCCATTTCATCCGGCCCGCGACAGCTTTTCAAAATAGTTCTATGACCGGCCCTAAAGGCTGTTCATAAATTGTAAATAAATTTAGTGTCAAAATTTAAAAGATCATCTTGAGATCGAATTTTCAGATATTATAACGAAACATTTGTTTAATTTTTGCTTTTGACATAAAATGTTTCTAATTCTACGTTTTGTTAGGATTTTGCCTTTGTATTTTTTTAGTTTCTTAAAGTTTTGGCTGTTTTTACTTCTAAATGAATTGTTACATTTTTGAAGATTTTGATTGAAATTGATTTTTCATAAATGAGTAAGCAAACATAATATATTTTTTCAGAACATCTTTTTAATGATAATGTTTGATGAAAAAAAGCTTCAACAAAGCAAATTAAGCAAATCCTATCGAAAATAAAAATCGTTTCAAATATTTTTTAAATATTTAAAAATCTTTCAAAATGAGTCAAAAATCAGACAGCATTTTTTCTAATTTACTTCAATATTTCTAAGAAAATTTAAGAATGACGAATTAAAAACTATCAGATATTTATTTTTCTCCATCATTTTGAAATGTTTTGTAAAATATTTGAATAAAGGTGCACAACAACGCAAAAATTGTTTTTTCGTAAAGAAGATTTGAATCCAAATTTGATTCAATAAATTTTATCTTGTGCTGTTGATTTTTCAAACAATTGAATTGTTTATTTTTGTTAATGATATTAGGGTATTTAATGTTAATAGCATAGCATAGCATTTTAAGATTTTTTTTTATTTTTTTGAACTTTTACAAACATAGGTTCCGGCCCGCCACTGCTTCAAAAAAATTAGATCTGGCCCGCAGGGCCAAAAGTTTGGACACCCCTGTTGTAGAGGGTTAACCCACCTCGGGAAACCCCGGAAAATGTCGGGAATTCAGGATTTTTTTCATCAAAATTCGAGAAAGTATTCATTACGTTTTTTCTCTAATAAACTTAAACTCAAGTTTTAAAATTTCAATAAAAAAAATTCTAGATAAATGTCAGTTTTCCCTTCAAATTTGCTTATCAACAGTTAAAATCATATATAAAAAATTCACACATCCAAATTATTTTTAAAGTCTTATAGATTTTTGGGACTCATAAAATACAATGAAATACCGAGTGAATTCTATATTTTACTTTAAATGTTTATTTTAATATTTTTATTGAAAAATTTAGAATATCTACCCATTTTTACAGCAGAAAATTTATAGGAATTAAAAATATACTTTTTCTTAATTATTTTTTAAACTATTTTAGGAGAATTGCTAAGAAAATGTTGATATTTGCAAATTAGTGATAAATCCTCAAAACAAAAACAAATAATATTTTTGGAGCAATCGGATTGGAATATTTTTTTAGTCTTTAAAAATCTGAATGTTTGGTATTAAATAATTATAAATATTTTTTTAACCAGTTCTTTAGAAAAATTTCAACAGTGAATTATGAAAATAAAAAAATAATCAACTGAAAACAATCAAAAATGCATTTTTCTGCACTGATAAATCATACTTTAAATTTGAATGGAATTCCAATGTACAGCACCGCCAAACTTCTAGGGAGAAAATCGAGTATTTGAAAATTCTTGTTTGTTTTCAGGAAAGTCCTTTTTAAATGTTTTGAAAGCTTGCACTTTTTAAACATTTAATTTATTGATAAAATCTAATTAATTGTTCTTGAAGGTAGTTTGTGTATTTTAATTTAAATCAAACTTTTATTTTTTTTGTGTTTTTTTAAACTCAATAACACTTTTTGCAATTTAGTTATCACACTTTTGCTGAAAAGTAATAAGCAATAAATCAAAAATAAACAACCATTACAAACAAATATCTTTTCTCACTTCCTATTGGAGCTAAAATAAACAACCATTACAAACAAATCGAAACAAACAAATCGAAAAATCAAAGTCAAATCACCAATATCAATATATTAGAACTGCTTTATTTTTTCGAAATTATTGATATTTTTTCTTGTTCCGAGATGGACAAGGAAGGAATCTTGTTTTTAACTGTAATCTTGACAGTTTTTCACAAAAAAACATTCTATCAATATTTCACAAGTCGACGTCGTCGTGCTATCTTGTCACACCCGCCATTTCGACGTTCCGAGAAAAACGCGTTTTAATGTTTGACCTTGAATAAACGAAAACTAGAGCACGCAATGTAAACAATAACAAACACGTTTTGTTTGGCTGACCATTCTGTGCATTGTCCCGAAGTTTGGTGGAATTTGGTTGTCAGAGTACCGAGTTATAATTACAAATGTTTACGGTAGTCTCACTTGTACGTGCGTCAAACGCGTTCTGACCTGAAATCCCTTTGGCCAATTGTCGCACTTACATCAATTTTCAGGGAGTGACAAGATAGCACGACAAGATTGAAAATACTTTCATATGTAAAGTTACAAAAATGCACGGAGTTCAATAAAAATCTCAGGATTGAAATCGAATTTTGGGGATCTGTGAAGGTCAAAAAGTGAGGCATTGTGAGCTGCACAAAATGGCGTTCCAAACTCAATTTGGCCCAAGATGCACGTACGACAAGTTAGCACGATGGCGACGAAGTGTACTTTAGAATGCAAAGCCGATTACTTATGATTGTTGAACAGTTTTTTCGAATAAATTTTCGATACCATTCATAAAAACATAAAAAAACGTCAACAAAAAATAACGTTACGCAAAAGGTTAAATTTGTCAAATTATTTTTTTGTCTCGGTTGAATTATTTATACACATTATACTTGTTTCAGAGTATGTACATTTATTCTGTATAGCCATAATACAACTTTGAAAAAGACAGTTAATCGATCAAAAAATCCCGTCTCTTCAACAGGATAAAATTTTCGAATATTTTTTCAAAATAATTGAACACTTTGCACAAACATTTAAATTGCTTAATTGAATTAAAAAAAAAATCAATTGAATCAGCGAAAATCCCACCAGAACTGTACTCATCTCGTTACGCTTTTCCAGGGACAACACAATAAATCTTAGTTTATCCTAAAAGAAGTGCAGCAAGAGCACAAAAAAATCGTCCCCTTCGATTCATCTATATTTATGTGGAGTTTGTGCCCCCAAAACTTTCCCTCCATTGTGTCCATCTCTCTCATCGAAAGTGCAGCGGTGGTGAAGTTTGGTCCATTGAAGCTGCATGCGAATGCACTTTTCTTGCGAGGAGATCCTCTTTCTTCGTTGTATGCACTTTTTCTTTCCTTCCTCACTTCTCTCAAGACGATCGCTGGATCGCTCACCACTGGGAGCATTTTCTTCTCACTATTTTTATTAGCTTATTTTTCGTACATTTCATTTGGATTGTTGCTGCTGGAGTTTGAAATCTTTTTTTCTTTTCTTTTTTTTACTCTCGTGATGTTCTCACTCTCTCTCTCTTTCACTCTTCATCCCGTCTTTCTTGTTTGGATGCATTTTTTACGCGAATTTTTTTGCCTCCCTTCTGTCTCTTCCTATTTTATTCGCATTTCGCGCGTTACGATCGCGCGCGCAGCCCAGGCGAGCGCATTTCGTGAAAGTTCATTAAACTCATTCTCGGAGTTCTGCGTCATGTTTTTTTTCTTCTTCTTTCAACTCACTTTGCTTTGTCCTCTTTCTTTCTCTGTCTGCTGCTGCTTGTTGCGGTTTTGCTTGTCGTAGCCCCTTTTTGGATGCATTTTTTCAAATGCACCGGTTGCGCAAAATGCGCTTTCGTGTGAATAATGTGCGAAAGGGTTTCGGTGGTGGTTTGCGCTGTTTTTTTTTCGGGGAGTTCTAAGAATTTTCGATGGAATTGAGCACTCATCATGTTTGTAACTTAATTCGGACAATTAATTAGAAACGAACGTTGGCAGGATTTTGTTTGTTATCTCTTTACGTAAAATTAATTATGAGCTTTTTGGGCATCACAAATTTTTAGGAAGGAACCCAAAATCAATCAAATGAACAAAATAATTAACAAATTATATTTGGGTAATTCTCTACAAACTCACACAAAATTGGAGAGAGTTGCCCCGACCCCTCTTCGATTTGCGAGAAACTTGGTCCTAAGTTTTAACTTTTGTCCTTGATCACGAATCCGAGGTCCTTTTTTTGATATCTCGTGATAGAAGGGCGGTACGACCCCTTCCATTTTTGATCATGAGAAAAAACACATGTTTTTCAATAATTTGCAGCCTGAAATAAAGACGAGATGGAAATTTGATTTCAAAGAAACTTTCATGTAAAATTGGACGCCCAATTTGATGACGTACTCAAAATTCCAAAAAAATCGTTCTTTTCATAAAAAAAACACTAAAAAAGTTTTAAAAACTCTACCACTATTCTCTACTCAACTTTTTTTTTTGGAGCATGTCATTTTAAAGGTTGTACGAATGGTTGAATAAAAGCTAGTTTAAAATGAAGAAATTCTTAAACTATGATTATTGAAATTTTGATGCCAATCAATCTTGTATTCAAAATCTGAGAGGAACTTGTTTGAGAATTTACACATTTACCCAAATTACAAGTTTTTTACTGTGTAAATAAGATTTATATTCATTAATATTAAATATATATATTCCAAATAATTCAGAAATTTTCTGCCAAGTTCACATCTTGGTTTTAAAAAAAAAGTTAATTAGAATAAATATTTTTGGAAACTTCTTTGAATTTGTTAGGGAATCCCAAATGAAATTTGTAATTTGAAAGAAAAATTCATTTTAATAAATTATCTGTAATATCAAATTTCAGAAAATAAAAATATAGGGAAGGGCAATGTTTCAATGTTTTTTTTATGCATTTGTAAAACATGAAGAAATAGAACTCATACAAAAAATATTGAAAACCCGAACAAATTTACAAAAATAAAATCTTATTAAGACTTTTTATGATTGGAGTGCTGGATGTTGAGATACAGCCTCTTAAAATTTAAATTTTGTGAAATGAGTATTTAAAAGTGTTACTTTATTAGCTTCTTTTTCAAATCACAGTCTCTTGAAAACAATTGGTTTGATTTTCAATCTTAAAAAATAATTTATTTTTTTTAAATTAAGTTTGACAATATTCTTGTTCATCCCAAATCCATATTGGTCGAAAATGTATATTTCCGATACCAGATTTTGCACCTTCCTCAATATCAAGACAAATATTTTCGAATATTCACATGCCCATTTTGTATGACTAGTAAACACATTTGTATGGAGCTTTGTATAGAAAAACTAATGTTGCAAATATGGCTTACTTTGACATAATAAGTGCATGCATTCAAATAAAAATAAAAACAGAGGAAAGTCTATTTGCCAAACGTAGAGAATTACTACCTTCCTGATTGTTAAGCTAAATCAGGGGATATGTTTTGATTTTAATTTTTGATGACGAAAATACAAACAAAATAACGAATAAAACAAATGATGAAAAAAGTGTTAACACAACATTTGTTTCAATTTCTTAATAAATCTTTCTCAATTTTTATACTCAACATTAGAAGTTGCCAAAAAAGAAGGACACAATCTTCATATAAACCTCATTTTCTGTTTAATTTAAAAAGATGCTTTTTGGAAAATTCGGAATTTTGTTTTTTAAACAGTTTTAAGTTTTTTTTACTAATTTTAATTTTAATTAGATATAGTGAAAATAAGAACAAAATCGAATGAAGTTTTTTAACAGCAGGTTTGCAGCAAAATTTTTCACGTTTCATTAATTTCAAATTTCTATGAGACTAAAAATTTTGCTTTAAGATTTCATTTTTTTTGTTCTTTATAAAACAATGCAACAATGTTTCAATTATGATTTTAAGGGTGCACAGCAACGAAGGAAGTTATTGTCTTCTTATTCCAAAATTGTCAAACTTACGGACCCAATCATGCAACAACGGTATTGTAAAATTAGTCAAACTTTGTTGTAAATTACTTTGTGCACAGTACTTTAGGGGATGAATAAAACAATATTTCGAAAGTACCCATAGTTTTGAAGATACTTAAATGTCTGTAACAAAAAACTGGATGTAAAAGCTCTGGTTGATGTGCACCGTTAAATTTCCAAGTGTCATTAAAATGAGACAATTTCACATTTATTTTACAATGAACGCAAACGCAAATTCAAATTATGTTCATTTGCTGCACTCTCTCCTCCCTGCACAAATCCATAAACTTAAATTAATTTTTTAATGTTGAAATAGATTTCTAAGTTGTTTTCGGAAAGCTTATAGGTCCTTTAAAAAAAACTCTAGATTGCTAATATTTTCAAATAATAATTTAAAAAACCGTCTAAATTAAAGGGTAAACATGTTCGTTATTTCTTAAACTTTTTGCAATTTTTTGACAGTAGCGTGATTCTTATAATGTTCAAAACATTTTATAATACATTATATTATTTTTAATTGCATTAATTAGAAATAAAAAACTTAGAAAATTGCTAAAAATTTTTTTGAAAACATGAACATTGTATTCCATGGAAAATCAACAACATTATTTATTACATTTCTTAATTATTTCAATAAATTAACATTTTCAATGTCCAATTCACGAGCCGGGACCGGTGGTGTAATGGCTAGCGTGATAGTCTCTCACCCCAGTAAGGCCTGAGTTCAATCCCAGACGGATCCGGTGGCATTTTTCGATATGAAATTTGCCTGACCACGCCTTCTATCGGATGGGGAAGTAAAACGTCGGTCCATTTGCGTAAAAGAGGTTTTAAGTGACTCACCACACATAACCTTCGGAAGCCTAGAAATGAGCAGAAACTTGCAACAGAGCCCACAAAAGACCCGGGGGTCGTCAAAGTGGATTGCTTTGCTTTTTTGCCGGATCCGGCCGCGGGTCGTTGGTTGGGCATACCTGAGCAAAATAATCTGGAACATTAAAAAATAAGCTAAGTTGTCAAAGATAAAAAAAAACTTTTTTCTTTGATTATCAAATTAAAAGATTTTGCAAATTTTTTATTTTAAATGATAAGTTTCTAAAGCAAAAATTTCTATTTTTTTCTAGCTGCAATATAATAGCAAACAAATTGCAGCGACAAATCATGTTACTTGCGTTCAGCAATTAACACCACTTAGCAAACAGATACTTACAAATCGTCTAATCGTCCCAACATATAATCATCCCACACTTTTACAGCAAACCAGCCCAACAGTCCCGCGTCCCGGGATCGTTGCCATAAACTTGATTTACAAGTTCTCTCCCTTGCCTTCCCTCGGTAGATCGAGAGAGAGAGCGCGCGCGAAAAAGGGCAAAAACGCGCGACGGAACCAAATTGACGGGACGCGGGCCCTTTCCCGAAGAGATTTTGCTGAAAACCATCACGATTTCTAATGCATTTTTTGTTAAATTTCAGGAAGAAGGAACCGAATGGAGGTTTAAAAAGAAAAACGAATCAAAGCGAAACGTAAAAACTGCATGCATGCATAAAACTTGTTTTCTAATGCATTCAGCAGCATAAAAGAAGCAATTTCGCGACGTGAAACGGGATGAAGGAAAAAATGAAAAATGTATGCATCTTAGAAGAGAATAAGAACCAGATTCTAAGCGAATGCACTCTGCTTTGGTTGGATTGGGACGTGAATATGTGTTAGTGTGCGTAGATAAAGTGTAAAAACATTTTTTTATTAAAAAAAATAAAACAGCATTAGAACGTAACGAGAAGTTTTGTTACAGAATTTAAACAAGAAATCATTATTTGGCTAGCACATACACACACACCAACACAAGCAAACTGTACTGTCTGAAATTGCATGAATAAAGCAGCATCCAAAAAGGAGCAAAAATGCACCGTAGTCAAAGAAGCCAAAGCAACCGCGAATGAAAGAAACCAAAATTGCACACAAGAGTGCAACGAAACGTGATGCGTTCGGTGCGGCAAACTGCTATGGGTTGCATCTCTTCCTTTGCTGTGCATTTTTGCTTTGGAAAGACATTACAACCTCTGGAAAGGAGATTTCTATTTTCTATGATGGTTTCTTTAAAAAAAACCTTTTTTAAACCACCCCTGTTTCCATGCCTTCCTCATCAAATTATTTGGTAAAGCTTTCTGTTTGTATTTTATTATTACAAATAAAGCCTATCAATCAAAGCTTTGGAAAAGAAGCTCCAAATAAATCCGCAAGAGGTCAAATGATCCCGAGAAATTTTTGAAACAGTCAGAAAATCTATAAAAAAAATTATGACTGTTGAGCAATTCTCTGAGATTTCGGTCATTCGATTTTTTTTTTGTATTTTTTAATCCAGCTGAAACTTTTATGCCCAAGTAGCAAGACAAATGCCTTTGATTCTTAAGCATTTTTATAATAGTTTTATCAAATGCAATAAAGATTTGTTACATCTTTCACCAAATCCAACAGGTTTTACCATTCCACAAACTTAAACATATTTTAAAGAATTCTTCAAGATATCATGAAGAATTTTGTTTAGAAGTTTTAATTAGGCTTTCAACTTTACACTTCAAGTACGCCTGAAGAATTCTTGATATAGCTTGATTAACTTAACAAATGCTGCTTTAAATCTGTTAAGTCTTCCGTAAGCATTTTATCAATCTTGTTAGATTTGTACTTTCACTTTGACATATTCAGTTGTACGTGAACAGCGCAGTGAAATACATTGAGAGGCGAGCTGATTTTTTGAAAAACGCTTCTGGGCATAATTACTAGTGAATTTTCGGTGAAAGTTTCAAAATTACATATGACTTATTAACTATGTGTTGATAATAATAAAATATTTTTTAATTGGTGGTTTTTTATCGTGTTTGAATTGTGATAGAATTGTGAGAAATCGGAACATTTCACTGAACCAGAAATTCTTTTGCTTTGCAATTGTTGCATGTACTAGTGCTGTGCATTATCATTATTGTGTCAAAGTGGATGTACATCATGTTATTTGGCAATTTATCGTTACTAAACGAGGCATTTTATCAAATTGTTTTCGTTTTAGTGTTCTTCGTCCTGCCCCTTTCATCAAAGCCTTTCAGTCTTGATTAGAACTTCTTTAAATACATATGGTTTTCGAAAAGTAGTTGATAAAACTTTTCATCCTTAGAGTTACCTTGTTCCAAACTATCAAGATATTATTATCTGTATTGCTACGCGCTGTCATTTACAGTTTTGCTTGTGCTGATTGCAGCGGTTTTTTGTTCACTAATATGTTTAATTTGAAAAGAGAGTGATAATCGTTTTAAAATATCATTGTTTGTGGTGCGCAGTCTATATTGTGGTGGAGTTAATGATTGTAATAGCAACAGAAGGTAAAAACAGTGAAAGTAGCTGCTTTTTAAGGCAGTGTCCAAACCACCTTCGCTGTTTAAAGTTTGGTCATTGAACTGTGTTGAGTGACCGAGTTTGTGCTTTTTTAGTTGTTATTTAATAAATAAACCCCATGCAAACTAACAAAAATGTGTTTTTTATTGAATTATTGCCAAATTCAAATCCGTTGTCCAAGTCGATCTATTTGCAGTTGATGAAGCCCGCATGCGCTACGTTCCCAGCCGAGTGCAATTTAATCTTGGTTAAGACCACGATAAAGCATTGTGAGCCTGTTTTAAACCCTAATAAATCCTTTTTAAATCAAGTTATTCCTAGCGAGTTTTAGATAAGAGTCTTTGAAGAAGCATTGAATTTGAAATAGACTTAAAAAAGAATTTCAATATTTATAAATTTTCGCCATATTGCCAAACAAATCGAGGTGCTGAAAATCGTAGCCATGTTGAATTTCGGAGCAACAACCGGCGAAAAAGATTTTTTTTTTCGATAAAAGTTTAGTTTTTTGTGATAATTTTAAAGGCGCGTTCCATTTTTTCGAGCTATCTTGAAAAAATGTTCGGTAATTTTTTTGGCACTACTGTAACGGTACATTTCATTCGAAAAATGCAAGTGCTTAAATATATTTATACAATTATTATCAAATGAATAATCAACTACCATAAGCCTTTTAGAATTCCATTTCACATAAGAATATTTGTCTTTAATCAAGTAAATCAGCATGCTGTTCCCTTTTTGTACAGGCTTTTGGATCTCTTTGAGAGAACATTCATAAATGCTTCGTGCTTTGTTATAACTTTCAGGAGTTCCTACAGGTTGCCACAAAAATATTTTCTAAACTAGAAAGTTTTATTCGAGCATTGAAGAGCTTTATAAAGTATTTATTAGGTACACAATAAAATTATAATGTCTTATGATACTCTTAATTTTTACTCTGGCTAACCTCCTAAAGTAGTCCATTTTAGCTTTATTGCTGATTTAACACTTATTTAACACAGCATGTGGGACTAAAAGGCATCTCGCATACATTTTCTCAGGAATTCTACATAACTTCTCCAAAACTACAGTAAAACTAAAATTGTTACTTGGGTGGTGCCTTTGGTATGCCCAAAGAAGCCATTTTGCATCATTATTTTGTCCATTTAATTTTCCATACAAATTTGGCAGCTGTCCATACAAAAATGATATATGAAAATGCAAAAATCTGTATCTTTTGAAGGAATTTTTTGATCGATTTGGTGTCATCGGCAAAGTTGTAGGTATGGACATGGACTACACTGAAAAAAAATGATACACGGTGATTTTTAATTTCACTTTTTGTCACTTAAACTTGATTTGCAAAAAACCATTTTTTTTTTTATTTTTTGATATGTTTTAGAGGACATTAAATGGCAACTTTCCAGAAATTTTCAGAAAGGGCAAAAAATCTTTGACCGAGTTATGATTTTTTGAATCAATACTTTTTTTTTCAAAAAATCGAAATATTGGTCGCAAAAAATTTTTAATTTCATTTTTCGATGTAAAATTTAATTTGCAATCAAAAAGTATGAAATTTTGATAAAGTGCACCGTTTTTAAGTTATAGCCATATTTAGGTAACTTTTTTGAAAAAAATCGCAGTTTTTCATTTTTTAAAAATAGTGCCCATGTTTGCCCACTTATGAAAAAAATATTTTTGAAAAGCTGAGAAAATTCTCTATATTTTGCTTATTCGGACTTTGTTGATACGACCCTTAGTTGCTGAGATATTGTCATGCAAAGGTTTAAAAACAAGAAAATTGATGTTCTCACCCAAACAACCCACCATTTTCTAATGCCGATATCTCAGCAACTAATGGTTCGATTTTCAATGTTAAAACATGAAACATTCGTGAAATTTTCCGATCCTTTCAAAAAAAATATTTTCAAGAATTTTAAATCAAGAATAACATATCAAAAGGGCGTAATATTGAATATTTGGTCCTTTTGAAATGTAAGTCACGATTTAATTTTTTTGAAAATATTTTTTTCGAAAAGATCAGAATGTTTCATATTTTAACATTGTGAATCAGATCATTAGTTGCTGAGATATCGTCATTAGAAAATGGTGGGTTTTTTGGGTAAGACTTAGAAAACATCAATTTTCTTGTTTTTAAACCTTTGCATGGCAATATCTCAGCAACTAAGGGTCGTATCAACAAAGTCCGAATAAGCAAAATATTGAGAATTTTCTCAGCTTTTCAAAAATATTTTTTTCATAAATGGGTAAACATCGGCACTATTTTAAAAAACTGAAAAACTGCGATTTTTTTCTAAAAAGTTACCTAAATATGGCTATAACTTGAAAACGGTGCACTTTATCAAAATTTCACTGAAGTACTTTTTGATTGCAAATTTGATTTTACATCGAAAAATGAAATTAAAAAAAATTTGCGACCAATATTTCGATTTTTTGAAAAAATTGCATTGATTCAAAAAATCATAACTCGGTCAAAGATTTTTTGCCCATTCTGGAAATTTCTGAAAAGTTGCCATTTAATGTCCTCTAAAACATATCAAAAAATAACAAAAAAATAAAAATAGTGTTTTTTTGCAAATCAAGTTTAAGTGACAAAAAGTGAAATTAAAAATCGCCAAAAAAATTTTTACCGTGTATCGTTTTTTTTAGGTTTAGTTCATGTCCATACCTACAACTTTGCCGAAGACACCAAATCGATCAAAAAATTCCTTCAAAAGATACAGATTTTTGCATTTTCACATATCATTTTTGTATGGACGGCTGCCAAATTTGTATGGAAAATTATATGGACAAACTGATGATGCAAAATGGCTTCTTTGAGCATACCGAAGGCACCAAAAAAGTTTCAGCTGGATTAAAAAATACAAAAATTAAAATTAAAGAAAAAAGACCGATTCCGTAGAGAATTGCTCTGTTTCAAAAATTTCCCGGGAGCCCGGGAATTTTACTTGTTATGTTTTTTAATAGTTTAAAATCATAGAAATAGCTCATCAATATTAATTGGTGGTAATTTACACTTCAATCTAAACAAGAATGACAGTTTTTAAATAGCTTAAGGCTCTGGAAGGCATCATTCCCGATCGGCCATTTGGCGGCCATGTTTGTTTTAGAAAAAAAACATTCAAATCTTGATTCAGAAGTTTTCAATCAAAAAATGGGTTTCTTTGTGTTGTTTGTAGAAGCATTTTACATATAGTGATTATTTTTTCATTTCAATTTACTATTTCTGGACCCTGAATTCAGAACCATCATTGACAGTCATTGCCCCAAAAGTGAAGGACACCATCTACCACCTTAAAAGAAATAAAATATTGATCTTTTTTGTACTTTGTTGTGCTTTATATTTTCAATGAAGTAAAAATTTTATCCAATGTGATTCACATTAAATAATAATTATATAAATATATTTCTTTTATTTATATTTTATATGACATGACTAAAAAAAACCTAGAAAAATTCTTTGAAATTGTAAAAAAAAAACAAGGAAAAACGGGACTACAGTCTGAATTAATACAGAAGATTTTAGAGCAAAAAATTTGGAATTCGGTGTACTAATTGTTTTGGTTTGTTCCTGTTTTAATCGAAGTCGTTCAAAATATTATGCGAAAAAACGGCTTGAATAGCTGTTTTAATTCGTTACATTTGTCCTGATTTGCCCTAGATTCCGATGTTTGAAGAAAATAATATAATATGATTTATTTTTTCAAATTTAATATCATAAATATACGTGAATATAATACCAAGTCTTTTAAAAATATAAACTAAATAGAAAATATTTAAAGCGGATCTGTAAACAAGAATTTTAACGATTTTCCCTAAAAAGCCAAATAAATGTTGATATCTAGAGATTTTTTTTTAAAAAAAAAAGGTCGTATGAAAAAAAAATATTTTTTGCATTTTGGGTGTTTTTAAAACCACCTTGAGTCAGGGATATTCAAAAACACCCAAAAAACAAAAATTGATAATTTTATTTGTATGACCTTTAAAAAACTCCAAATATATGCCGAATACAAATTTTAATGCTTTAAAATTCTTATCGATTACTAAATATTCAACTTGTCATCTATTTCCTCAACCAAATCTGAAATTACAGACCAAAACTTGTGTTTTTTTTCAATTTCGGGAATTCCCGGGACAAATTAGAAAAAAATCCCGGGATTCGGGAATTCCCGGTTTTGGAAAAATCCCGGGAAATTTGTCCCGAGGAATTCCCGGGATGGACGCACTATTTGTTTGTATGATCATTTAACAACTTAATTCAACTTGACCACTTTCAATACCATAAGCTATGAGAACCGAAACTGAACCGGAAGGAACAAATTCGGTCAAAATTCGTTCAGACAAAACCGACAAAATCGATAGGGTTATCAGATTTTGAATGTCTTGGGGAGCGTTCTTTTATTACGTAACGCAAACAAACATTCTTAGACCTTCTCTCCCCTCCCCCCTCGTAACAAAATTTCCATACAAATTTTATTTTATTTTTTTGTATGGAGCGTAACAGGGCCTTCGCCTCCCCCCCCCCCCCCCCCCGACTCCACCCCAACTGCGTAACGTAATAAAAGAACGCTGCCTTGGACGCGATCGAAATGAATTTTAATATTTTTTGTCTTCTAGAAAGTTGTTGGGCTTGCCAACTTTGTCGAAGATACCAACATTTTATCATTCGCATTCTACGCCTTCCACGACCAAATTTAGAGAAAATATCTGAGAAAACCTTTAAAAATCAGTACAATTTTGAAGGCAGATTCAAATTCAGCAGGCAAAATATACATTTTCAAATGAAGATATCTCTAGTTTAGTGTAAAATTTCCCTAAGATTTTTTCAGCGTTTGTGATGCTTTAGAATGCAACTTGGCGCTTAAAGATTGACCTACTCCTTGTCGAGATATTGAGGTTTTGCATGATTTTAACCTTAAAATGACTGTAACTAAATTGACTTGTCAAAAATAAAAAAAAATTGTTTTTCAGAGCTCTGAAAGTGCCCTGAACATCTCATTTCTCTAAAACTTGACCCAGAATTGCTCGGTGGCTTTTTCTAAATTTGGTCTTAGAACGCGTAGATTGCGATATAAAATTTTGGTATCTTCGACAAAGTTACATGGATTGGCTAGTCGGTTAACTTTTCTAGAATACAAAAAAAATCATAAAAATATTCCTGAAAAGTTAGATTTTTAAACTCACCCTAATCTTGAACCACCCTGATTTTCAACCAAATTAAAAGTTGTCCCTTTCCATTTGCAACAACTCTTCTGAAAACACCAAAGCTCGAAAACTTTTTCGGAAAATCAATATTCCGCTTAATTTTGCGATCTGGATCACTGTGCAGTGTTAGCAATAATTACAAAATTTATTAAATAATGTATATTCGCATTATTTCAAAATTAATAGAGTTTAACACACAACATAAGTTCGATTTTTGTTATTCCATTTCTCTTGTTTGAAGGAAACGTTACGTCATTTATAGCTGGCACCAAATAAAAAAGAGGATTCATTTTGGAAAGTAAAAGCCCAAAAACTGCCGATGCTTTGGCTGATTTAGCACCTTTCCCCACGAGGTTTAAGCCCAAAACGAGGTCAAAGCTGAGAAGACAATCACACACACGTTGTAAGCACGACCTCGGATCCTAAGATATGACTTTTTCGGCCCCCGCCAAACTGCATTCAGGCTGGCCGGTCTCGGCCGTTAATTGGAACACATCGTCCGTGATGCATGTGCTTCCCCACCGAAGACCATAAAACCTACTTACTTTGTAATTCAGCCTGAAAGTGGATTAAAGTGCGATAAAAAATGTTGGCCGGGGTCTGACCTGCTGAGTGGCTACTTAAGCCTTAAAGTTACACTGTCTGTGGCGAAAGCCCCCAAAAAAAAAGGATCAAAATGGAAGCTTAAGGTGGATACAGCTGGCAGGAGGTTCCTCGTCCGGGGACAAAAGTAGGTCAAGTTATGGCAGTTGGTCTCGCGATGGGTGGCTCTTGTCAGCCAGCCTGTTTTGCATATTAAGGTAAAGTGGCTCAATTAGGCCAGACACCGCGGCATTTTGTGCTAATTAATGGCTCAATGCACGTGGCGCGCGGTCCAAATTGATTATTTTTTGCAAAATGATGAACAATGCTGGAGGTGGGAAAAGGGGAGGGCCTGTAAGCACGATGCAGAACAAGTGTCTTAATTTAATGAGGCTTTTTAAGCGATTGAACTACGTTTTTACTGGTGTCTTAGGGGATTTCAACTCTTTTTTTGCTGCAACTATTATTAACGCTATTGTAGTAACAATTAAACTCTTGGTCTTCGATACTATGTTGAATATTGATTTACGTACGCTTTCATCGAATTTACACGCATCTGTCTTCGCGGGATAAAAACTTTATATACTTCAATGGAGGTGAGTGGAAAAGATGGCGGCGGTGTGGAAGTTGTGGATTTCCGTCGCGATTTATCTTGCCGATTTCGAAGTGTTTTTGTAGTGCTACGGTCCGGGAAAGTGCATCTATACAATAATTAAGTGGCAGGCTAACCGATTTTTGTGAAAATTACGCGTGTTTCTGTTTTGAAAGTGGTTTTTGGTCCATTTTAATTTTTTGTTGTCGTGTATCTAAGGAAGAAAAAAGCAGCCAAACGTCATTTCTGGCAGAGAGTTTGCTCTCGGAGAGCGTCTCAGGAAGGAGAGTGTGTGTTCGGTGAAGTGTTTTGGTTTGCCGATGACGCGACTCGACGCTGCTGTGCGGCGGAGAACAGTTCCCGGTTGGCGGGGGAGTCGGAGTGGCCGTCGCTTACTCTCCAAGGGCAAGGGTTCAGGTTCCTGAGTCGGGAGCAGGTGGAGGGTGGAGGGGTGGTGCATTGTGAGAGAAGAGCGGTGACAGCACAAGCTGGTTGCTTGTGTGTGTATTTGTGTGAAGTGCAGATGGATTCTGCTGTTGCTTCATTTTTCGCGAGGTTTTCTGACAGACGTCATTTGAACTTTGAAGTGTAATTTTTGAAAATGGCAAAATCTACACATGCAGACTTTAGATATAACCTGCAGACTTTTTACAAACATTGGGTGAGCTCGTTTTATGGCGAGCTTGGGTTTGTGCGTGGTGGGTAGGGGAAGGAGGGTGGGTGTTGTGAGCGTTAAAAATTGTGTAGTGGATTTGTTCGTGCCCCAGAGAAAAAAATATTGTGAAACTGATTGAGGCAACATGTGAGAGGAGCAGCGGTCAGTAGGTCGGATGGTGAATACACGGAGCAGTAAGGCCGACGACAAACGGATTTGTGCGGTGCTGCAGTCGTCGGGCGGTGTGGTCGGGTTGCACCTGATTTCGATGCTGCGGCGGCGGAGCAGTCTCCAGTCTTCAAGACCCCGGTGAGCTCGTTCCTTGATGACATTTCAAGTGTGTGTGTGTGTGTGTGTGTGTGTGTGTGTGTGTGTGTGTGTGTGTGTGTGTGTGTGTGTGTGTGTGTGTGTGTGTGTGTGTGTGTGTGTGTGTGTGTGTGTGTGTGTGTGTGTGTGTGTGTGTGTGTGTGTGTGTGTGTGTGTGTGTGTGTGTGTGTGTGTGTGTGTGTGTGTGTGTGTGTTGAAGAATGAATCATGAGTGTGAGAGTAAAACCATTTGCGAGTGAGAACTTTTTTTTTCGCGAGTTGATTTTCTCCTTTGCTGGAAATTCTACCCAATTTAGGGTACTTTGTTATTTCTTATTTTTGCAGTACAGGCTGTTTTCATTATATTGATGCCATTCAAAAATGATTTCAAGTCTAATTTAAAAATCTTTCTCATTATAATGTTGAAGTCTGAAAAAAGGTAAATTAGTTTATGTGTGTATGAGAGTGTGAATGAGTTTTTTTTTTGTTCTTTTTTCAGCCCAATAAATATTCAAAACCGCGTAAAATCTCCAGAATCGGTCGATAAATCCAAATCACATCTCATTGAAAATCATCGTTATAGGGTTTTTGTTTTTGAATTTTTTGATTCGATTGTGAGCAGCGGGACCTCGTGGTTACTCTGCAACGTGTTTGACGGAGCCTTTTATTTGATATTTTATTATTTGATATAAGTCCTTCTTTTATCATCGTTGATTAGAAGGCACGCCGCCGGTTTAGTTCGTTTAAGTTATTGCTTAAATTTCATTACAATCGGTTACGTGATTACCTGTTTTTTTTTTTCGTTTATATTCGTTGATCGTAATAGTTTATCCCAGCTGACAGTTTTAGTATTAACTCATCAAACTGTCGATTTTATTAAGAGTAAAGCGTCTTTTATTTACTATTTTTGAAATTTGCTCGCGTTATCTAAATTGTACAAACAGTAAAATATACTGACAAGTCCAGCCCATAGCACTACTGCTCGGTTGGCACGCGTTCGATTAAAACACTTTTTAAATAATCAATTATGTATCTTTCCGCAGCCGGCTGCCTAAGATTTAAAATTTTCAACCGATAAACAAAATGCTCATGGTCACATCACTGCCACTCGTGAATCCTGACCTCATACCCATCTACTAACCCCCTCAAAACTCATGTGATACTTTGTCGGAGAAGCAGTCGATTGGGCGGTCTCTATCACTCAAGTATCGGACTAACATTCCCATCCACTTCCCCGTGACTCTACCACTGGTCGTGGCCGGCGCCGGTATTGATCAGCATGATAGGGGCCTTTGAGAAGTTGCGAAGCGAGGAATGATAGCGCCCACTCATCTTCCACGGCTCGTGGATGTAACTTCTGGAGGTCCTGGTCAATAACGGAGTAGCAACTGCGGGTGGGCACCTATGCTTATGCTTATGCTTATGCTTAAAAACTTTATATACTTCAATAAAGTGAATTAAATATCAAAATGAGTTTATTTATAACTGTGACCCATTTAATATGTACACAGAAAAAAAAATCATGGTAATATCACATCTGGGAAGGGGTACATCTTTTATGTCAGAAAAAAGGTGTAATTTTACCTCTGGAAATGTGTAATTTTACCACTTTTATGGTGTAATGCCACTTTTTTAGTCTAAATTGAGGTAAAATTACATCATAAAAGAGGTAATATTCAACCTTTTAAAATTACAGCTTCCAAATTTACATTATTTTTTCTGTGTATTGTCAAAAGTTTGATTTTAAAAATATTGATCACTTGATAACTGTTTTGCAGTTTTTACTTTTTTTATTCAATTTATGTGGTTTAAAAACTGAGTGTAGGCAGAGTTTGTTTGATGTTATACACAAAGGAAAAAAAACCTTTAAAATAATGTAACGACTGGTACTTTATCAAAACCTCTCTTACAGTATCTCAAAGTAAGAGGATCACCGATCAATGCTACGTACCCACTACGATACAATCGATCGTTGCTGAATTAAAAATATTATGTGAAGAAACACGGGACAAGGCAGGGCCATAACCGTGATCGTACTCGATCGATCCACGGTGAAACCACCAGGCACACTTCATCGAGACGAAGCTGCAGCAGCAGCACAAGTCAAGGCGAAACACGATAAGCTCAAAATATATTTAAGGCTCAATGCGATTACTATCATTATTTATATAGAAAACAATAATTACCTGCCATCAGCCCCACGGACATTGGTGCGAAAATGTGGAGCTTTGAGGGTGGTTAACGGGCTTGGGCTAATAAAAAAAATACAAAAATACAAAAATACAAAAATACAAAAATACAAAAATACAAAAATACAAAAATACAAAAATACAAAAATACAAAAATACAAAAATACAAAAATACAAAAATACAAAAATACAAAAATACAAAAATACAAAAATACAAAAATACAAAAATACAAAAATACAAAAATACAAAAATACAAAAATACAAAAATACAAAAATACAAAAATACAAAAATACAAAAATACAAAAAAAAAATAAATATACCCGCGGGTCCCGCGGTGTAGCGGTAAGCGTGGTTGCCTTTAACCCCCAAAAATACAAACATACAAAACACAAAGATCTCTTAAAATAAGGGGAGCAAAAAAGTTTTTTTTCAAATTGGTTACTTTTGCTGATAAAAACAAGCTTAAATTTTTCAGATTTTTTAAATTTCGGTATTACATATTTTAGTAACCTAACCTGAACAGTTGTTGATAAAAAAGGATTTAATTAATGGAAAAGTGGTTTTTCAATTAAGTTAAATAAATTTTTCGAATAAATTCCCAAATTGCTCCCAGCTAAACTTTCAAAGTAATTCAAAGCTGCACGAAAAAAAAGTCGTTTAAACTGTTGACCACAGTAAACTAATTCAATTTCTACCCAAAAGCAACTCGCCAACACGTCCCAACAATAACGCAATTAATTTAGCTAATTTCCCTCCCAAAAAAACTAGTACCACAGATGTTTACAAGCTCGTATCTTTTTCTTTCGGGGACAGATGAGCACGTCCCGCTAGGCTATTCAGCTGAGCAAAAAAAAAAGTTGAGTTACAACCTGGTGGACACGGGAAAAAATTGCAACTCAAAGGTGGCACGACAAAACAACTCCAATTACAATTTGCAATTACAAATTTTAATCGCCTGTGCACGCATGTTCCATCATGATGCCCGTCCCGACGACCCGTTCTGCTTCCTGGGCCACTGTCCCACGTGACGGGGCACCATAATGCACACGGGGCGACGATGGGGACCACGATGGCAGCAGGAACCCCGGAGGTCGAAGAGCTGACGCATCGTTGAACCGTAACGTACACGCATGGTTCTGTTAGGGGGGCTACATTTAATTATTTTTAACTTATTTGTGGATAATCCTACCTATTAACTTAAATTTACTAACTACGTTAATTTTATCAAATATTGTTTGATTATTATTTTTAGTTTAGTTTCTTGAAGTTTTGAACGACAATTTTGACGACAACCCTAACGCGTCCCAGCAAAGCACTTTCATGTAGTTATTGTACTTGTACGTACTACGTATACACTGCACATATCGGAGCTGCAGTTATGTACAGTACCCACAACCCACAGCCGGTGTCGTCTCTCGGGGGTTCAACAGTTCAGCGGCGCGCAAAGAGTCCGTTGACCAAAAGCTAACGCGCCATCATCGACCGTTCAATAATGTGTGAAGGGCACACACTAACGCACACACATACACTCGGCAAATCGAAACAATCAGACTGCAATTGATTGTCAATAAACTATTGATGTAAAGTTGTGATGCTAGTATATTTTGTTTGGCACCAGTGAAGCGTAAGTTTGAAGGAATATTTAAAAGTGGAATCAATAAAACAAGTTATGACCAACTAAGATTGTTTTGCTTCATACGACAAAGTTGATAAATTATCTTAAGAAAATTTCGTTCTTGAGCAGCCATGTCATATATACAGAAATTATTAAACATTTTACAGAAGTATCCCTCGTTCAACTGGTCTAGATTAGTTGTATGTATTGTATCTTGAGACTGTTGAATTATATTGCAAGTGTGTAGTTTTAATAGTACCTAAGCTACTTTCTATACAACCCTATATAAACTGATGTAAAACTATTGTACTTTTCAGAATTGACAGCTAAAAGCATATATCTGCAAATTCTATTTATTTTAAATTATGTACAGTCCAGACTCGATTATCCGAAGGCCTCGGAAAAATTTCACTTCGGATAATCGAATCACGAAAAAAAAAAATTTCGCTGTCTTATTTTTGATTGTCGAGCTTAAGTATGACCCCTAAACTACGCTAAAGTGATTTACATTTTTTTAATCCAAGATGGCGGCCAATATGGCGATGACAAAATATTGAAAAAATGCATTTTTTTTATTTAATAAGCAATTAACTATTCAAATTTGACTTTGAAACAAGAAAAAGAAAAAAACAAAAAAAATTGTTCGTGATTCGATTATCCGAAGTCCCATACAAACCTTCGGATAATCGAGGCTTCGGATAATCAAGTCTGGACTGTATTTAAGGAAATTTTAAAAAATAAAGAAGTTAAAATCAGCTTTTACAAATGCATAAATTACTATAAAAGTCATGACCAAGCTTGACCATCGCTGGAAATATTTTTTGAAAAGACCAGAAAATTTACTATAAATTTGAAGATTTGGAGATATTAAACATTAGACCAATAGTGAAAAGTTACAGCCTCCGAGGTTTTCTCTACATTTTTGGATATGTTTTAGATGACAATTAATCACAATTAATTCGACAGTATTGACAATTTTACAAATACAAAAAAAAATCATGATATTTGGGAAACAATTAGAAAAATATATTTTGACATTATTTTTAGAGGTTAAATCAAAATGCAATCGAAAGTTACCAAGCTAGACCTCATCTGGAAATATTTTTCGAAAAGATCGGAAATTTTCCTATAAATTTACTTCACAGATATTGAAGATATTATCTTATTAAGATCATCTGCATCACCAAAATAGCGTTGAATTTAGTCAGTCGTCATCGTGAAATATTCCGAACTTTCGAATATAATATAAAATATTTTTTTAAATTTTCAAATTAAATTTAAAGATTGATATAAACAGCAACAAAGCAAATTATGGAATGTTGAAAAGGGTTGGTTGGTTGAATATTACCTCTCTTTAGAGTTATATTACTCAAAAAATGTGTAAAAGTGTGGACCTTGTGAAAAATCATCAGAAACTAATGAAAATTCACCAATATTACTAATTTTTTTGACACAAAATCTGTCACAATTTCCTGATGAATATTACCATCATTTTTTCTGTGCAGTCAAAAACGGGAAAAACATTAACCAATTTTTTGTTATAAAAACCGTGAAGAAAAATCAAGGAATTTCAAGGACAAAATCTGAACGTTTGGAAAGTAAGCGTCGATTTTTCATTATTTTTTTGTTAAAGATGCAATTTTATGCTACTTATTCAGACTTTTTCTTATTGTACACTCTCTTACCTCAATTCTTTTAACATTACCTAATTTATTTCAGTGATTTCTCAGCTAATTATTCATTATTGTCTTCAAATCTTCAAGGAACCGCAATTCCCTAAGCAAGTCAACGTCCTATAAATACAATCCCCACATTTCGCACTTTGCTCCAATTCGCAGTTTATCGATTTAATTTGCAGCTGCAAAATGAACTAGAGGGGGGCGGGGGTAAACCCCAAACCACACAAATCGATGTACACCTCCACCCAAGACACACTTCTTACTGTATAGGCAAACAAGTTTCCTGGCGATGGGTAAACGGGGCCAATTTGCAGCAACAAAAACGGCAAGTCCCGGTTTACTTAGCGTTTCTTCACGCCGTGAAATTGGCACAAAACGAATCCTTTTAAATGTTTGGCGCCAACGGCCCTTTCTGGGCCAAACACAACTTAGCTGGTCGTTGTAACTGAAATCGGATCCTAATGGACAGTTCTAGGCCAACGTGTGAGTTATGCTAACTTAAAGGTAAGTTTTTGTTCTGTCTGCTTAATTTTTTTCATCTTTTTCCAATGGTGACATCAAACTTAGCCAACCGTAAAGCTAAAAGCTGCAAAGCCTCGTGATGCGTGTAACGAGAATCGAATCACTTTCACCTCACACGCGGATCAACCATTTGCGAATGCACTTCACCTGCGTTGTACCCCCCATCAGCATCCCATCTGTCGCGGCCGACGTGCGTGGCATCTGTCTCTGTAGTAACCTTCCGCCTTCCCCTTTACTGCACGTCGGATGCGCTCGGATTAGTGCACCGTCCCAGGGGGTTGAAATTGTCCAATAAAAAATTCAATATTCCAAAATAAAATGCATTTTTGATTTTTTTTTTATAAATTCATTCATGAAAGTTATGTCACATAAATTACGAGGATTCAAGTGCGTTAGTAATTTGTAAAACTACTCTATTCGACGGTAAATTTATACCAATCTTATACCGAGCGAAATTTTCCCACGCATAATGTAACACTTTCATTTCATTTTACCGCATGCAGCAAATCTAGCAGCAGAGCCACAGAAGTTAGGGGAGGCTAAAGATAAAGCTTTTTTTCTATATCAAAACTAACTTTAAATTTGAAAAAAACAGAGACTTTATTTATATTATTGACATTTTCAGCATACAAGATATTTAATAATAAAAATCAGAGAATTGAGCAAAGGCTTACGAGATGGCTCAAAAGTATGTTTGAGCTAAAGGGTTATATTGTGCCAAAATGCAACTCAAGATTAATATTTCAAAATAACTCAAAAACTACGTAATTTGTAAATGCCCTCTGTAATAAATTATTACCAAAATCTATTTTTACAAATTAGCCTACTTCGGCATGATTTAAACTTTTTTATTTGATTGTCTTCCAAAATTACTTATGAATGAGATTAGCCTATTTTTTCTTATAAATTGTTGAGCGAAACCCAAAATAAAACTTCACACAATTATGACCTAATACACAGAAAAAAAAGTTGAATATTGAAAGGTTGAAAATTTGCTTGGTTGAATATTACCTCTTTTTTGTGTAATATTACTTAAAAATGTGTAAAAATGAGAACCTGATGAATATTCACCAAAAACTGATGAAAATTTATCATTTTCAGAGGTAAAATTAACATTTTTTTTGACACAAAATCTGTCATCATTTCCTGATGAATATCACCAAGGTTTTTTTTTTCTATGTATTTAAAAATTGACTTAATTTCAGGCAGGCAGAAAAGTTTGAACAAATCGTGTTGCCAAAAACGGAATGGCACTGTATTTACTTTTTGTAATATCAAAATAAAAAAAAATGTAAAAAAAAATAAATAAATTTATCTAATTGTAAACCTTTTAAAAAGTTATGCTTGAGCTAGTGCTTGAGTTTGTAGGTTTTAGTATAGTGCGTTTTGTAAGAAATTTTCTCAACCTTGCACAAATATTTTTTTTCTTTGCTTTTCTTTCAAGAAATAATTTTATAATGCAAAAAATAATAAATCCAAAATGTATACCCAAAAGTGTAACTTGAGAACGGTACAACATATTTAAAAAAAATGTTGAAGAACTTTTCATATGCAAATTTGTTATGGTTTTAAAAAAAAAATAATTTGTCCGTTTTTTTCAAAATTAAAAAAAAATATTTTTCAAATATCGTATCTCCAGAACTAGATTTTCCATCATGCACTATGGCTTAAGTGTCTAAAACATAAAAAAAATCGAATATTCAAAATACGTATTTGGGAATTCGACTTTTATTCACAATGTAAAATAAAAAACCGGATTTTTTTCGGTGTGCAGTCCAGACTCGATTATCCGAGACGTTGGAAAAATTTCACTTTGGATAATCGAATCACGAAAACATTTTTTTTTTGTTGTTGACATTTATTGGATTAAATATTTTTTTAGTCATGTTTCGGTTATCCCAAGTCCCATACAAACCTTCGAAAATTTTGGATTATCAAGACTTTGGATAATCGAGCAAAATTTCAGACCTAGTGGACAATTGTTTTGATTTTTTTTATGCTTTTCAGTTCAAGTCCAAACTCGATTCGAAGGATTTTGGATAATCGAATCTCGAACAAAACATTTTTTTTCGTATTTTACTTTTATCATTAAAAATCGAGTTTTGCGACCCAATTTTAGTCTAATTTAAATATTGCCTATTATATAACAATATGTATTTTTTTTTTAAATTTGTCATTACTGCCATATTGGCTGCCAGCTCGGATTTGAAAATTTTAAAGAAGTTTAGAGGTCTTACTAAAGCCTGACAATCAAAAATAAGACAAATATTTTTTCTATGATTAACGACATAACGAATTCCGATTGAAATTTGGCCATATTAAGGAACTTACTCCGGGGCTATTTTTACCGAAATGACCATACCTCAGTGGATTTTCAACGGATTTTTGTGCTCCAGGTGACTTTCGACTGGTAATAAGTAGTACTTTCAAGAAAAAAAACATTTTACATGCACCCAGTTGCTTTCCAATTATTAGTTTTAAAAATATTTTTCGCGAAAAATAAACTTTTTGTCGGACTGTACATTGGTATTTTATGAAAATTAAAAATGTTTTCAATGTTTTCAAAGGAGTTCAAATATAATTATAAACGCAGGAAATGCATTTCAACTTATTTTAAGTTGATTAAACATTAATTTTCATTAAAATGTTTAAGTTCTTAAAAAAAAAATTGCCACCTGATTATTCTGGCCGATTTTGGGGGGCATAATCTTTGAAAAATATATGCAACGGCCTTAAAAGTTAAAAATAATGTTTAAAAAATTGATCTGGGTGTTTCTTAAAGGACCAATTTGATCTATATTCAAAAAAAAACTATTTTTAACTGCAACGGAATAACAGAAAATTCTAAAATTGCCCCAAATGCCTCCACTCTCCCTACATTTGTGCGTGCTTCGCGAAAGTTGCCCGCGCTTTTTCCTCTCCTGCTCCCGACTCTCGGCAATCTTTTCTTCGCCAGTTCCTGAACCTCAATCCATATGCATTACACTGACTGCTCTTAGTGTGCCAGTGTGTATAAGTTTCAAGAAGAGATTGTTTCCGATTTGCCGCGGCTCGCATTTTGCAGATGGCGGTTTTATGTTTTCCGGCATTATTGGCTTCCTTGTGCCATCCACGTTCTTCCTTCTTTCTTTTCTCTCTTCAAATGAATGATGGTGAAAGTTTTTTTTTTCGTTTTTTTTTCTTTCCATTTGCAAAACGGGGGTGGCCAATTGAAAGGATTGCGGATTTGTGCGATTGCTGCGCCGGTTTCGGTTTTGTGACACTTTGATTGGTGTGTGTGTGCTACTTTCGCGTTTCCTGCCCCAAAGAGGTCCGTTTTCATCATGTGGGAATCCTTTCGATCGATAGCTGACCAACGTTGGCAGAGCAGGATACACCACATGACCGTTGGGCCCAAACCAGCGGGACAGTTTGACTTCGATTATGAAACTGCGTGGGGTCAGTAGGACTGCTTTTGAATTGGATAAAGCAGAAATCTTTTTTTAAAACTTTTATATTTTTTATTGGAAAGTTTACAGATTCTGAAAGTACGTTAAATATGCTATAAGAATCAACTTTAGGTTTGGGATTTGAAGTGTTGGTTTCTGTTCTACGAGCGAATATGTAGAGTGACGTTACAACTATGGCGTATTTTGTTTTTTTCGATATTGACCAATTTCTATCTAGTCAGTTGCATTCGACGGGAAGTTCGATTGCAGATTCAATTTTACATAAAAAATTAGGTTATTTTTTTGTGTACGATTTCGATTTTTTCCAAAAGTCACTAAAAAAATACAAAAAAAATAAAATAAAAAAATGAATAAATTACAAGCCATGGAATCAACATTTGAAAGAAAAAAGTGTATTAAAATGCATTTTACACTTACTTTGCAATCATTAGTTTTCAAAATATATATATATAAGAAAAACTTGTTGCGGTGCTGTACATGAGATTTCCTCAAAAATTACATAAACATAAACTTTTAAAAATATTTACAACGGCCTTATGTGAAAAAAAAAAAACATTTTTAAATGTCAAAAATAAGTGTTTTTGGCTTTATTAACAAGTTCTGCTTGAATATAAAATTCCGATTTTTTTTTCGAAAAAGCGAACAATAATAAACGGTAACATTTCAATAGGCATCATGTACATTTTGACACTTTCTGAGTTATTGCTTATTCTGAAAGTACTCCTAATAAGCTACCTCTCCACCAAAAATGAGCAAAAATTACTTCAGTAAAGTCTGTTTAATCATGATTTTAAATAAAGTAACATAAACAAAATCTCTGCCATCAGCAGTCCCTGTTTATATAGCCCTGTCAACCTGTCAAACAAAAGACTACATGAACCTCGTGACGAAAAAAAAGCAACATAAACAAAGCGCCATGTACATTCGGCGAAGAAAAACGAATCATAACAAAGCGTCCCCCTCAATGACAGCAGGGTGATATAGACGTTCGTTATTTCAAAAGAAGTTATGTTTGTTTTTCTCAAATAAAATTACGGAAATAATGTTTTATTGAATTTGGATGATCAAGTATCAATAAAAGCAACGTTTTTCATCGTTTGTTATCATTAGAACATCTTATTTTGCTTTTATATTAAAATGGGAATTGAAAATGGATGCTCAACATTCAAATTCGTTTTTCTCAAAACGCATGGTTTGTACATGATGCTTTTTGAAATGTTGGCGTCGAATTATCAAAACACGAGGGCAGATTGGCCAACACTGAAAAAACTTATTATTGTGATTTCGGAAATAAATCGAAATATTTATTCCTGTTATAATCTTTACATGACAGAACTCAGCAACTAAAGATCGTATTAACAAAGTTCAAAAAAAGTTAAATGAAGCGAATTTTCTGAACTTTTCAAATTCATAATTTCAAAAATGGGCAATAACGTCATGATTCGAAATCCGGACACTTAGTACCATATTATTTTTGTTATAGCTGGCAAAAAATCATGTAATAAGTAGGAAATGTAGAAATATCATCAGGATTTATTATAAACAGTCAGTTTTAAGAGAATGCATGCAAAATATGTATTTTCTAACAATTTTTAATCAGAATTTGAAAATTAAAATGACTTGTTGTGCTTCGAATCCCGGACACTGTTAAAAGCTGATTCGAAATCCGGACACTTTTGCTTCGAATTCCGGACACTCGATTTTGCTTATGAATCGCACAAATTTGGACTGAAATGTTAGTGAATGGCATTTTTTAGGTCTCATATAAGCTGTTAACATCAAAACAATCGATAGTTTATATAAAAATTTGATAGAATTCAAGGAAATCAAAAACATAAATTTCTGCTTTGCCTTCCCGTTGCTTCGGACGCCTATGAAATATTTCCGTTGAAATGTTTCGCATTTTTGGTAAACTTATAATTTTATTTTATTTAATTGTTTTGGCATTAACTACAACGTCCAAACTAATTTGGAATGGAAGTTGATGTTAGAATTCATCAAATAACACAGTTTTGACATTCATAATGCGAACTTATACCCAAATAATTGATAAAACAAGTTGAAGTGTCCGGGTTTCGAAGCGTCCGGGAATTCGAATCATGACGTTATTAATGAAGAAAACAGCGATTTTTTTTTCTTCAAAAAAGTTGAGCTATTTTTAGCTTTAACTTGGAATAGGTGCATTTTATCAAAATTTCACTCAAGTACTTTTTGATTGCAAATTAAATTTTACACAAAGAAATTTTTTTATATTTTTCATGAAAAACAATTTTAAATGCTTTTTAGAGTACACAGAAAGCACTCCATAATGTTCGACCAGATTAAAAAAATAAAAATTAAAGAAACGACGTTTTGAAATTAAAAACTTTTTTATAAGCCACGCGTAAAAACAATAACAAACATGTTTTGTTTGGTTGACCATTCTGTGCATTGTCCTGAAGTTTGGTTGCCGGAGTCCCGAGTTATAATTACACATCTGGAGTTTTTTTTTAAAAGGTCCTATAAACAAAATTTTCAATTTGTGCTTTTTAAGTGTTTTTGAATACCCCTGACTCATGGCGGTTCTAATAACACCCAAAAAGCAAAAAAAAAATTGTTTTTAGGACCTTTTCAAATAAAACTCCAGACATGTTTACGCTAGTCGGGCTTGTACGTGTGTCAAACGCATTCTGACTAAAATCCCTTTGGCCAGTTGTCGCACTTACAGGAATTTGCAGGGTGTGTCATATAAAGATTATAAAGAGAGACAACAGTGCAAAACAAAACAATAGCTCATTTTTAATTGTGCTATTTATATTTATTAATAGCCAAAAACTCTTTATGAAAGCTGTAATTCATGATCAAAGTTTTGATAAGCCGATAATGGAAATGAGCCGAGAAAGGGTAATTTCCCCTATCTATAAACCAAGTCTTTGTGGTTTCTTTTTGAGAACAGTACTTGCGGTCATGCTTGTGGTCACTGCTTCATCAAGGCAGTCATCGATTACTAAACACATTTTGCAAAACTTTTTGAATGTAAAACTCCCAGCTTTATTCTCAATTACGATTCTTTCAACAAATCAACCATACCGTAATCAGATGTCTTACCGATCCGTTCCACCATTGTTGTCGGTAAAACATCGCTTCAGCAGCGTGTTGGCGTACTCAATTTGCTCCTAAAAAAAATACCAAAATTAGTTTACTTAAACCAAATGCTTTGCCCTTCAAAGCCCTACCAAACACTCCTCCTTCCCATCGTTCAGCTTCAGAATCGACTCCAGCTTCGACCTCAAGCTCAAACCGGCCGCCTGGCAGCGTCGAATCGCGTCCTGGCTCTCGGTCAGCACCGTCAGCGTGGACAGCGCCGTCTCCAGCTTGGGCTCGAACTCCTTCGAGGGCCGAATCGAAGCCACCACCCTTTCCACAGCATTCAGCTTGATAAACTCATCCCGAACGGCGGCAAATTCCGTGCAGAGGGCCGACATCAGGAAGGACGATTTGATGCGGAGCTTTTCGTTGTCCGTTTGGATGCAGCCGAGGATGCACTCGAGGCCACCCATGTCGATGAACGCGGCCAGGCACGGTTCAAACTGCCGAACCATGCAGGAAATGGCGTGCATCGCTTGGCTGGCCACCGGAGCTTCGTCCGAGAGCAGTTCCACGAGGCGGGGCAGGACGTCCGCTTCGAGCAGGTGCTGTTGGCAGGTGGGATTGTTCTGGGCCAGCTCGCCAACCAGCCGGAGCGTTCCCGTTCGCACGTCGACGTTTTCCGAGTTTAGTCCGGGCTTTATGATGACGAACCCTCCCACTTTGAAGAAATCGTTGGCCGCGTCAATGTCCTCCACGTAATCGATTATAACATCGATCGCTTCCGCTTTGTCGTCCTCCTCGGTGGCGGGATCCATCAGGGTTTTCATCGCTTTTTCGATTTCCTGGACCACATCGACGGTGAGCGTTTTGAGGGCTTCCTCCAGGAAGCGACGCCGATCTTCGTCCATTTGGGGCAGCTGGCCGGCAGCAGGGGCGTCCTCGGCCGCCGTGGCCTCCATAGCAAATTTGAGCAGACCCTGGAAAGTGGAATTCAACGTTAATTTCCGGGTTCTTAAAGATTTTTGATTTTCTAGTCTTACCTGCATGTTTCGGGGTTGTCTCGGTTGATCCGGATTGTCTCCTCCACTTGCCATTCTGATCTACACGATTTAACTTATAGATTTGCACGAAATTCACGATAATTTCACAGTAAATTTTAGCACGTTTCCTTCTCGAGACGTTCTTGTAGAATGATGCAAATTTGACAGCTGACTGAGCAATCGAACCAAAACAAGCATGTTGGGTGCTCTCTCTCCTGCGTCCAGAACTCTCTCGAAAGTTCTGGTTGAGAGAGCGCGAATTGCAGTGCTGCCAGTACAGTTAGTGGTGAGTTTCTGATGCATCGTGACGGACGGAATTTAAGAATAGGGTCCTAATTTAAGCGGTGTATGCACATCGGAAGGAACCGGTCAAGAAAAATTTCAAATGGGCAGCAGCGGCAGCGAAAGCAAGCCAGATAGGGTGAAGAAAAGCCCCAAGAAAACGCTCCCTCTCCTTTGTTCTGCTGTTCGTATAGCTGTTTCTTGACCCCTTTCCTTCCGATCTCCATACTGCCCATAATTGAAAATTCGGCTATTATGCCAAATCAAGTATTCCGAGAAAAACGCGTTTTAGTGTTTGTCACAAAATCTCCGTCAAGGCAATTTCCCATAAGAGTGGCATATTAGCCGTTTGGTTTTTCGCATCGGCAGCCAAGTCTAAGCACTATTTCATTAAAATTCAAGTTGCAGAAGATGCGTTGGAACATCCTCTACCACCTGGTGCTAATATCTCGTTTTTGCCAAAAGTGGATATTAGCCGTTTTTTCATTGGTGGGCAGCATACTAGCCTTTAGAAAAAAAAAGCCCTATGAAAATTTTATGAACAACGACCGAGACAACGACTAAAAACCATTTCTGATCAATTTTTTCCTTAAATTCTTAAATTCTTGAATTCTTAAATTCTTAAATTCTTAAATTCTTAAATTCTTAAATTCTTAAATTCTTAAATTCTTAAATTCTTAAATTCTTAAATTCTTAAATTCTTAAATTCTTAAATTCTTAAATTCTTAAATTCTTAAATTCTTAAATTCTTAAATTCTTAAATTCTTAAATTCTTAAATTCTTACATTCTTAAATTCTTAAATTCTTAAATTAAGCCCCAAAATTAAGAATTAAACAATTTAAATCTGCAAAACGTTTCTTGATCACGTTCCTTCCGAGCTCCGTACTCAGCATGAAAAAAACTGATTGTATGGGAGCGTTCTTTTATTACGTAACGCGAAAAATCGGACTTTTAGACCCCCTCCCCCCCCCCCTCGTAACAAAATTTCCATACAAATTTTAAAAAATTTGTATGGAGCGTAACACGGCCTCCGACCCCCCCTCCCCCCCTACTGCGTTACGTAATAAAAGAACGCTCCCTATTCCCTTTCCAAATGTTGTTTCAGGCCTGAGTGGTGGTGAATATATTTGACATTTCGCCAAATTTGTTTTGATCTACCTTTCTGAATACAAAACGGATTGCAACGATGGACGGTAAGATTTTCTAAAACTTTCGCAATATCTTTCAATAAATCCCATTTAAATCCCCAGAAAACAACGACACCAGCTTGCTGGTCATAGTGCTGGACACGAACCCGTCGCAGCGCATAATCCGCGAGAACCCGCACCACCTGACGCAATGTCTGGACTCGATAGTGGGTTTCGCGAACGCCCACCTCATGCAGAAGGCCCACAACAAACTGGCCGTGCTGGCGTGCCACCACCATGCGACCGAGTTCCTGTACCCGAACCCGGGCAAACCGCTGGACATTCGTCAGGTCGATGGGCAGTACGAGCAGTTTACGCTGGTGGAGAAAACCATCAAGCAGAAGCTGGCCCGGATGATTAACGAGGCGCCGAGGTTGGCCGCTCCGACGGAATCGCTGCTGGCCGGCAGTATGGCCATGGCCCTTTGCTACATCGCTAGGGTAGGTTACGCGATTGAGGGAAGGTTGGTTGATTTGGTTGCTGAATGTTTGTAATTTTGCAGATAAACCGAAACAAACCGGCTGGAGTGAAAATCAACTCCCGGATCCTAGTGGTCACCGGAAGCAACGAGTGCGCCTCGCAGTACATGACCTACATGAACGTGTTCTTCACCGCCCAAAAGCAGAACGTCACGCTGGACGTGTGCGCGCTGGACAAACCGCTCAGTCTTCTGCAGCAGGGCTGCGACATCACCGGCGGACAATACCTGAAGCTGCCCCAACTGGACGGATTTCTGCAGTATTTGCTGTGGGTATTCCTGCCGGATCCACAGATGCGTTGCAAACTGGTGCTGCCTCCACCGGTAAAAGTGGACTACCGAGCGGCCTGTTTCTGCCACCGCGAACTCATCGACATCGGTTACGTCTGCTCGGTTTGTCTGTCCATCTTTTGCAAGTTTAGCCCGATCTGTACAACCTGCCAGTGAGTATTTTTGTAGCTGTGAATCGTTTCAAAAATTGATTTTCTTTCTTTCCAGCACCGTCTTCAAGGCACCCGCGCCCATTGCGGCCAAACCGAAAAAGAAAAAGATGAAAACCTAAATGTGATAAATTTTTCATGTTACTTTATTTCTACTTTCACTAAAATAAACATTTCTAAAACAACTCGCAATCTTATCTAATTATTTCGCACCAGTTTGCAAAAGTACATCGGACCAAAGTTGACGGGCAGGAACGGAAGCACCAGCTGGCCGTACTTGAGCGTGTTTGGGTACGCAAACTTGTACATGTCCGAGAAGGGTTGCATCACCTGGCTCAGGTCTCTGGATAGTATAAATAAATTGGCAAATATTCAAGACTTTCGAATTATGTCATTTTTTAAGGCATTATTTCTGCTTGAATGTTCTCAAAAAATGTCAAAATTTTCATTTATAAGAAAAATACTCTCTCTCTCTCTCTCTCTCTCTCTCTCTCTCTCTTTCTTTGCTAACGGAGCACTTTATTAAATAATGTGTATCCAAAATCCAAAGATTCAAAAAGTATTTTTGAAGTTATGTTTGAATTTCTTTAGATTTTTTTCTAAAGTGAATTTTCTGATCGATTTGGTGTCTTCGACAAACTTAGCCGTATAGCTTATCAATTCTAAGAAAAATAGTTACACTGTAAAAAAATACCTACATTTTTAGTTCGACTTTTCACACAAAAAATGGATTGCAAGAGTTTTTTTGAATAGGTCCTGTAAACATATGAAATAAAATAGCATATAGGACCTTTTTTTTTTAAAAAAAAAGCTCTAGATTGTTTCTTCGCGCGGTGCTTCTTTTCAACATGTTGTGATTGAAAAACCAAATAATTTTGATTTGCTTATTTTGAATGAGACTAAAAATTACAACCGTTTAAAAAAAAACTGTATTCGATATCAAAATATTGAATATCAAAAATTTAAAAGGAAGGACGTATTTTTATTTGTTTACTAAGTAATACAGAGGGAAAACCCTTTTTTGGCAAAAAAAAAACACAAATTCAGAAATTTACAAAAATTTACTTCAAAATATAAAAATATTTAAAACTAAAAAAACAGAATTTAGAAATTTCAAAAACTTAAAAATTCAAAGAAAAAACCAATATTCATAAATATTAAAAATTAAAAATTTTAAGATTTTAAACTGTAAACTTTATTAGTTCTACAGTTTTCAAATTTTAAAAATACTGCTATACGAAAATTCAAAAATTATAAAAAAAAATTAATACTTTTTTTATTTAGGGACTATCCATAAACCACCATTTTATCACTTTTATGGCATTCATGTCATAAATTCATGAATTCAGAAAACCAAAAACTCAAGAATCTCAACATTCAAACATGTTCAAACTCAAATCCCATTTTCAAATTCCCGACTTTTTTTCGTCCTTTCCAGAAACTCATATAATAGGCATTTCCTATCTAAAGAATGATTTCAAACCAAAATCTCTTTATAAAGTCAACATTTACCATCGCAAAAAAATCAAGCTTTTGACGATTTTTGTAAATACGGAAACCTAACAACAAATTCCTTAAAAAAAAAATACTTCAAAAATGAAAGCACACATTATTTTGATTTAGAGTAGAAAAATAAACAATTAGTCTTTGAAAAATAACCTAAGTTGGCAAAAGTTTCAACAGTTAATGGCAAAAGATTAAAGATAACGGAGTTTAAAATTGCATTCTTATTTTAATTTTATTTTAAATCAAAGAACGCTTTATAAAAATCACTGTTATTACTCTTAAAATTTTGTAAAAAAAATGTTTTTATCAAGTTCCCTTTTAATTTTTGTCAATTTTCAGTTACCGAACAACTACTGTATATGAAAATTCAAAAATCTATATCTTTTGAAGGATTTTTTTGATCGATTTTGTGTCTTCGGCAAAGTTGTAGGTTTGGATAAGGACCACACTAAAAAAATGGTACACGGTAAAAAAAATGGTGATTTTTTATTTAACTTTTTGTCACTAAAACTTGATTTGCAAAAAAAAAACAATATTTTAATTTTTAAAATTTTTTGATTTGTTTTTTAGGGGACATCAAATGCCAAATTTTCAGAAATTTCCAGATTGTGCAAAAAATCTCTGACCGAGTTATGAATTTTTGAAAAGTTGGCATTTGATGTCCCCTAAAACATATCAATAAATAAGAAAAATAGTATTTTATTGCAAATCAAGTTTCAGTGACAAAAAGTGATTTTAAAAATCACCAATATTTGTTTTACCGTGTATCATATTTTTTCATACCTACAACTTTGTCGAAGACACCAAATCGATTAAAAAAATTCCTTCAAAAGATACAGATTTTTGAATTTTTATCATTTTTGTATGGACAGCTGCCAAATTTGTATGGAAAATTATATGGACAAACTAATGATGCAAAATGGCTTCTTTCGGCATACCGAAGGCAACAAAAAAGTTTCAGCCGGTAGGTAGAATTGCTCAACTACCTAACTTCAATCCATTCCACTCACCTCACCGTCACCGTCATCCCGGTGTCATTAAACACGTTGCTCAGCGCCATGTGGACCACACCGTCATTCTGCACCGGACTCAGACTGCACGTCGAGTAAACCAACGACCCTCCCGGCCTCAACAGCCGCAAACAATTCGCCAAGAGCCCCGCCTGCAACTCGGGCAGCCTCAGCCGCTCCTTCACACGACTCGACTTGAAAATATTGTTGTCATTCTCCATGACCGAGTGCCGATCCGTGGTGCACGGAACGTCCACCAGGATCCGGTCGTACATGTCGTACTCGGTGAGATTGCGAGCGTCTCCGTGCGTGATGAAGCACCGTTTTTGCTTCCAGTTTTCACTAAAGTCGTACAGGTAGCTGCCCATGAGCTTTCGGATGCGATTCACGCGACTTTCCTGGACGTCGTTGCAAACGAGCGTTCCTGGGCGGAGGGTTTGTAGGAGGAGCAGGGACTTGCCGCCTGGAGCGGCGCAGGCGTCCAGGACGCGGTCACCCGGTTGGACGTCTAGGGCTAGGGCTGGGAGGATTGAGGCTCCGTCCAGGAGGAAATGGGACAGAACTCCGGTTGAGCAGTTTCGAGGTGGACGGAAGTCGGAACAGTTGCCGCGCTCGTAGGTGTAAATGTCTAAGTTTTGGGGGATTTCGAAACTGTTTTCCATCTCGATCGTGACGGGAAAGTCGGCGCTGTTGCTGTAGTATTTATAGTGGTCCGATTCCGGAACGTAATCTTCCATTCCCTTCAGCTTCGTTGCCGGAATAAATTCGTGAAGCGCGGACGTTCCAAAATCTGGATCGATTATTCGCTGAAAGTCCATCTCCTTATCGTCTTGCAACGTTTTGCTAAGAGATTTTTTGAAATCCACAGCTCCTTCCTCCTTCGCTTCAACCTCTTCCCTAGTCCCAACTTCCGGCACGTCCTCCTTGTACAACCGCTCCATCTCCTGCCGCTCTCGGTTCTCCGCAAACGCCTCAATCCGCTGGTCCATCTTGAAAATCTTATCCCCACCCGCCCGCTCTTCAAACCGCCCACTCAACGAGCGCTTCTTGGCCGCGTAAATCTCCCGCAAATTAATCGCTCCGTCCGCCTCCAGCTCGGCCACGGTCCGCTCGCAGTCGCCAAACTGATTCACCAAAGCCATGTACTTGTGCTCGCTCAGCAGCGCCACCCGGATGCTCTTCCACCGGTTGCCGTACACCTGGCCGTAAAAGTCGTCAAAGTTCTCCAGCGCCCGATCCCGGGCGAACTGCTTCTTCTGCACTTGGGACTAAATCGAGAAAAAGACTACTTTTTGAACGATTCTAAAACATTTTTTTTAGCAACTTACCCAGTGGGACTTGCTGTGTTTGGCTCGTCGCAGGAGCAAGCTCACTTTCCGAATCTGGAGCAGCATTTTGAGTCCGAAAATCTACCGGAACACCGACGAGAAAGCCGGTCCACTTGCGTCAGATTTCTGTTTATCAACACACGTGCGCTGCTCACGAAGTGAGCGAGCAAAACAGAATCGAGTGTGGTGAGTTTTGAACGGGGTCGAGTGAGCTGGCAGCACTGCACAATATTTTTGACAGATCAGCAAGCGGCTTTGTTTTGATTGTGGCGGCATCGAAAGTGGAAATAATTTCGAGGAGATTTTTAAGCAAAATTTGCTATATTTAGAGGGATTATTGATATTTAAAAAGTTTTGCAGTGTCCCTAGGATAGTTCAGCAGCGTCAAAATGAATATTTCTACGGATTTCGGACCGGACTCAGGCGGGCGAGTGAAGGTAAGCTTTTCTTGTTTTGATCGCAGCAAATCTTGCTCGGGGAGAGTGGGGTTAAAGTGAACCCAATCACAACATTGTCCTAGGCTGATGGCAGGGTACCAGGTCTAAAGAGAAAAAAATCTGGGAAAAATCTGGCAAGCCACTTTTCTCAAAGTAATAAGCTATTTTGTGTTCAAAAACAGTGTATTTTCACTTTTTATACATTATATCTTCACAAAATAAACAAAATACGTCAATCAAACAATGTGTGGAAGAAATAAAAAATATTTTTTTTTTTCAAATTGAAAATGGAATGCGACTGAAAATTACAAACTTATCAATAATTTTGAATTGCCTTATAATGGCGAATTTCAAAAAGCAGAATATTTATATTATATTTCGAGTTTTAAAACAGAAAAAGATGAAATTTGAATAATTTAAAATTGAGATATTCAAAAAAGACAATAATCACAAATTAAAACAAATAAAATTCAAAATCCAAAAATATTTGAAAATAACAAAATTCATAACTTGGAAAATACAAAACACAAATCTAAAATGCAAAAATTATGCAATTTTAAAATTCTAACGTTAAAAAATAGATTTTTTTTAATTCACTAAAAAGTGATTAATTTAAAATTCAAAAATTGTTCAATTAAAAAAAGGCGTACATTTAAAATTCGTAAATTTTTGAATTCGAAAATTCAAAATGTTGAACATAAAAAATAAAACATTCAGAATACCTAAAATGGAAAAATTCGTATGAATAATAATCTAAAAATAATATTAAAATCAACAAATAATTTTAACATGATAATATGAAAATTGACGAATTAAAAAAAAATAGAATTTAGGAATTTATGAATTTAAGAATCTAAGAATTTAGGAATCTAAGAATTTAAGAATCTAATAATTTAAGAATTTAAAAATTTAAGAATTTATGAGTTTAAGAATTTAAGAATTTAAGAATTTAAGAATTTAAGAATTTAAGAATTTAAGAATTTAAGAATTTAAGAATTTAAGAATTTAAGAATTTAAGAATTTAAGAATTTAAGAATTTAAGAATTTAAGAATTTAAGAGTTTAAGAATTTAAGAATTTAAAAATTTAAGAATTTATGAGTTTAAGAATTTAAGAATTTAAGAATTTAAGAATTTAAGAATTTAAGAATTTAAGAATTTAAGAATTTAAGAATTTAAGAATTTAAGAATTTAAGAATTTAAGAATTTAAGAATTTAAGAATTTAAGAATTTAAGAATTTAAGAATTTAAGAATTTAAGAATTTAAGAATTTAAGAATTTAAGAATTTAAGAATTTAAGAATTTAAGAATTTAAGAATTTAAGAATTTAAGAATTTAAGAATTTAAGAATTTAAGAATTTAAGAATTTAAGAATTTAAGAATTTAAGAATTTAAGAATTTAAGAATTTAAGAATTTAAGAATTTAAGAATTTAAGAATTTAAGAATTTAAGAATTTAAGAATTTAAGAATTTAAGAATTTAAGAATTTAAGAATTTAAGAATTTAAGAATTTAAGAATTTAAGAATTTAAGAATTTAAGAATTTAAGAATTTAAGAATTTAAGAATTTAAGAATTTAAGAATTTAAGAATTTAAGAATTTAAGAATTTAAGAATTTAAGAATTTAAGAATTTAAGAATTTAAGAATTTAAGAATTTAAGAATTTAAGAATTTAAGAATTTAAGAATTTAAGAATTTAAGAATTTAAGAATTTAAGAATTTAAGAATTTAAGAATTTAAGAATTTAAGAATTTAAGAATTTAAGAATTTAAGAATTTAAGAATTTAAGAATTTAAGAATTTAAGAATTTAAGAATTTAAGAATTTAAGAATTTAAGAATTTAAGAATTTAAGAATTTAAGAATTTAAGAATTTAAGAATTTAAGAATTTAAGAATTTAAGAATTTAAGAATTTAAGAATTTAAGAATTTAAGAATTTAAGAATTTAAGAATTTAAGAATTTAAGAATTTAAGAATTTAAGAATTTAAGAATTTAAGAATTTAAGAATTTAAGAATTTAAGAATTTAAGAATTTAAGAATTTAAGAATTTAAGAATTTAAGAATTTAAGAATTTAAGAATTTAAGAATTTAAGAATTTAAGAATTTAAGAATTTAAGAATTTAAGAATTTAAGAATTTAAGAATTTAAGAATTTAAGAATTTAAGAATTTAAGAATTTAAGAATTTAAGAATTTAAGAATTTAAGAATTTAAGAATTTAAGAATTTAAGAATTTAAGAATTTAAGAATTTAAGAATTTAAGAATTTAAGAATTTAAGAATTTAAGAATTTAAGAATTTAAGAATTTAAGAATTTAAGAATTTAAGAATTTAAGAATTTAAGAATTTAAGAATTTAAGAATTTAAGAATTTAAGAATTTAAGAATTTAAGAATTTAAGAATTTAAGAATTTAAGAATTTAAGAATTTAAGAATTTAAGAATTTAAGAATTTAAGAATTTAAGAATTTAAGAATTTAAGAATTTAAGAATTTAAGAATTTAAGAATTTAAGAATTTAAGAATTTAAGAATTTAAGAATTTAAGAATTTAAGAATTTAAGAATTTAAGAATTTAAGAATTTAAGAATTTAAGAATTTAAGAATTTAAGAATTTAAGAATTTAAGAATTTAAGAATTTAAGAATTTAAGAATTTAAGAATTTAAGATTTTAAGAATTTAAGAATTTAAGAATTTAAGAATTTAAGAATTTAAGAATTTAAGAATTTAAGATTTTAAGAATTTAAGAATTTAAGAATTTAAGAATTTAAGAATTTAAGAATTTAAGAATTTAAGAATTTAAGAATTTAAGAATTTAAGAATTCAAGAATTTATGAATTTAAGAATTTAAGAATTTAAGAATTTAAGAATTTAAGAATTTAAGAATTTAAGAATTTAAGAATTTAAGAATTTAAGAATTTAAGAATTTAAGAATTTAAGAATTTAAGAATTTAAGAATTTAAGAATTTAAGAATTTAAGAATTTAAGAATTTAAGAATTTAAGAATTTAAGAATTTAAGAATTTAAGAATTTAAGAATTTAAGAATTTAAGAATTTAAGAATTTAAGAATTTAAGAATTTAAGAATTTAAGAATTTAAGAATTTAAGAATTTAAGAATTTAAGAATTTAAGAATTTAAGAATTTAAGATTTTAAGAATTTAAGAATTTAAGAATTTAAGAATTTAAGAATTTAAGAATTTAAGAATTTAAGAATTTAAGAATTTAAGAATTTAAGAATTTAAGAATTTAAGAATTTAAGAATTTAAGAAGTTATGAATTTAAGAATTTAAGAATTTACGAATTTAAGAATTTAAGAATTTATGAATTTAAGAATTAAATTTTAATAAAAAAATTGTTGAAATTAGAGAAGGTTTATTTTATTTATAAATAAACATTTATTTAAAAAAAATCTTTTCTTCTCTAGGGCCTCACCATCGTCAAACCTCTCATTTACGGCAACGTAGCCCGATCATTCGGCAAAAAGCGCGAAGAAGACGGCCACACCCACCAGTGGACGGTGTACGTAAAGCCGTACCAAAACGAAGACATGTCCACGTACGTGAAGAAAATCCACTTCAAACTGCACGAAAGCTACGCCAACCCAAATCGCGTGGTCACAAAACCCCCCTTCGAAGTGACCGAAACGGGCTGGGGAGAGTTTGAAATCGTGATTAAGATCCACTTTCACGACCCAACGGAACGACCCGTCACGATGTACCACATCCTGAAGCTGTTCCAGAGTCCGATTCTGGACGGGGAAGTTACAACGACGCAGATTGAGGGCAAGAAGGGCCTGGTGTCGGAGCAGTACGAGGAGATTGTGTTTCAGGAACCGACCCAGCTGATGCAGCAACTGCTGACGAACGTGCAACCGGTCACAACGGGCGCGTGGAAGCATGACACGGATTGTGAGGTTTATTCAAATTTGAAAAGAATTTTTTTTATCTAATTTTGCCTTATTTTTTTAGTTGAAGAGAAAAAAGTTCAATCGCTGGAGAACATAATCGAAACGAAGGCAAAAATCAAATCGGAAATTACACTGCTCAAGGATAAGCTCAAGCTGGCGCGGGAAACGATCGCCAAGTTCAAGACGGAAATGGCCAAGGTGCAGGGCCAACAGCCGGCGGCGTGACGGAGAGAGGGAGGTCTGTAAGTCTGGAATTTTATCTTGTAAGGCTGCGAACGTTTGAAGCTTTTTAAAAAACAAACTATTGGGCAAGAATTGTACGTAAAAATTGATTTATGCACTAAAACAATCCGACATTCAATGCTATGTTTTTAGATGACATTTTCTTTCATAAAAAAATACTTATTTATTTTTAATGCTTGCATAAAATAAATTTTAATGTAAAAGAATATCCAAATTTATCACAATTATACTAAGGCTACTCGTACACGTTATTCTTTTATTATTTTTGCCATGATTTTCTCTTCTCTTTATTTTTTTGTCTTGATTTGCAACGATTTAAAATAACACTGTGTGTGTGTGTGTGCAACCAATCAAACGGAACCACGCGGTCGCTTCTTACAAATTGAGTTGTTTCCATGTATTTTAGAATTTTTACATTCTACACATGCAAATAACTCGCATAGGCATTTGGATGGTGTTAGCTCTGCCGAGCTTCGGTGACCCATTTCTACGCAGGCTAGCCGTGCGCGAGGTACCTCAGCTTGAATCGACAAGCCCCGCCCTGAAGAACGTTTGCATCAATCGGATTCAAACGTTATTTAGAACTTCCGAACCCTTGCCAAGTGGACAAAGGCCCAGCGCGTATATAGGTGGTAGTAACAGTATTCCTTATTCCAGTCATAGCTCATCAAGCAGCCGTGATGGCGTAGTGGTTAGCAGTTTTGCTTACCAATACAAAGGACGGGGGATCGAACCCCACCCGAGCGACTTTGATTTTTTTCGTTCATATTAAAGAATTTCAAGTATTTCTAAGTCTTAAACTTTCTCGTTGGGAGCAGATGGGCATCGAACCCAGGATCATTCGCAAAGCGAACACCGTAACCAGTCAGCCACGGCTGCTCCTTGTAAACACCTTACCGGTTTTGTCTTGAATGATGTGTATGTATGTCAGAATAAATGAAAGAATTGTGGTCTTATAAAAAGAACGAGCTCACCAGTCAACAAATTCTTCAAAACCAGCTTATCTTCAATCGTCTCCGTCAAACGGGGGCTGGTACCCGCTCAAAAAGGCCGGTTCCCGCTTGAGCTGCTTCCGCTTGTCACCGCTCCACTCGTTATCCGCTCCGTCGTCCTTCTTTTGTAGGATTTTTCCAAGCTTCTGTCGCTGCGGCAACTGAACCTCCTTGCTACGACTGCGTTCCACATTATCGGTGCCAGTAAACTAATCCATGGCCCTCGGCTCCGATTCCCTTTTGTTCGTTGGATGTTTACCTTGACAGGGACCGGTGATCGAGGACCGATAATTTTGCACTTCCCGGTCGAACCCACCATCCTGGTCTTTGAGGAATGCTCGACAGCTACCGCGTTCCATACCAGTTCCGCAACCGACCCGGAACGAGCCACGTCCTTGATTCAACCGCCCTTCTCCAGCACCATCAGCACCGCGTTCTATCAAGATTTTTAAATTTCTGCCAAAAACTATTCGTTTGAAACACGTAACTTCACAACTTTTCATCAAAAATTATTGAAGCCCGAGAAAAACTGTGACAGCGAACAGTTTTCGCGTCCGCACACCCCGATTGCTACGATCTCACCTGCAACGATTTAAAATAACACTACGTTAAAATTATTTCCCCTTTGCTGAAAAATAACAGTAATAATTAAAGCATAAAAGCAAATCTCATTTTCTTTTCCTGACACTAAATATGATGACCTCAGTTTGAGCAAATGGCTGTCCGGCTCCATCCGTTGCTGGCGGCGGCGTTGACGGCATTGTTAAGATTTGGCACTGCGAAGAACTCCTGTGGTGATTGCTCATCGTCAAATGATACCTTCAAAGCAAGCAACCTTCATTAGTAAAAACATTTTGTTCATTTTATCAACTACAATTCTACCCAAGTGTTCTGCAACAGCTCGCGGTGATCTTTGGAGCAAATCTCTGCCGTCAGGTCGGAATTGAAGTCGATCAGCACATCGTCCGTTCGCTTGACCTGGGATCGACCACTTCCGCTGCTGCTGGCACTGTCCGCCCGGTTGCACGCGTTGTTCCGCTTCTCCAGATCCTTCCGCTTTCGCTCGGCGTGAAACTGCTTGTTTTGCCAGATTTGGTAGGCCCGCTCGAAGCTCCGGGCCACCGTCAGCGTCACCGTTTGGGCCATCTTGCGCTTCTGGCAGAGGTACGCGTAGCAAACCAGCGGACCCTCAAAGTCGACCTCGGAGACGTCCTTGCGGAAGCACATCTCCTTCACCTCGGACTCGGGGCTGGCGACGGTGCCGACGAACGCAAACACGTGGTCGTGGGCGGAGTCCGCCGAGCAGTACGAAATGTTGTAGATTGAGACCTGCAGCAGGGTTTCGCCGGTGGTCACGTCCAGCATTTCGATGCCCTTCGGGGAGATGGACAGCGTTACGCGCTGGAGCTTTTTGTTGCCTGTGGGGGAAAGAGCACAAGATTAGCAGAAGCACAAGAATAGATAACATTTTAAATATAGTAGTAGTGTTTTGAAATGCATTTTACACTAGTTCAGTTGTTTTGAAATCATTAGTTTTCAAAAAATGTAAGATTTGACGAAAACTAAAATTTTAGCCGAAAAAATCATTTTGCCATACTGAACATTGATAATTTTCAAAAAATTCAAAAGATTTCTAAATCAACCCAAACCTGATAACGACACAAAAACTTTAAGTAAAATTTGTACCAGCATAAGTTTCAAAGCATAAATAATTATGAATTTTTGAGTATAGCATTAGCATTAGCATTTGGAGGACGCCCCACCACCGGAAGGCTCCACAACGCTTATCCCACTGTTTGGTATGGTTGTGTTAGACCCTCATCCGGAACAATAATCCAACACGGGAGATACCATGTCTTCATCTTTTGATGAGTGTGTAATACAGCCCAGGGCATAAGGGGGTCCACGCCGGGTCCAAGCTATCCTCGGGGAAATGAAGGAATGTTAGTAAACACCTATCTAAAGTGCGCAGGGACCCCTACGTCACCTTAGTGGTATAGATGTTTGTAGGGAGGTTTTGGACTCAATGTTAGTAGGAGAGGTAGAACCCTAGGATATACCCCGAAAGGTATTGCGGGCGAGTCAAGTAAATTTAGTTTTTTGGTTATTAAACTTATACAGATGATTGTACAGTGTAAAAGATGCATGATTTATATATATATTCGATTTAAAGTCACGGCAGATACAACGCGACGAAGCCGTGCATGATTAAATTGTCTGTAGTATTACTAAACTTCCTCAGGTAAAACAATGCTGATTAAACACAGTTTTAACATGTCTGCTGTTAAACTCAAGCTATCGACTGTAAGAGTAAAGCGAAGTTTATATATTTTTCTATAAATTATTATGTGTTTAAGCGAAATTCGAGGCTAAAGATGATTTAACGCATAATTAGAATCTTGAATTTAAACTCTTACAGCGATGCGGAGGGAACATCAAATATTTATTTATTCATCTGTTTTATTTAAATGTGAGAGTTAGAACTTAAATTAAAACGACCGATTCATAAGCATTTAACTAGTTAGCATTTAATTTTTTTTGTGTAATGGGATTAATCAGCATATTTATTTTTTGTCTAATCTAATCTAGGGTGTGTCTAGTGTGCTGTTATTTAATAATACATAATGCAAATATAATAAATAATAAAATTTCATGTAATTGGAAAGTCCTCACCGAGATCCTTAAAGTTGCTGCTCTTCCAATTTGAGTCGAGTCGAGTCTCAAGAGAGGGAGACTCAAATAGATGAAGCGACGATTGCAACACCGGGCAATCAGTGTAACACCTACACACTTTGATCACTAGTTCACTTTTCTCACTCTTTTCCATTTATTGCGAAACAGTTGTCATCTTCCTTTGAAAATCTCTTCTCCGGAAACCATCGCTGCCTAAACGACCGATCAACTGCCAACGTTTGCTGTGTTGCACGACAAACTCACAAGTATTGGGTGATGTTTTCACTGAGAAACAATTTCCAATACACCGATACTTCACCGATACCGACACTTTTTCCTTTTGGAGCGAAGGGTGTAGCTAAGCTAAAATTGGACCAACTAGTTGAACACCTCTTCAGGAAGCCTTCTCCGTCTCATCACGACTCAACAACAAAACAGCTCAGAGCTCACTCAAAATTCCAAAAAAAAATTATGAATTTTTGAGTATATTAAAAAAAATACGAGATTTTGTGAAATTTTTTGCGTTTTACAAAAAAAAAAGTTCAAATGCATTCTGAATTTTGCTTTGTTTGATACGCATATTACGAATAATAAAAATTTAAGTATTTCCGAAAAGTATATATTATAGTATTTCAACCCCTTCCCGCCCATAGCAAAATCGAGATTTTTACGGTTTCCCTTGGCATTTTTTTACAGAATCGACCAAATTGGATGAAATTTGAATTGGAGGCAGTAAACGTCCTAAGTAACACTGTGCAGGAAGAATGAGTTAATTTCATTCGAAAGTATTCGATAAATTTCAATTTGAAGTGAAAATAAGTGGTGCTCTGGTGCAACCATGGGCTTTAGAGGGTTAATATAAAGAAACTGTTATAAAATAAAAATGTTCACTAAATTTGGATACCCATTTTGCAATTTTGAAAGTTTCAGCATTTAAAAAAATGATATTTTGTGAAAATTTTAGTATGATCCAAAAAAAAAAAACTAATGAAGTGAAAAATCATACAAAATTTCGCTTCGATTGATAGCTATATTGCAAATTTTTAAAATGTTACCACTTTTTAATGAACCAGAAAGATTAAAGATCTGATAACCCTATCAAAAGTTATGCGCATTGAAGTGCTAATCATACGCTTTTTTGAGGCCGAATCTCAGATACTTTGATGAAAATGATGTCCGTAATTTTCCTCATTTAATATTTTAGACCAAAATTTAATATTTTGAATATATTTTTATAGAAAGAACTTTTAACATTGAAAATAAGAGCGTCCAATTTCCCGGGGTTACAAAATTCCCGGGAAACGGGAAATTTTCAACAAATTTCACGGGAAATCCCTGGAATTCCCGGGAAATTTTAAATTTAATGAAAATTATTCTGATCCCGCTTCTGATAAATATTTTGCAACATAATTGTATAGAACACCAACTATAATGGTCAAAATGATTGTGAGGATTAGAGGTGGGCAAAAACAGAGCGAGCCGCTCAAAGAGCCGGTTCACTGAAAAGAGCGAACGAACCGTGGCTCACAAAAAAGGAACCGCGGTTCTTTTTTAAACTCCGGTCTTTTGAAAGAACCATTTCAGGATGGCATGAATTTTGTTATACATATAATTTATTGGTTTCCAAAAAAATGAAGTAAGAAATTTGTTTTTGAGAATTGAAAATTTAGTTCCAAATATTTAAATGCTTATAAAAATTAATCTCAAAAGTAAATAATGTTCTAAACAAAATGCAAAAAACTTTTCATTTTACAACTGATTGTTTTACCAGAATACAAATTTGAGCATTTCAAGTTACATAATTTGTAAAATATTACCAAAAATCTACAGATTTTCTCAAAATGAAATATAAGCATTAGTTCAATTCTTGCGCAATCTAAACGCAATTCTAAATAAATAGCAATTTTTCCTAGATTAAAGTTTGGATGTCATTCAATTACTCGAATGTATAGGTTTGAGTAGAAATCTTGACATAGAGTTTGTTTCAACGGCATCTTCTCGTTTTCAGTTCTAATTTTTTTTTATCAAAAAATTTATAAATGTCCAATGCGAAATAAATTATAAAATCACACGATTCTTAAAAAAACCTTTTCTTCCAAATTTTGAAAAAAGAGCGGCTCTTTTTAATGAGTGAACGGAAATGAGCGGCTCCTAAAAAAGAGCGGTTTTGCCCACCTCTAGGAGGATCAATTAATGGCTTGACTGCTTGTAAAATATCATGCAACTTTGAGAAAAATAAATAAATCTTTGTAATTTTTTATGCTGTTTTTCAAATCGTACCAAATCAAAAAAAAAAGGTTTTTTTTGGCTGAGAAGTATTTTTTTAAATCAAAGTGTTTAGACAGTGAAAATCTATGCTCCTCAACAATAAAATTGCCTTTAAATTTGTCTCAGTGAGCATAAAGTTGAAATGGAAAAAATTCATGCAGAAATAATGCTTTTCATGGCAAATAACTTATTTCAGAACAAGTATTTTCAGCTTGTGAATAAATAGATTATCATTGAATTTGCCTCACAAATCTAATTTCTAGCGCTATTTAACTTGAAAGACTATTTCATTGAATCACGACTCAAAGTTTTAAAATATTTGAAGCGAGTTTTTTTAAAGTATGGTTGCTTTCTTTGGGTAAATTTCATATGATGCAAAGTTGTTTTTTAATTGATCTTTCATGGTTCCATTTATGGTATGATTTTAGTTATATGATTAAATGGCCTAATAAATTAATTACATTTAAAATAATTTTCATAGTGTAAAAGTGGTTGAAATTAAACGATATTTTTTTCATATTTAACCCTCTTACGCCCTTGGTAGCTCACGTGCTTCATAAATTTATAACTTCAAACAGTAATTTCACCCAATTTGGTCAAGGTAAACCAAAATGTAAAACAAATCTCAATTTTTTTTTTTTTTTTTTTTATTATTATTATAGAGACTTTACACCATTGTGCATTCATCTCTTCAAGGTGGATAGTGAAAGAGGAAATATTACAGAGTTTAAAATCACTTCAATAATTATTACCATGCCTTTTTTCTAACGATTTCTCTCTATGTTTCAAATATTTAGCAGAATATTTAAAGAATGAATTATCAAGTTCTTCAAGTTTATCTTCGTCCTCTTCTTCCAGGGATTTAGAAGTTATCTCACAACACTTTTTCTTATAATATTTTGCTTTTATGACATCTTCATCTTCTTCATCTGTTTCTTCTGCAGCCATCTCTCTTCGTTTTTTTGTTAGTTCTACTTCCGCGTCCAAATATGCCTGTAAGCGATTTCGGCGGCGGGTGTGCTTAGAAAGCACGGTCTCGAATCCATCGTTGTCTTCTTCGTCGATTTCACTTGTTTCCATTGCATTTTGTTCTGGTTTACTATTGTTGCTTTTACTGCTGCTGCTGCTTGGCTCGGGTTCAATCGGTTGTGTACTGCTTTTTTGGTTAACCTTTTTACTCGAATCCGCACATTTTTTGTTCTTTGCTTTGAGTTTGCAAAGCGATTTTTTGCCTACAATCGTCACTGCTGCAGCAGCATTGTTTACAGTGATTAATTTCGGCGTTGGCTGTTTCAGCAACATCCGCAGGGTCCGAACTCCATTTGGGATCCCTGGGAAGAAGTTAATCCAGCGGTCGTTGGTGATGGTCAAAACTTCGCCGTATTTACTCATCACTTTGACTACGTCATCATTGCTTATGCCTAGAGGTAGGTCAAGCACACGAACTTCCGTAGCGTTGTTGTCCAGGTAAATCGGGATTTTGCAACCCTGATATACCAGAGGTTTGTCGATGATGGACGAGGCCATTGCTGAGTCGGCGAACTGCAACACGGCTATTTTTCTTCTATTGCATAATTGCAATGCTCGCAAGTTTTCTTGGTTTACTTGAAGGTCTGCGAGAAATTTTTTTACAAGCTTTGGGCTTGGTTGGTTTTGGAGTTGACAAAAGTCCAGAACCACACTGTTTTTGTCTACGGTGCACATTTTAAAAAAAGCGGCGACGCGCACACAAACTGCGGACTGGCGTTGAGAATGCGACTTGTAAGGTCGGCGGTTACTTTGCAACTGAAATCTCAATTTTGATCTTGGCCGGAAGAGGTAAATATCTTATTTTCAAATTATATGACAAAAAATAGGTTGTCAAAAGTAAAATAATCGTTGCCCAACATATAAGCAAACAATATTCCTAGTTGTGAATGCTTCAGAAATAAATATTATCTGAATTAACCTAGACATGAAACTTACAGACAAGCTGATTAGTCCTATATGAACAGTAGCTTGGAATGAATAAAATCAAATCAAGTTCACTTATTATTATTTGTTGTATCATCTAAAAAAAATGTGCCAAAAAGATAGGAATATGTTTACTTCCGCTTGTATTTCGGGAATTACAAATTTCCCGGTATACGGAAAATATTTTTTTCCTGGAAATCCCGGGAAGTTTTTTACCCGGGACGGGAAATTGGACGCTCTATTGAAAATTGAACCAATAATTTTCAAAATATTGCCAGTTGAAAATTACAGGATAATTAGGTGACACTTAGAAAAACTCATTTTCATCGATTCGAATTATTTGTGAGGCTGTTTCTCAGAAACAAGGAAAGCAACCCCTGAAATAAAAATATTTTTTGAAAATAAGTTGAAATTCTGACTTGTAATCAGGGATGCCACATGTTTTTTTAAATGTCTGGGAAAAAGTCTGTGTATGTCTGTGCACTTGTCTAAAATTCAAATATATCAATTTATATTCATGGAGTTCCATCAGAAATTGCGTTTTCAAGCATTTTAAGACTAACGAAATAAGTTTCGGTTGAAATTTTTACAAAATATTAATTTAATGATGTTTTTTAAAAGTCTGTGCACCTCAAAAAATTTCTGGCACAAGCTCAAATGTCTGTGAAACACAGACAAATCTGTGTATCTGGTATCCTTGCTTGTAATACCAATTATTATATATTTTTTGAAGTTATGAGGGATCTTTTATAGAAAATAAATAACGATTTCGAAAGGATATAGACAGCTTAAAGTACGGATATTCTAAGGCTCAAAAACATAAAAAAAAAACTAGAGAAACTTCACCTTTCGCCGCCGTGATGATCCGCTTGACGGCGTCCGCCGTGGAGCTGTCCGACCGGGGCGTCGGGATCGTCGTGTTGCCCAGGTACTTGACGCTGTACGTGATCGCCTCCTCGAAGCCATCCTCCAGCTCTTCGTGGTTGTCCGAAAAGTCCCGGATGTTGTTGGCCAGCGCCAGCTCCTCGCACAGCTCTGGAATGAGACAAGAAAAAACATTTTTTTTTTTTTTTAAACATAACACACATTGTATAAGGTGTGGCAATTCTGCGAGATAAGTCAGCGAGAACGTGTGCCAATTATCACTTTTGTTGCATTTGGGCAGGAAGATGAAATGTTAAACAGATTGGGAGTGCCTATGGGAGAAAAGTGCAAGTGCAACGTAGTCCATTGAATAAGAGTGTCAGGGTGCAGCCACTGATATGACCTATCTTGGACTCGTTTTATTGGTTGCATTAAATGTGGGAAAATCGGGCGCTTGTTGCGAAGGGGAATTTGAAGATTAATTGAGCATTGAAGGAAGTTGTACAAGTAAACCTTTTTGATTTATAAATAATTTAATCAGTTTTTTTTTATTTCTGAAAAAAATCGTTCTACTAATAATTATCAGCGAATAAATAAAAAAAACGATATTATGTTAATCAAACCCCTATAGATACGAATCCAGCAATAAATCTGCCAGACTTCACCATCCAAATCTGCATAATGTTGCAATCTATTGCTTCGCAACCTCAAAGTTCGTCGCTCACTTATCATGTCTCGAACGTGTGTAACTCATAATGGCCCAATTAGCCAGTACTCCAAAAGTTGCATAATTAATTTAATGCAAATCGTCGCACCTCGGACAACGAGATAATTACTCGCGTTGATCGATTAACTTGAGCAACACTAAATCGTCCGAGAGTAGCAACAGCAGCAGCAGCAACACTTAAGTTTGACTCACTTTCTAAACTGTTTGCCACCGTTTCCACCACGGGGTTCGCGCTCGCGTCAGGCAATTGCAATTATAATTGCAACCACATGGCCCAACCCAACTTCAACCCAATCCAACCACCCCATCGAGATCAAAATGCAAATTCTAAAATTGATACCGGAGATTGGCTGCGCCAACTTTCGCGAGCGAGCCACCACCAAGCAATTCAGTATTAATTATTTTTTGCTGTGCCTTTTACCTTAAAAGTTTACTCTCATTTTTTCGATTTTTTTCCTGCTCACTATAGTTATTATTTTTGACATCTATTTTTACTTGCCTCACAGCGGCAGCGTTTCGAGATGCAGCGCACTTGACTTGGTTCAGCCCAAATTACCAATTTTGATTGATTGTTTGATTGCAATCGTTGCGTGCTGGAGAGTTGGCGAAAAAAAAACGTTGTTCCAATAACAGATTTGCAGCAGCGTGGTGTTTTAGCTCATCGTCAATTCAGCTTCCAGTGTTCAATTACCTACACTGCTGTGTGCGAACAAGCGCAAAATATTGTGAAGCTGAATGCTTGTTGCTTTTGTGCGTTTTGGCACATTTTCGGGGGTACTTGGCATTGGGGCGTTTATTTAAAAGTGAAAACAAAGGCTGGTGGGTGTGCATTGTTTGAACATAAATTAATAAAAAAGATTTTATATATACAGCTCCCATATTTTCATTTGTAATTTTTAAACTCATATATTTAACCTTTTTCAAGTGCTAATTATTTTTCAATATCGATTTTCTTTTCAAGGAGATAGGTATTTTTTTCAATGTTTAATTTTTTAACATATTTGAAAGGGTGAGTCGTATGTTATTTTCAGCTTTTCATAACAAATCTTAGAAGGACAATTTTCATTAAATTTAATAAAAAATTGCCTTTAATACATATTAATAGCTATAACTGTAGAAAAAGGTACCCTTTACAAAATTTGTATAGAGTACCTCTAAACATTATTTTTCAAAAATTTAATGCATCTTGAAAAAGAATTGTCAACTTGGCTAAATCATGACTTTTTATGTTTAATGAAACAAATAGAAAAAAAAAACTAATATAAATAAATTTTATCAAATTTATTTCAAAGTTAAGACAATACTTTTTAGAATGTCACTTTTTTTTCTAAAACGTCCTCTTTAAATAGAATCAGAAAATTCGTGGTGAAAATTCAAACTACAGTAACAAACAAAAAACCTTCCATGATTTTTTTTCTGTTAATCTTGATTTTTTTTGAAAATAAATAATTAAAAACCACTGGCGTTTTATGAAATTTACAAAACTTTTCCATTAAAACATTGATTCAAAGCTTGTAATTTCAGTTTTTATGTTTTTTGACTTCAATGTCTAAAGCCTTAGAGAAATCTTCATTTGGTTCTTTAAAAATGTAAGTCGTATTTTTGATTTTCTGTGATTTTTTGTTTCAAAGAGACGAGAAAAGGATCAATTTCTAAGACATTTTGAACTTGTTTATATAGTGTGAAAAAACACATGGTAATATTTCTACTTTTTATGAGTACCGTGACTTTGATAGCCCAGGGTGACTTTGATAGGTTTTTCAAATGCCCATCAAATTAATATCTAAATTTTTGAGAATTTTGAGTATGTAAGCATTAAGGGATAGCTTATTATCGAACATAATATATGCAAAAATGTGACTGTTACATTGGATGTATCAAAATTAGCGGCCAAATCAAATTTCTATCAATGTCACCCCGGGCTATCAACGTCACCCCAGTTTACGGTACATCTTTTATGTCAAACAAAATGTGTAATTTGACCACTAAAAATGTGTAAATTTTTCTCTTTTCCGTGTAATGACACCTTTTCAGTCTAAATTGAGGTAATATTACATCATATAAGAGGTAATATTAAACCTTCAAATTTTACACCTCCCTAAATCACTCATTTTTTTACTGTGTATGTTATGCATTTTGTAAAATTTTTAAACTCAGATGGTCAGAATAGAAAGCAATTAGAATTGATTTTACTAAAATTTTTATTTGTTTCTCAGTTATAAAAGAAAACGATTTAAATTTTTTTCAACTTTTTAAAAATGTCTTTTTCAAGGTACTTTTCCTTCAAAATGTTTTTTTTTTCAAGAGACATAATAAAAAAAAGATTTCTGGAAAAAAATAAAAAATATTGTCAAAAATAATTTTTAGGTAAAATATCAAATTTGCAATCACTAATGACATAACTTTTTTTTTTGATGAAGTGCACCATTTTCAAATTAAATAATATTTTTGGCATTTATGAATACCTTTTACTTTTTTTATTAAAATGAAGGAAAGGCACCTCTGCAAAAAAAACTAATCTTTTTTTGACTTTGTTGGTCTGTTTGCTGGTTGCTGAGGTACAGCCTCTTAATTAAATTGTGTGAAATGTATTTTTCCTAGTCAACCGAATTAGTCCTCATTTTTCAACTCGAAATTTCTCAGAATCTACTAGTTCGATTTACAATGTAAAAAAATGAACTTTTGTGAAATTTTCTGTTCTTTTTAATTAAAATTATTTATAAATTAAATATCGAGTCCATAAATTTAAATAGTTTAAACAGGTGGTTTTAGCCCATTGAAAAGGTTAATCTGTTTTATAGAATTCCAACTACACCACCACCACCAATAAAAAAAATCTATTTTTGAAGCAATCTTGAATCTTTCAAAACCATTAAAAATTATAATTTTCAATTCTTTTTAAAAAAATATAATCTCGGTTTTTAATGACTCTACTTCAAGCAAAACAATGTGAATGGGCCAATGTCAAAGTGTAAACAGAGAGTCTATCCTGCTCACGCCAATTGATGATTAGATTAGGAACGAGCAGGTTAGACTCTTTGTTTACACTTTGACATTGGCCCAATTAAATTGTTTTGCAAGACCTGTTGCATGTGACTTTATTCAATGTTTAAAAAAAAAAAAATGTTTTTAAGGTCAACAAAATAAGTATACAAAAGTTGCTCAAATACACGAAAAAAATTAAAGCTTCCAAATTTTGAGAAAAAGATAAGAAAAAATGTTTTAGCTAAAGCCTTTACAGATAACATGCTTCAGAAATCAGTTTAGGCCCTCTTACCCCTCCAATTTCGGCTGCACATTCAAATTGCAACCGCTCTTTGTGCGCTGATGAAGTGCACAGAGATCCATTCTCTGGCCGGTATTGAGCGTGTGGGGAGTTTATTGAATTAACTCTAATTTTGGATCATCCACATTCAGTTCGCTGCTGGAACCGAGCCCGGCCGGCGCGGATGGATGACCTTGTGGTGGTCGGTGGTGCGCGAGATATTTTTCTTGAAACCGACTGTTAATTTTATGACTTTGATAGCCTAATGGAAAATCGCACTCGCGCCAGTCACGACATGCTCGTTGGTTCTGGTTCTGATTGAAGGATCAGCTGAGTTTTTTCGGAGTTGGTGGGCATGCGAGCAGAAAAAAGATTCAGTGAATGGCAAACGGTGATCATTGTCATCACGGAAGGATTGTGACGATTGTGAGTGAGTCGGAGGAGGCTATAAGTGTTATAATTTGAGAGCGATTGTTCTAAACGTTGGGTAATTTTAAGCTTCAAAAGTTCTCTAAATTTGAAGTAGGCAAGTGAAGGTTGTAGCAATTAAATTAATTTTCTTCCGGGGATTAAGCTGTCATAGTCTCTTTTATTTTGCAGTATCGGCTTGAGAAAATCTTACTGTTTGACAAGGTCATTTTCAATCTCACTTGTAGTTATGCAGAATTGCAGGTTTTTTGAGCGCATTTTTTCATTTTATTTTTTTTCATTTACGCAGAGGGTGACGTAGGGATGCGGGTTCGGATACTCGGATATTTTTTTGATTGATTTAACAACAGGAAATTATGATTTAAAAAAACCAGAATAGCAGGGAATAGTTTGCAATGCTTAACAGAACAAATTTTTCTCGTTTCACGGATATCCGAATATTTTTCTGGGGTTTTTAAAGACGGAATTCGTGGTTTTTGGCAACGAAACATTTTTGTCAGATTGACGAAACAAATTTTGTAAAATTGTATACTCTATCGCATACTAATACAATCACACAAACACAGTCTCGATAGAGCCAATTTTAAACGAATTATTTCGTGTGGTGTACAAAACCAAAACCAACTTTTTAATCTTTGTACTCTTTACTATAAAAATGTGTTTCTGTTACGAAATTTTTGTATACGCACCCCTAGACCAAAGTAGTGGGACAACTGTGGCCTACATGTTGATTTTTTAGGACCCGCGGGCCCGTTCTGAATGATACTGTAGAATGTCCCTTTGACCCATCGGTAAAGTGATTTTAATTATTTCCAGTGGAAGTTCAATTCAATTTTTTGAGATTTTATTTTATACCGAGAAATATTAAATTAGTGATTTATCCATATTTTAGTTCTGTTTATACGACAGAAATAAACACTGAAACACACTGAAACAATTTCACTCCATTGAATGTGATTGAGAGAGTAATATTTAAATCAAAGACAATTTTTGTTGGTATTTCAATTAAAAGATAGCAAAAATATAAGTATTCCATTTAAATTTAATAATAAATCATTCAATTATGAACTTGGACTCAAACTGCCCTTAGCAACCTTCTACCTATCTGATCCAGACAGACCATAATGTATTCACATATTATTGAAATCGGAGGAATTATTGTTGAAAAATGTATTAGTTCACCTGGTTGGAGTTTGAACTTTGTAAAATTAGTTTTGTTCTTTGATGTTTTATTATTAAACAAAAATTTCCAACAAAAATGTAACAACCATGAAATTTTCCGATTTTTCGAAAAAATATTTTCAAAATTTTGAAATCAAGACTAACATTTCAAATCAAATGAATGTTTGGCCCTTTTGAAATGTTGATGTTGATTACAAAATTTTCAAAATATTGTTTTCGAAAAGATTTCACGAGTGTTTCATATTTAAGTTTGTTACACAATTTTATAGCAAATTTTCTGAACTTTTCAAAAAATATATTTTCAGAAATGGTCATTCATGGTCAATATTTTTTTAAATCGAATAACTGCAAATATTTCGCTGAAATTAAACTTTCGGTTTCAAGATCTTGAAAACGGTGCATTTTATCAAAAAATCGGTAAGGTACATTACGATTGCAAATTCAATTTTAAATAAAAAAAAAACTAGGTAAAAGAATATATGTTAAATTTAAATTTTTGCCACAAATCACAATTTAAAAAAAAATATAACTCGGCAGCAACATTTTTTAACATACTTTTCTACGCACAGAAAAAAAAATGATCGTAATATTCATCAGGAAATGGTGATAGATTTTGTGTAAAAAAAATGTGCTATATTACATCAGGAATTGATGAAGTTTGTGATGAATTTTTACGCATTTTTCAGAAAAGAGGTAAATATTCAATCAACCAAAACTTAAACCTTCCAAATTTAAACTTGTTTTCTTCTGTGTGGCTCAAATGTTGCGGGTTTTTTTGTCCTCTAAAACATATAAAAAGTCTCGAAAATAAAAAAATACGTATTTTTGGTAATTGAGTTTTGTGAAAAAAAAAATTATATAAAAAAACGGCAAAAAAAATTGCATTGATTCAAAAAATTATAACTCGGTCAAAGATTTTTGGCCCATTCTGGAAATTCCTGAAAAGTTGGCATTTGATGTCCTCTAAAAAAAATCAGAAAATAAAAAAAATAAATAGGGGAAATCTACCCTTTCCAATCAAACACCTATCTTCGTCATATGGAGAGTTTGATGCTCGATTAAAGCTCCAAAAATACTATTTGGGCTATAAACTTACCAGCAACAGCACCGCCTCGAGTAAGCACGCAAATGTATGCCACTTACTGGCCAAAAAGATCACATTTAATGCACTTTTGATCATAATTTGTATTTTGCGAGACCACTTCTCATCATTTTGTTGGCACACACAGTGACACACACGAGAATCCCTCAAACGCTTAATGAATATCGCCAAAATTAACTTTTCACTTTCGCTTACTTTTTCACGGCGCTTAAGATATGAAATTGCTTCCAACTACCGGCAACATGTTCTTTTGATCATTAGTAAGGCACTCACTTGAAGAATAATCCCGAAAAATGTAATAAATTAGCAAGCGCCATCAAAAAAACAAACGCGCCAAGTCGTTTGACGTTTCAATTTTCACTTTGCATTCCAAACGAAGGCTGAAGAAAACCGAGCGAGAGAGGAAGGCAAAAAAGAACAAAGGCTGGCCGTCAACACCACCAGCAGCACAGCCAGCGATGCCAGGAAACTTTCCCTATAAATGCCACTTTTCGTAAGTGTTCGTTTGAACTGTCAGCGCAAATGGCAACACTCGACAGAGTGTTGGAAGAAAAAAGAACTAAGCCGATATTAGAAAAATGGGCGTGGCCCAATGCATTCGCCTCGATTAGAATACCCTTGGGATTTTTTTTTTGTTAAATGCTTGGTAAAGAAATAGAATAACTTTTAGTGAAAGTGAAAATAAACAGAAATGTTCACAAAAACTTGCTCTACTCGTTGGTGTACTTGGTTTTAGTAAAATTCAAGGGAGACTCTAGATTATCAGCATCATTCAAACACGACCGCTTATTAGGATTAAAATGGGTAGATTTCCCCTATAATGTTTTTTTTTGCAAATCAAGTTTTAATGACAAAAAGTGAAATAAAAAAATCACCAATTTTTTTTTACCGTGTATCATATTTTTTCAGTGTCCATACTATCCATACTTACAACTTTGCGGAAGACACCAAATCGATCAGAAAATTCCTTCAAAAGATACAGATTTTTGAATTTTCACATATCATTTTTGTAAGGACAGCTGCCAAATTTGTATGGAAAATTAAATGGACAAACTATTGATGCAAAATGGCTTCTTTGTTCAGAAGGCACAACTTACGCCCTTCTCAAATGTTATTTTCGAGTACTGTTGGCTCCATATACACAAAAATGGCTTATATAGGCCTAGGATAACATGTCTACAAAGTTTCATTGAAATCGGAGAGGGTCGGGTACAAAAGTACCAGAAAAAATCCTGATTTGAGCTGGAATTGCTCACCAAAAAAGTTTCAGAAGGATTAAAAAATACAAAAAAAAAAACGAATGACCGAAATCTCAGAGAATTGCTCTTAATATGTATGATAGCACGAAGATTACAATTTTGTCGATATTTTCTGTGAATGATCCCATTCAAACGATATCTCGGTTAGAGTTTTTTTTAAACTGTTGTTTTCCGAGTGAATTTAATATGCTAAAATTTACTGAAAATTAGTATTTGCCTTTGGAAAAAAATACTTCCACAATTCAATGCCCTGCGAGATATTTCAACTTTTGACTTTTGTAATTCTAAATCTAAAATAATGAGGTCTAGTGCAAAATAACTTACAAAGTTTTCACACAACAACAATTCTAACCAAGACAAAGCAAAATTCCGTACTCACTTTTGTGCTTCGAATTGTTCTTCCAGATACTCTTGAAAAACGCCATGCTGCTCACTTTGCCTCGACAGGAGCGCCAAAATCAGATTCAAATTAAACTCCACTCAGCTCTGATTAGCTCAAATTCAGCTGTCGACACTCCTCCACCTTCACCGGTCCGCGGAAATGGTTATTGACTTTTCCTCACTGTCCCAGCAAACATTCACTCACGTTTCCCCCACACTGTTGGTCGGTCGGTTGGACACGGTTGATTTTCCACTCGGCCCAACCCAGAAGCAGCTAGCGGGTATCGATATCAGGCGCCACAATCACAACCGAACCGAACTATTGTGCTACACTTGCTGAATTTTATGCTGCGATTTTATGCACACCTCACGCTAGTAGGTAGTTCAGCACTCATCAAGCACTGTATTATGTGATTGCTGCACCAATTTTCTGCACTATCGGTCATTAGCACGACGTGGAGGAGCCTTAAGTCGACGACGACGATGACCGTCTCTGAACCAAAGTCGACGCCGCCACGGTTTCACTTTTAATTTATGGACTTAATTAATCGCGCCAAATACAAAAATCGCAGCCAAGGTTGCCCACCAGCACTAGCAGCGGAGTAGATTTTCCAACTGTAACCGAGATGATGGCCAACGACTTTGAAGCCTCCTCGCGCCCGGTGAGTGATGCCTTAATTCACACGAGCAGTCGCGAGTCGTCGACGTCGTTACGTGAACCCTTCGAGCTGACGAGCTGCTAGCACGAAAGCTCAGCAGCATGAAACGGCGCGGAAAAGCGTTAACTTGGTGCACGCGCTTTTCCTGGGCACCTAGCTTATAGTCCAAACGCGATCCAAGTTATGCACTCACTCACGGCAGGTTGAAAAGCGTGTGATAGTTTTAAGCGGGTTGTGTAATTTGTTAAACTTCCCTAATCACTTTGATTTAACACACTGGAAAAGTTCGTATTTTTCACTCTTGCTCAAAATTCAGCAAAAGGACTCTTCTAGAAACACAAGCCTCGGTTGAGACAAACACCCGCGCGACACGTCCGTACGGCTCGACGGCCAATCTTGTAATAAAAGCGCAAGCGCAAGGAGCCCATACTCGATACTGCCACTGCTGCACTGACTGACTGTGCGCCACAACTGCTGAGCGCGATTTCGCTCCGTGGTTGATGATTGTTGGCTTACCACCGACGACTGTTTGACCGCGGAGAGGAGCAGAACTTTGTGGTGTGTGGATTTTCCGCGATAAAAAAGAGACAAACTAGCCATGAGTTCTAATTGGTGGTTTAGGTTTGGGGTTGTTAATGGTTTTGCAAGTATGATAATCTTGAAATTAAAAATATAGCAAGATTTAAATTAACTTAAAATAAATGACAATATTACAAAATAAATAAATATATTACATGAATGGCTCATAAGAATAATCAGAAGGTCCCCAGAATCAGTTGAACTGTAAAGGCCATTACAAAATTGATTTAAAGTTTCTGTCCATCGGCCTTGGTTGGGATCGAAGAAAAAGCAAAAAAAAAAACAATATTCTATCCGTTTTTTTATTTTTTAAACAAAAAGTATCACAAATTGCTTTAAACATAACTTCAACTTGCGTCTTTCAAAAATGTGCAAATTTTTCGTTAAGTTTTAAGTTTTTTACAAATTCGTGTAATTAACATGTACTGTCATCAGGGGTGACATTGGGTCTGGGGGGTGAGATTGGATCATACAAAAATTCAGAAATTTGTATGACCCATTCTCATCCCCAGACCCAATGTCACCCCTGATGACGGTAAAAAAATATTTAAATACTTTTCAACAGATTGTGATTTTTCGAAATAAAAAATCTTTTTTTTTGTAAATTCGTGGCCTGTCCTACCCGGGCAGGTGGGAATAACAAAACGGAGGACATTTCAATAACAAGTCCTGTTAAAATTTCTAATTTTGTTATCAGAAAAAAAAACAATAACAATAACATGCGAAGATCGAAGTAAACCATGCGCGTGTGCGGATCGAAATTTTTCGCTGTCAATTTGGTTCTTCAAATTTTCGTACAAAAAATAAATGAAAAACTTAATTTTGCCCTTTCCTGGCAATATCCGGAAGAAAACTTTGTGGTCAAGAACGAGCAGTTCAGCAGCGGTATCCAGCAGAGCAATTGGAACAAAACTTGGATCTCGAAAAGGTGTTACATGTTAAAACGGCCAAAAAACGTAGAGCCCGAGCAAGTTGCAGATGTCGGAGCTGCTTCCCGGATTCTAACGCGAAAAATCATCGTAGTCAAGATTTTCCAGCAGCAGCTAATTCATCCGGTACACTTCCATGGACAACGGTGGAGTCCGTCGCAACGTCACCAATCCCAGCTGAAAGTTGTGGTTGGCTGTTTTAAGTTTGTAGAAGGGAGTTCATCCGGTCGCAAGTTTATCAAATCGGACAACTCCCGGAACTCAAATGAAGCTGGTCTTGAAGATTACATTATTTGGTGAGCCCGTTCTTTTTCTAAAACAGAAAACTCTCACTAATACTCTGACATTCGCTCAAACCACTCAAGACAACCACGCCAAATTACCATTAAATACGCGGTAGGGTGTTCCCTTGGTCGTCCGCTGTGAGTTGTGGATTGCCTGCTTCTCTAATGAAGGTTCGACTAGGGGGGCATGCTTATTAATTTCTCGTCGCTCCATACCCTCAGTGACGTGATGGGGACAAGGGCGTCTATGCAAAGTGTCCCTACACCCGCTACAAATTTCCGGCGCTTGGGGAGGGAAGCGGGAAATTATTTTGATCCATGCGCCGGTTTTTGAAGCATTAAAATTCGTGCAAAAAAACCTATGTACGTGGGTGTACAGATTACGGAGTAAAAGATGATCGAATTGTTCACCTAGCGCTCACATGTGTTTCGGGACCAAGTTGCCTGCGGGTATGGGGATCATACATACATACATACATAGAAAAAAAAAAAAACAATAACATGCCCGACACTTACTCTAAAAATTGTTATTGAAAAGATTTTTTAAGAGAGTAAGACAATAACAACTCAAAGTATGAAATATGGAAAATCATTCGATCATTGATCGCGTTATTCATATGATATTTCAACCTATTAAAAAACAATGAATTGTAGCCAATCAATAATATCAGAATTAAATAATCAGCTAATAATAAGAAATCAATATCAAAATCAGTTATTTACTAATGCAAAAAAACTATCCCACCAATATCGAATTGAGTTATCGGGAACATTTTTTGTCTCTGTTATCGGATTTTCTTGTAATATTTTTTGATAACAGAATGAGTTATTTTTCGAACAAATTTCTTTTTTTATGACATTTTGTGTTATTTTTCAACAAATTTGGGTAAAGGACAATTTTTTGCTGAGGGTCATAATCGTATTTTACGAAAATGACAATAACTTTGAAACGATAATAGGTACCTAGCTCAGTTTTTCAAAAGCATCTGAAATAGGCATTCCGAAATACTTATGCCGAAAATTTGTTGAGATTTTGTTGAAACACGAACGAACACCAGCCATTTTAATTTTGAGTTAGGTTTGACAAATCGTCCAATGTCACATACTTTTGACATTTTTATGAGTCTTTACTAATGTTTTATTCTTTTTTTTTTGAAGATGTTGCCAAGTTTTCATTATCTGAATTTTCAGTCAGCAAAGCTGCCAGCTGCATTAGTCCCAGATTTCTGAAATATTTACATTAGAATAATGCACCAAAATAACATTACAACACAGCACACAGCAAATTCTTTGTGACTAGGGTTAATGCATTTTCACAATTTTGCGGACAGAGTAAAATGCTGGAAATTCTGTAACTCTCGCAAAATCTAGTGAAATTCAAGAATTTGCCTAAGTTTTTTTACAAATAGTTTATCCCCAAAACATGTTTATGTAATTTTTTTTTTTATTTTTAAAACGAGACATTCTTTATTTAACTCTTGCAAATATATGAATTTAATGAAAACAAAAGTTAAAATAGAATTGTTACAACATTTCTAGAGCAACACGAGAAAAGGGCGGATAAGCATTTTGACTGTTTGGACTATTTTGTTAATTCTCAGGCTAATTTTAACTTTTTCGTATAACTAGAAGTGTTAAACAATTGCTTCAGCTACCTTCCAACACTACGGGTTTCCTTAAATAGTGATCAGTTGTCTCAGAATTTGCAAAATAGTTCCAGCTGTCAAAATGCTATGCATCCTTTTCAAATGTTGCTCCAGATTTAATAATTAATGAATTCTAAATAAGAAATAAATAAGAATGGTACAAATAGTTTTTAAAATTTTTGTCCGGGCCTGGACAAGTTCTTAATTCTCATTTCAAGCTTAATCTTCAACATGTTTACACAAAAAGCGCCATAAAATGCTTTAATCATTATAATAGTTACTACCAAAAAATTGCGAAACGTCAATTAATATCTGTTTTTTTTTCCTCAAGTTTCAAACCCGATACCCCGAAATACCCGATTTGATTATAGTTTCAAAAATAAACGTAATAAAATGTATTTTTTATAGTTCACAATTGCTTTTACCAGTTTTTCCTTGAAATTTAGTACTTGAGTGGTAATATTTTGCCCCATGAATTTATGGGAAAATATTGAAATCCTTTTTTGAGATTTTTTTAAAATTCCTTTATACTTTTTGAGAACTATAATGACATGAATTCATTTAAAGATACACGGTGGGTAAGAAGGGGATTATTATGCAACTTGCATGCACCTCGGATATTCCTTCTGGAGGTTGTTGGGGGGACTCTTCTGAGTCAGAAAAATCGACTCCCAAAATATTCTGTCGGTGAAAACTGATTTTATCTCAATTTGAAGTTAAAAAACCTAATATATCACCATAAACCTAAAAAATACGTCTAAAATCACGGTCTGACTCTGGACAAAGATGTAAATTTGCATCAAGATATCAATTCTTAGCTCCCAAAATGTATTCCTGACATAGTACACTTTAAATCGATCCATTACTTGAGTCCCAGCGTCATCAGGAGGTATAAAATAGCGTTATTTTGAAAAAATATTTTCAATTTGCTCTGGTAAATAAACTGTCATGTCTGAATCCAAAAACTAATATTGTAGCAATGTTGCAATAAAATGAAGAACAATTTTGCAGAAAAAAGTATGACACTTTATCCATTTTCAGTAAAGTTATGTCTATTTTAGTCGGAAAATTGCTGCCAATTTTCATAATTCTTCGATATTCAACTCATTTCTGTTATAAATAGCTACTACGATCATACTCAGCAGGATGTAACAAAAATTACATTTTGGCGGTCATTCAGGGACTGGTTACGGTGGGCATACTGAGCTCAAATCCCAAATATGAGCTTGATTGAACTTAACAGGAGCTGTCGTTTTGCATTTGAATGTTTAAAGGGATTTAACCCATAAAAAAAAAGCTTAAAAATGGTAATTGAAAAAGAACTCTTATCAACTTAATAAAAAACAATTTTAAATACATGTTTTTTTTTTTTGCGAAAAAGAAATCGACTTTGCTTACATATTTAGAAAAAAAAATAATTTCAAAACAACTGCAATTGTTTAAAATGAATTTTAATACCCTTTCTAATTGAATATTGAAACAAATTACTTGTAATTTCATTTGTTATTTGTTTAGTTTTTGCAACGGTCATTTACAAAACAAGTTAATAAATATTTTGTGGCGTTAAATTTTCCCGGGAAACTTTTTTTAATCCCGAGAATTCCTCGGTTTAATGGTTATAAAAAACATTTTTCAATACATTTTTTTAAATATTTAATTCTTGAAATCATCACTTATAAATATCACGTAACTAGCTGTCAAAACTCTTGTCGTTTGCTTGGAAAAACTTAACATATTTTGATTTAAATTGAAAATATGTTAAGTTTAATGGAAAATTGCACGAAGTTTCATCGACATCGAATATTGTCACTTAAATTTTGAAAAATTAAATAAAGACAAGCATTAAGATCATTTCCCAGGAAATTCCTAGATTTCCAGAAAACTAGGACGTTCAAAATCTATTGCAATACAAAATAGGTAATAAGAAATTACTAAGTACAAAGTGACTGGTACAGTGATGTTATTAAAAAATGAATCATAAATCAATGCGTAATGGAAAAATTTGAAAAATAGAAATAAATTATTCCGTTGTTATTGACAAATAACACCTAGTAATAACGACTAGTTTGACTTAATTACGCTACCCTATAGTAAACAATTATTAAGCCATTAGAGAGTAGACAACAAGCTAATGGAAAGCTTTTCCACCGTGAGACAAATTTGCTGATGTAACTTTGGCGCGCCAAAATGTCACCCTGCTTCGTGTTATCTACACCTCGCTGCTGCAACATATCGCAGGTGCTCCGACATGATTATGATGAACCTTAGCTTAGCTGATTGATGATGCAATCTTGGCGAGAGTTGATATCATTCCTCTCGTGGGTCTACTCGACAATCTGCAACTGATCTGCTGACGGATGACGGCGCGACGGTTGCAAATTCCACATGAGACTTGATGCTCGCTACAAGTAGCATGAAATATAGATGTGCACTTCACTTCTGGTTAACAGCGGTAGGTAGGTAATGAAGGGTCTATGCAAAAGCACTTGCACTTCTTGTACTCAGGGTACGCACGTTGGAAAGCCCTCGCTCGTTCACAGGAGGTTCATGTTCGTATCGTAGGTGCATGACGACCATGTTGGACACTGGTCGGACACCGGGCGCCGGGACACCTGATCAAAGTTTTCCGCCCATTACCGAAGCGTCAACTTTTTACGAGGAAGCTGATAAGCCATCAATCAATCACGCGATCATTCATTTTATGCTGCAACTAGATAGAGAGAGAGAGAGAGAGAGAGAAAGAGGAATGATGGTGCGAAAATGCATACATCTTTTTTGCACTCTTCATTACTACCTGATCGTCTTTGTTATCCTATCAAAGGCATATTGCGGCTGTGATAAAAAGCTTTTTATAACAACATTATATTGATGTTGACATTATGAAGACAAAGAAAGAAGCAATTATTCATGAATGTGCAATGGTTGAAGCTTCCTTAAAAAGGTATTTGTGAAGGTATAGGAGGGCGATTGTTTATTCAATAATTGCATTTTACATAGGGGGAAACACATTTCTTGACACTAATTAAAAAACATTCTCCGCAAAATGTAACTCTCAAAAGGCACTAGAAGCATATCAGACACCACCAATCCAATCATAAAATTCTTAAAAAAAGGTACGATTTTTTTTAAGTAATGGAACATTTTTCGAAAGTTTTAGTCTTAAGGTCAAAATTTTCCGAAATCACATCTATTTCGAAAATTCACTGCTCTGGTACAGCGTCATCCCGTTTTTGGCAACACGCCTTTTCGACATATTTCCTCTCATCAAAAATGATTGATGAAAATTTTTTCTTCTAAATCTAATCTTTTCTTCTAGACCTGATCAATCTTAAACTTCACACAATAATGAACAAAAAAATGGGGCAAATTTTTTTTTGAAATAACAAGCCTTAGTTCCAACATTTGCATGGAAAAAGTGTTTTAAAATGCATTTTACACTAGTCCAGATGTTTTGCAATCATAAGTTTTCAAAACATGTATAATTTGACGAAAACAAAAATTTTAGCAAAAAAAAAACCTTTTATAGTAGAGCGTCCAAATTCTAGGGTAACAAAAATCGTGGATAACGGCAATTTTTCAACAAATTTATCTGGAAATACCGGGATTTCCTGGGAAATTTTAAATTAATTGGAAATTGATCAGATCAGAAATTAGTGTGATGTTCAATTGATGACTTAATTTCATGTAAAAATATTGTACAACATGAAGAACATATTTTTTTTAATTTTTGTGTAATACCGTCATCAGGGGTGACATTGGGTCTTGGGGGTGCGGGTGAGATTGGGTCATACCAAAATGCTCAAATTTGTATGACCCGATCTCACCCCCCAGACCCAGTGTCACCCCTGATGATGGTACTTCAATACTACAATAAATATTAAAATCTTAGGTATGTTTGAGGAAATGTCATTTTGATACAGATATCGACAGTGAAAACTGTGCTGAAATTATGTTTATCTTGACAAATAACAACCCGGGCAGACAGTAATAACAAAATTCATGCCATTACAATAACAAATACTGTTAAAATAACATAAAGTGTTATGGAATCTTCTTGAAAAATCAACCGTCAAGAGTTTTATAACAGTTTATGTTATCATAACGAAGTTTGTTATTGGTCTGATATTAGTTGAAAGCCAAAACAACTTTGGAATAACATTTTTTGTTATGAAAGAATACCTCCAACTGTTATTGGGATGAGATCCCGCCCGTGTGGATCAATCGGACCGCGCACTGGACTCACAATCCGGAGGTCGCTGGTTCGAATCCCGCGGCGGGCGCTCTAAAATTCTTTGTGTAAATATGGGTATTCGGCGCCGTCGCTCCGTGCCATACTTTCAAACACTTAGGAGCCCAGGGCGGCGAAGTCCTTGTAGTTAAAAAGGAAGACACTAGTGGTTGGTACTAGCAATGGTGGCCGACAGCTATAAAGTCAACTTCGTTTCGTTATTGGGATGATCGGATTAGTTGTTAAAATAACAAAAAATAATAACAGAGATTTGTTCGTAGAATAACTCAAAATGTTATTAGTCTGTTATTACAATAAAAATCCAATAACAAAAAAAAATATAACGACGAATAACAAATCTTGTTATAAATAACATCAAATATTATTAGCCTATTATTTTTCAATATCAAAAAATGTTATTCCCAAGTTATTTCCGTCTGCTCGGGAATTCAAGAACAAATCTGATTGCGTTGTTTTTTGAAACTTTTTTTTTATTAAATCATATTTAATTTGAGTTTTTAATATTTTGTAGCTAAAAAATCTATTAGCGTTCTTAATTACATTCATTATAAAGTCTAGAGTTTGTTTTGAAAAGGTCCTATATTTTCATATGTTTATAGGACCTTTTAAAAAAACTCTAGAAGTATTTTTTGATGGAATGATGGTGTATGTTAAATGGTCTATAGCTTTAAAAATTACTTCGGTCAAATGTGATTTTAGAGCACAAAAATGTTTTAAATTAAAGGAGAAATTGATATATTATTCAATAAGGCTTCCATTTTTATAATTAACCCTCGTACGCCCATGATAACAATTCAAATTTAAATTAAAATGGTTTTAAACTAAAACGATTAAAATCTCTTTTGCTGGAAGGGGTTCTCACAAAGGGAAATACCTTATTTAAAAAAAAAACGAAAAAATGGCATAACACTTATGAATAATCACTGCTTCAGCATATAAAACAAATATTGTGTTCAAAATAAAAATACATATAATATTTAAAAATAACATCTCCCCTGCTTTGACCCAGAAAAAATCACGGCCATATCCTTGACGGTTCCAAAGAACAACAGCTCCACGCTTAGATTCTAAATGCGCATCATTAATAAATCTTAACAGGAAAATAAACAAAACTAGTGCATCACGTTTTCGAAGCGTCATAATAAATAAGACTGATAAGCCGCGCCGCGACCAGACACGCGAATCTCGACGCTGTCGTTGATAACCCACATCTATCAAATTTAACGTAATTGATTCTCGATTCTAGAACAAGAATTGCGCTTAGTAAAAAAGTAGTACACATCAAAACAGAGAAAAAAAGTTATTCTGGCTCCAGAGAGGATCGAACTCACGACCTTCGCGTTATTAGCACGACGCTCTAACCAGCTGAGCTATGGGGCCTCTTGATAATCGAGGCGGTTGATGCAATCTTTGAAAGTAACCTGTTTTTCCCCGGCAAGGACTGATTTACCTTAATCGAGGCGTATCACGCACCACGCGCCGACTTGACTTGAGGCGTCGTCGCTCCAAAGGTCCGTTATAATTTGCGATTGCGCACCACGCGGCGGCAGCTTCTCTAGTCTAATCAGAATCTGGTCGCGACAGACTTGGCGCTGATGAAGAAGGGCAATCACGTGTCGTTCGCGTGCCCCCTCCACCTTTATTATAGTACTGCAGCAGCAGTACTAGAACAAGTTATTCGAAAGCCCCAAACAGGGCAGGGAAAATTGCGCATAAACGTCGGTACAGTCCGTAAGTACCTGATCAACTACAACAATGTTGAGCGTCAAGTGAAGGTATTATTTTTAATTTTTCCTGTCCGAGATCGATGGCGATGAGGGCTAACACTCTCTCTACACAGAAGGCAATTATGGTCGTATAAAAATACCTTCTCCGTCATCGATCCGAGGATGGCCTTAAATAGAATGCCCAACTAGCCAGTGACGACGACGACGACGACGGAGCTGGCTCTTGAGCTAATCACTATATAAAGGCTTCCGGCGCGGGGTGGCCATCGGCCGTCGACGATTGATGGAGGGGTGGAAACCGAGCAAGGGGGATGATCTTGTTTTTATAATTAACACACTTATTGCTTGTTCGAATACCGCCCCACCAACCAGGCTGATTAATGGGAGGTTGGAGGTGGTTTCAGGCGATTTTAAAAACCGCTCGATACGACTTGCTTTATTGAAGGTTTTGGAACGTTTTTTGCAATTGATTGGAATGGACTTAAAAAAAAGAGTTTTATAGACAAGATGCATTTTGTTTTCTTAATATAGGCCGACCATTTAATAGTTCTTTTAAAACTTTTGGCATTGTTTAAGACCACCTTTTCAAAGCACGGCAAAGGAAAAAATAGCCATTGCTACACGCAGAAAAATCAGGCATATTTGAATCAACAAAACATTTTGTTGATTTGAAAATCATTATTTTTGTTGAATCAACGCTAAACGTCAAAGCAGCTTTTTCGAAACAACGAAAGACTTTTGTGGAATTGAGAAAATCAAGGTTTGTTTCAACGCAAAATCGGCGTTGATTATATTCAACAAAAATTTTGTTGATTCAAACCTCGTACAGGCTGATTCTACAAAACAATTTTCTGCGTGTACTTATAAAAGTGTCTTATAGAAAATATTCTCAGCTTTCCAATGCTTCAAAGAGCGAAATGTCTCATTAGAAAAAAGCTGAGAAATTCTTTTTTTAAGTTTTTTTTTGTTTTTAAATTTCATTATTATTTAATGGAAACTTTTTAACAACTGTTCAGGAAACTTGTCAAATTAAGTGTTTCATGTGTCATTTGCTCATCAAAATGTGCAAAAAAAAAACAGGAATCATATTTGAAGAAGGTTGGAAAATGCTATACATTTTGAAATATTAGTTTTAACTGAGTGTTTGAATATGTGGGATTAAAAAAAAAATAAACAAAAAAAAAGCAAAAAACAAATGTATATTTTAACCAGAAAGCTCGTCCAATTTCCCATAAGATTGTCTTTATCCACATTTCAATTTGAAGTATGGGCTCACAGATATAAGCTAATTGCATTACTCATTACTGAAAACTGAATATTTTTTTTAGTGTAGTTCAGTGGATGGTAGTAACCGATAGTAAATTAGCTTAAATCGTCAAAAAAAAAAACGAGTTATTTAGAAAAGTGGTCGAAGACAATCTTATGGGAAATTGGACGAGCTTTCCGTTAAAAAATATGTACATGACTGAAAAATCACGTCTGTCATATAGAAATTGTCAAAAACCATAAAAAAAAAACATTTTTTCAACATTTTTATTTATAAAACCGCTGTAACATCACAAGGATTGGACTTAGGACAGTGGTCAATATTGATACTTTTATGTAAAATTGTCTGAAGAATCGATTCCCGTATTCGGTTTTTGAAAATTTTGACGTTTAGAGCACTTTTCAAAAAAACAGTTTTAGTAAATGATTTTTGTATTTTTTTTAGGTGAGTTGCTCCATCCTGCATTTTTCGTGAGTATTTTTGAAACATTTTAGGCTATTTTCACAAACAATTTGAAAGATGAAAAATCGTGGGCTCACCTTCAAATTTGACTTTTAAACTTAAAAATCGAAAAATCTAATAAAAGTTTTTTTTCTTTCAGTGTATTTTTTTCGGAAAGCCCGTCAAATTTCCTACAATTTTGTCTTTGACCACTTTTTGATACGATGCAACGGCTTGGAGATCCAGCGATATTTAAGTTCCGAAAAAAAATATTTAAAACAAGTACACTGCCCATGATCGCATAAATGTCCCATATGCATTTTTAGCGATTTCGAGTTATTGATGCAGTTTGGTTCAAAACTGTGTGCTCTCTCGAAAGAGCCTATAACATCCAGTACTTTGTTCTAGAAATCAGGAGGAAATCCAGTTTTTTCGCGAAAACTTAACACGTAGCCTTATGTATGGGACAAACTTCAAATGCGTTTTTCTCAGCTTGCTGTTTTTGCATATGGGACATTTATGCGAACATGGGCAGTACGCCCTTCTCAAATGTCATTATTGCGTGAAACTAGCTCCATATACACAAAATGGCTTATATAGGCCTAGGATAACATGTCTACAAAGTTTCATTGAAATCGGAGAGGGTCGAGAAAAAAGAACCTAAAAAATTCCTGTTTTGGGCTGGAATTGCTCTATAAACTTAGTTAATTAAATATAAGCATTGATTTTTTCTTAGAAACTATATTAGCAATCTTCGCGATGATAGATTTGACGTAAAAATACAATCTGAACACCTTAAATCTGATTTTAACAAGATAAACTATGTTGATAGTCATAGTCATAGTCAACCCGGAATTCAAATTTTTTTTTTCAACGCAACTATTTTTTTAAGCATTATTGAAAAACCTTTTTTCAAAAATAGCGCATGGACGTTGTGTGGCGTACCCCAGTAAATTTCTTTAAAAAAAATCTTGATAAAAACCTTATCAGTTGCAAACTATTCCAAAAATAAATTGAAATCCTATCAATGTCACCCCGTTTTACGGTACGGTTTTTTTTTCGCAAAAAAAAAATTTCTTGTGTCTTTATAACAAATTTGAGCTCTACGACCCCATTTCAGTCAAATTTTAATAGTTGAATTTAAATTTCAAAATATTTTTTTTTAAATATTTTATCATAGTCATTTTGGCCACCATCTAGTATTTTAAAATTCTAAATCACTTAAGCGTAGTTTAGAGGTCAGTGTGATTCAATAATTCGAAGTGACATTTTTCCAAGGCCTTCTTCGGTTAATCAAAAATTTTCATATAAATTGATATTAAGTAACTAACTTTGTGGTTCAATTTTATTGGGCAAGTTTTGGGCCAATTTTTAGCAAGATTTTTTGTATAAACAATACCATTATACCATTGGGTTGAGATTTCTAAAAAATGTCCACGTAGTTTATGGATGGTCCCTATTTTTTGAGCAATTCTCACAAGAGTGATCTAATTTTTCGATTTTTTGTTCGTATATTTTTGACAGCTTAATATGGAATGCCTATAAAATATTAAAATATCGGTTCCTTGAGAACGTGTCGATGTGCACTCCAAACATTTTTATTTATTTAGGTATTTATAAATCATTTTAATATATTTTTTTTTATTTGGCCGTTGCAAACATTTTTTGAAGCTTATGTCCCTCGGCTCTCACCAAAGTCGAGGAGGAGGGGGGGAGGGGTTGGGAGGAGAGACAATAAATAATCACTGTTTTTTTTTCAAATATATAAGTATTGACGATTTTTTGTCCCCTGACTTCGGGCCGATTTTGACATTAAATTCAAAAGATATTGCAACGGCTTTAAATAATCATTTTTTAAATATGGTTTCCTTGTTCATAATATTCCAATATATTTGAAGATTGGACTTACAGTTGCTGAGAGAAAAACAAACAGGGAAATGAGGTTTTCAACCACAAAGCGTATAAACAATGTTTTGATTAAGATTAATACGATTGAACCAAAATTTGTGGATTTCTTCCTCTTTATATAAATCAACCATTTTTTTAATCCACAGAAATACAAAAAAATCCGTATTTCCTTACATATTTATTATGTTTTTCATATAAAAATTTGAGTCTACGAGGATTTTTCATTCAATAAGGCTGTTGCAAATATTTAAAAGGCTTATTCAAATCACACAACAGAAAAAAATATAACGATTGGAGTTTGTAGAACAGAATTAAGGCACATAATTGGGTCCTAAAATGAAGCTTAGATTGCTAATATTATTGTTTACAGCGATAAAGCTTATTTTTCTGAGTACAATGACCCTTTGTACGATTACAAAGAGTTTAAAATAGATTTTTAAATCAATTTTGAAAAATTAACCTCGCGGTCCTTCTTGACAGAAAAGCTCCTACTTGACAGCTCGTTCCAAGGAGACCATAGTTGATCCATCGCAAAAATGTTGTACTGTAAAAAAAAAAATTGCATCAAAATGAAAAAAAGTGATCAGAAATGGTTTTTAATCGTGTTTTTACCGTTGTACATAAAAATTTACATAGGGCTTTAGTACCCAATTGAATGAAAAGATCCGGAAGTAGATAGAGGAGGCGATACTGGTTGCAGGCATTTTCTCAATCACGAATAACCAACACAGTTTTTTTTTTTCAAGTTTCACTTTATTTTAATAAATTTTTCAATATTATATCCATTGTTTATCTTTCGCTTAGTAAGATTTGACAGTAGTTTACTTCTTTTTTGTTTATTATCATTAGCAAGTATATGATACAGAGTTGAATTTAAAGTTCTTATAGGGCTGAGTGTGTGTGTTTTTGTCTGATTATATTATGTCGTACACTTTAATTGGAAAAATATATAAAATAAAAAAGACTATACATAAAAACAAATGTTACAACGCGCGCACGACGACTGGAATAGGGAGAGTAATTAAAAGCAGAATTCTTTCTTTTTTTCAGTATGAATAGTTGAACTAAACCTATATAAACAAGTATTTAGAATCTCTCACTTATGATAACGCGCGCGCACCTTGAGGGGCGCCCAAATAATAATTATACAGTTTGCGCGTTCACGCAGAAAATAGTAACGACCGGTTTGATTTATCCCATTTTTTTTTGTTTTGTGTATTTTTCCTTTAAGATTTTAATTTGTTTCGTTAATCCACCTAGTTTCGAATATTGACTGCGTGTTTTTTTTTGTTTGTTTGACCCATTTATATGTGTTTATATTCGAAATATGTTTTTCATCATCATGCGTACAAAAAGCTTACGTTGGCAAATTTATTGAGTTCTTATTACATCTAGTGGTTGTGTTTGCTGTCTGTGTTTTGTTTATTCTTTTGTTTTCGCTACTACAAAGTTGAACATATTTGTTTTACGTTTCCTTTTAATTTCGCTATGTTTGTTCACTTTTAAATGTAACTGCTTTTTTCCTACTATTGATTCTGCCTTGATGATGGGATATTGTAAATAAAACAACTTTTACTGTTTAAATGGTATTTGCTGCTTTGCTGGAAGAATGTTCTTGTTTTTTTTTCTTTTCGTTAGTGTTGTCTCTCTATCTATCGATTAGTACATTATTCTGTGTGAGTGTCTTTAGTAAGAGTTCGCGTGTCCATGTTCTTTGATTATACTTTTCCAGTGTTTTGTTTTTGTTTCGCTATAAATAATTTTGGTATTCGATTAGCTATTGTTCGGTGTGTGTGTGCCTGTCTGTGATGAAGAATGAGTATGTGAGATAGTAACTGCGCGCGCCAAGTAGAACGAACGAAACTGGCAGTCTGAAATCTTGTTTTGCAACTCTCAGAGAAATGGAATTTACCTCTAGCTTAGCGATTTCGATGAGTCTTTTTGTGTGTGTGTTTATTCAATAATTTTCTAATACATAATATTTCGTCCAAAAAAAGCATTTGATGCAACACGTTCTTCTTTGTTTCCATTTTTTTTTTCATTCATTTCCGAGTTAAAGTTAGGTAATATCGAGTTGATGTTGTGTTTGTGTGTGAGAGAAGAGAAGAGCGAAGCAAGAAAGAATATAGGCTGGCAAAATTTTAAGGGAACAATCAAGCGTGCACACCAACTTTAACAGCGATCTCACATAAAATTGCAACAGCTGAGAAAAGCAAGTTAGGGCGCGCTCACGATAAGAGATAGTGGGAAAGTGATAGCCAACGCGACGCGACGAAAGGATTTGGTGGAAAGATAGGGTGCTGACGAGAGTTTTTGCCAGGGAAGCAAAGTTTGTCGATTGTTGTGAATTTAAGGTTGTTTTGTTTTCCTCTTTTTGTCTATTGTTTCCTACCCACTAAACTAGCAAATGATTCGCCAAAAGGTTGAGCCTTTAACATCCATTTCGAATGGGTTTCTATTGATTTTTTTTTCTTCTAAATGGTTTTCTTTCTTTTGAGGCGAAATATTGTTATCTTTTTTTTTGTTAATGAGTCTTTGACCGATTTTAAACTTGCATAACATCTAATGGTTATCCGCTAAACTGGGCTATTTGGGGGAGGAGTTTTCTACGGAATTGTGGTGTGGTGTTCTCTTTTCTTAATTTTAGTACGGGATAAGGTTGCTGTTAGTGAACGTATTATTTCCGAGTCAAGACTTGAAAAGTCGAATATTAAAATTGAAAAAAAGCAATAATATGCCAATGCTGCTGCCAAAAGAATGCAAAACTTTGAATGTTTGATTAAAAAAATCCGATCCACGATCAAAAAGTGTTCATAAAAAATGGAAAAATTAAGTCGGAAATATCGTGTTTTTTAAAGAGAATTTCAACAAAATTTGCCTGCAGTTTTTTTTTCAGATATTGCCCAGATATTCAATAATCTAAATTTGATGTCATAAAATTGCAGAAAATTAAGTCATCTATTAATTTGCGTTTTAAAATTTAAATGTCCTTTCCTGATTGAGGAAAGGCTGCTATGTCACAGAAAATAAACATCATTTGTAACTCAGTTTTATGTAGGTATGCAAAATCAAAAATGTAAAATGCCACCATACGAAAAAGCAAGATACTCAAATCTAATCATTTTGAGAAATTTGTTTTAAAGATCATTCAAAAGAGGAGAAAAATTTTGATTTTTTTTAAATGGTTGCTTTTTAGAAAATTGTGAATTAATAAATTAAAAAAATCAAAACATTCAGATTTTTTAAATTTAAATAATTTGAAAATTAGAAAAACTGGAAAATTTCCAAGTTCAAAACCAAATAAAAAATAATTCAAATATTCTAAAATTTAAAATTTACCCATATAACAAAGTTCAACTCAAAACTTCAATGCTTTAAAAAAATGAATTTTCAAAAATCTAAAAAGTTTTTTTTTATACAGTCCGACCTTGATTTTCCGAAACCCCGATTATCCAACGTTTCGATTTATCTAGATTTAATCTAGATTTATTTTTAAAGTTCCTATTAGCTATTTTGTTTCATATGTTTATAGGACCTTTAAAAAAACTCTAGAAATATACCTAATAAGTTGAACTCAATACTAAAAATCTTTAAAATATAAATTATTCTGAAGCCGAAATCTTTAAAACAACATCCGAAGACTTCGTATAGACTTCAGATAATGAACACTTTTTTTTTGCTAAATTTTATTTTTGAGGTGAAATTTTACATTTTGTTTGCCTGATACATTACAAAAAAAATTGCAGAACCCCAGTGTCGCCATTTTGGCCACCATCTTAGATAAAACAAAACCAGATTACCTTAGAATATTTTTGAGGTAATATTTCTGGTCTGAGGTGCAAATTTTGATAAATATAAATATTTCGTTATTTTAATATCTGAAGATTTTATAATATGACGAGAAATTTTGGCGAGGACAATTTTTCAATTTAATTTTTTGATTTGCTGTTTTTTAATATTGAAAGTTTGAAATTTTGATTATTACATAAGTTCTTTTCCTAATGACCTTCTCTCAGGAATACTGTTCTGAACGAAATTTCCGGTTACATCATGTTTGAATGTTTCACAAGATTGTTATTAGACATTGCAACTAGAGTGAAGAATGTCAAAATGAAGCAATTTCTAGCACACTTCAAGACAGTTTTTAGAAAATATACACCAAAACAGACTATTTGGCGACTAAAACGGGCCAAACATTTCATTCACTTTGAAAAATATTTGCAACGGCATTACTGGCGAAAAAAAAATGCTTGATTTTTTTAAGCAAACCCCTTCATTTTAATGAAAATTTCAGCATTTTTCTCAATGATAATTCCTTTAACTCACAACAACCTTGTAGGATTTTTTTATGGACAACTTTGAAACATAAGCCACGCAGCAACAAGTTTGAATCTAGCGCTTTGTGGTGCAACTGCTCTGCTGCTCTCTATGGGGAGTAGGTTCCGCTTAAAAAAAATCTACGAAAATGCACTTTCAAAGTTCAAATTACACAGCGCTACTGCTTTGCTGTTGTTGACAGCTTTGAAATAGTTTTGATTCTTTTCACTCGCTTTCTCGCCAACTTTATTTGCCTTCTCGCGCGTACTTTACACCTGACTAACCTAAAGAAGAGTCGAAAATGAAAACTGTACAAAATAAAGATTCAAAGGTAAAAATAACTCCTTTTCTTTTTTCTCGTAACTCACTTTTCTATTTCGTTCGCTCGCGTTTTCCCGGTTACGCCCTTTTATGTAAATAAATAACTTAGTAATTACAATAAAAATACACATCTCTTCTGTTCGTTTTCTCCCCAAATATCACCCCGTTCCACGGCGCGAATCCCCCTCATCGTGTTATCCAAACCAAATTACTTTCGGTTTTCCCCTTTTGTGCACAGCTCTATTCGCGTTTGCCGAAAGTGTTCACGAATCAAAAATGGTTACAAAACTTGGATTACCTTCCTCCCTCCCTCCCCTTCAGCAGGAGACCCTTATCGCGCGACTTCGCATGACTTCCTTATCGTTTACACTGTGCTCTACCACGCGCCGCTCGCCGCTTACTTCTTCTTGCCGCCACCGGCCACGATCGTGGCGCCACCGGCACTTGCGCCTCCGGCGGCGGCCCCCTCGTGCTGTCATGCGGACGTTTCGTTCTCCATCCAGCCCTCGCTGTCGTCGTCGCTCTCCGAGTCGGACGACTCGCTCAGCTCGATGGCGACGCGCCGCGCCAGAATCGAGGCCACGTCGTGCAACCGCTCGATCGTGCGGTCATTCTCCTTGGCGTCGTTCCGCTGCTCCACTTTGCGCAGCTTGATTCCTGCGAGAGAGAGAGAGAAAAGAATCAGAATCAACCCTTGAGCAAAGTCTACACTTCAACTCACCATCGCGGATGGCCTTCATCAGGTCGGACCGCGGGTCCTCGTACGCGATCTTCTCCTGCGGCGGGATCTTCTTCAGCTGGTGCATCTGGCCCATGATGAGGTTACCGTTGGGCATGCCGCCGCTCATGACATCGCCGTTCGCCAGCGGAGGTTTCGAGGGGCTCAGCGGGCCGTCCAGCAGTGGGGGTGGCGGCGGAGGTGGCGGTGGGGCCACGTTCGGCGGGGACTGCTTCGGTGATAGCTGGAAGCAAGAGGGACGGCGATAAAGTGAGCAGGGATCATAACAATTTGACGGAACGTGGACTTGTTTATCGTCTGGGAAGTAAACGGAGCGTTATACACGAGAGGGAAGGAGCGATAACGCGAGGACTTGATGAGAGACAGTAAAAATAACATTGGTATCAATTCGGTTCGTTTGGAAGGAACTTTAGAATATTATGAACCTGTAACATTTAACATAAACCTGACAATGTAAAAAAGGTAAGTAAAACAATGTGCGTCAAGAAGCTCTAGCCGAGCTTATTATTTTGTTATATCCATTTTGAAAATTGAGATAGTTTTGCCAAATCGAATAAGTTATACGAATCACTGTTGACCGTTGGCGTTCACATACTGAGTAAAATTCTTGTAGAACATTAAATTTTCTACAACTTTGTCAAAAATAGGCCGGCATCGAAATTATGGTAAAGTCTAGTTTGTATCAGACTTTGATTATGCTGATCTCAATCCCTAGTATTAGGTTGAGAAGCCTTCGCGCTGCATTTGAGGACCAATTTCAGAATGACAGAGAAACTGTCGGCTAAATGCTGAGGTCATTGAGCATTGTCCCGCCCATCTAATCATAGAGCAAGAACCAGGCGGGTACTCGACCTAGCAGTTTCATTTTGATTAGATCTCACGTCAAATAATATCACCATACCGAAAACGACATTTGAATTCATTGTTTTTTTTTTCGAACTATGAGCAAAAATGTAAATTTATTGACAAAATCACGAAAATGTTGTTTTTTTCGAGGTTTTAAAATAAGCTTTCTGAAAAGTTGGATTGTTTGAAAGAGTTCGTTTAATGCTTATAATGTTACTAGATGTTACTACTAAGGTAATCAAACAACAACCGAACCTTTAAATCATTTAGAGGCTTGGTGGTGGAAGTGTTAAATTAAAATCCACTTGGGGGCAGAATGGACCACCCTTATCCTGCCTTATAAAAACAATCAAAAGTTTCGGAATTTGAGCTAAATGGATTATTTCACTCCTGGTAGCTTCACAAATCACTTTTAATGCAACATTAGTTGATTTTTTACTTGTTTTGATGCTTATTTGTAAAAATAGTGTCTTATTTCAACCTATTAACACTATTTTCAAAAATGTTTGTTTTGGTAAGTGACTATTTTCATAAAAGTGGTCTAACTTCATAGAAACTATGTTAGAAAGGTCCCTTAAGTCATTTCTTATCTCCCTTCAACGTTGTATTAGACGATATGGCTTGTTTTCTAAGGTGGCCCATTCTGCCCCGCACCCTGGAAATGCAGCCGAATTTTTTTTTTGAATTGCATCAAAAATAGTTTTAAAATAAAAAAAATCATCAGCCAAGTATACAACATTGAAGGGAACATCCCAAAGCATAAGCCTACACTGAATTCATAAATTTTTATGTTATTCTATGGTTTTTTGGCGCATTTTACTTAGGCGGGTCGTTCTGCCCCTCCTGCCCACATTTAAGCCTCTACAACCCAACCCCAACCAATTTTTCAACAAATTTTTGATCTTTAAAAAGCATTGGATAGAAGAACTCTTAACATTTTAGAACATTTATGGGTTGGAAGTTTTACTTGTTTCATGTGACTTTGCCAATGTTTTTAAAAATGTCATTTTTTTAGAGGTTAACTTTGGCTGTGTTTTTTACTGACATTTTCTATATTTTAAGTAAAAAGAAGTATTGCACACTTTGCACCAAATTCTCCACCCTTGCAAATAATATCTGCACACCAAATATTTGCACACTTGAAATCCTACCCCTTCTCCCCCCCTCTCGCCTAGAGTGGTGCGTGTCTCGACTGAGCTTTGTTGCTTTCGACCACTTTAGAACAGTTTCAAACTAGGGTGTGTGTCTTGGATAGTTTTTTTTTCTGCTGTAGTTTGAGGTGTGCACTTTGTTGGAGAGCTTTCCACAAATTGCACGATTTTCTAAAAATCTCTGAAATCCGCAATATGCAGTAATTTTTGTAGTGTCCCAGACTATTCCTCTGCGCATTTTTCTACAATTTAAATGATAATGGTGCCATTTTATAGCAGAAAATGTGAAAAACAAGCAAAAAGTTGAAAAGTGACTGTAAAAACATGAAAAAATTAGATAGGCAAAATGTGGTGGTAGAATAGGCCAAACACTACCAAAAACAAACATAAACTAAACAAGATAAATGCAAATTAAAATACTAAAAATGAAACAAGAAAAACATAAAACAAGAGAAGTAAAGTTTTTCGTAGAACAAAAGTTGCTCAAAATGACCTCCTCCTAAATACGAGAAAAATAAAAAATTTCGAAAAAAAAATTGGGCTGTAGAGGGTTAAGGTTGAAATTCCAATTCAAACGTTTTCGAAATTTGTTTTTTTTGAATTTATTTAATTTTAGAAGTTATAAGTCTGTATTAATTAAAATTTAAATTAAATTTTCTTCTTTTCAGAAATTAAAAAATATTTTCTGGAATTTAATTTTTTTAGTTATTTTAAAGTTTTAAGGTCTTGTTTTATTTTTTTGTAAGGTCGTTGCGAATATTTTAAGGTTTATGTGCCCCTCCCCCCCCCCCGCCTCTTCAAAATCGGCCCCAAAAATAGAGAAGCAAAAATATTTTTTTTAAAAATTCAGAATTTTAAAGAAAATAGAAAATGTTTGGCTTATTTGTTATAAGGTCCTATAAGGGTAATTCTCCGCCAACTCACACAGCAGTTGCCCCGACCCCTCTTCGATTTGCGTGAAACTTTGTCCTAAGGGGTAACTTTTGTCCCTGATCACGAATCTGAGGTCCGTTTTTTGATATCTCGTGACGGAGGGGTGGTACGACCCCTTCCATTTTTGAACATGCGAAAAAAGAGGTGTTTTTCAATAATTTGCAGCCTGAAACGGTGATGAGATAGAAATTTGGTGTCAAAGGGACTTTTATGTAAAATTAGACGCCCGATTTGATGGCGTACTCAGAATTCCGAAAAAAAGTATTTTTCATCGAAAAAAACACAAAAAAAGTTTTAAAAATTCTCCCATTTTCCGTTACTCGACTGTAAAATTTTTTGGAACATGTCATTTTATGGGAAATTTAATGTACTTTTCGAATCTACATTGACCCAGAAGGGTAATTTTTTCATTTAGAACAAAATTTTTCATTTTAAAATTTCGTGTTTTTTCTAACTTTGCAACGGAACCTCGGATTCGTGATCAGGGATAAAAGTTACCCCTTAGGACAAAGTTTCACGCAAATCGAAGAGGGGTCGGGGCAACTTTTCCCGATTTCGTGTGAGTTGGTAGAGAATTACCCATAAACAAATGTAAACACTGAATGTATCCCTTTCAGACCTTATGTCAATGCCCATCGGAGTAAGCGGAATAACGGTAAATATTTTTTTTTAGATTTTTAAAAAAATCCTATAATAAAGTGACCTTCTTAGTAAAAAAATATCTAAGAAATTTTTCAATTTAACTTTGCAATTTTCAGAAATTTATATTTAATTTTGTAGATTTTGTTTTATAGTACCAATGTCTCTTAAACCAATGGTCGAATTTTCTATGTTAATAAATGTTTTTTTTTAATTTTCTGATCCTTTCGGAAACAATATTTTAAATATTTAGAAATTATTTCTAGAATTTTAAAAGGGCATAAAATTCGAAATTTAACCTTTTTGAAACGTTAGTCTTTAAATTAATATCTTTTAAGTACTTTTCGATTTCAAATTTGATTTTACATAAAAAAAACTTGTGAGTAAGATTTCTATTTAAAAAATACAGATTTTTCAAAAAATCATAACTTGAAGGAATTTTTTTTCTCGATACTATTCTTACTATTGCTCAAAAATTGTGGTTTTTGTGTCCCCTGATTACCAAAAAAATATGCTTTCTTTGGACTTGGACTAGAAGTTGAATAAATTTCTTAAGGAAATCCCAAATAAATTATTTATTTCACCATGAAATGTTAAAAAAGAAGTACTCGAAGCTTGAAGGTGTTAACTTGAATTTATCACATGGGAAACAGCAATTAAAGATAGTTAGTAATTGAAGAGTAAAAGTGTCTAATTAACACATCAACTAGCTCGTTCTGTTGCTTTGTCCGATTTTCGGTTTGTTTTAGTTTCAAACGTGTATTCGAGTTCCCTCAATCAGCAGAACTTTTTGAAAAATGCTTTTTTAAAAACCAACTATTTTTATGTTTATGATTTGAAACCGGCAGAAAAACAAGCATTTTCCACTAAATTCCCCGAGCATCTGCTAAAGGAACCTAAATGGACAGAAGGTCAAATGCAATCAACCACATTTGCTCGTGTAAATAATTACTAGCGACAACGCAGGGAAATTCAAAACCGACATTTTGTTACCAAACACGATTAACACCCAATTACGCTTCAACGCGTATCACTTTTTTTTCGTGCCGTTAACACCATATCACATTACATTTCGGCTCCAGTCCGACTGAAGGGGGTGGATTAGTAACAGCACAATGTAGCTTTGCGTGGTACCTTTAGTTCTACTTTTCCTCATTTCACTAGCTAAAGCGAATGCAAATCGAGCTGCGAAACTATTTGAGAAGATTTTTTTAAAATTGGGTTTCGGTAACAAATAAACGTGGGACTCACCTGTTCCGGGATCGGCGGCGGCGGGGGCAGGTCGTTCATCGAGATCTGGTTCAGCTGCAAGTTGAGGTTGTTCAGATTGTTGATCTGCTGGTTGAGCTGGGCCAGCGCGATTTGGTTCTGGTCGATGACGGGCTGCTGCTGCTGCTGGTGCTGGGGCGGCAGTTGGGGCAGTGCCGGCTGCCCGTTGGCCCCGAGCTGGGGCGATCCGGACCGCGAGTTGCTTCGGTTGATCAGGAGCTTGGCGGCGACGCCACCGTTCGGGAGGTGCGGCGGTGACTGCATGCCCTCGGGGATGGGTGGCGGCGGTGGCAGATTGTCCCGACCCGTCGACATACTTCGGCCACGGGTGGGAGTGTTGGCGTTCGATGCGTTTGGCGTGCCTCCGCCGCTTCCCGTCGAGGGAGGCGCCGGCGGAGGCTGCGATGGTCGCGATTTCGACCGGGATGGGGTTCCCGGCGCGTACAGGCTTTCCTGGGACATTTGGCTCGAGTTGGCGGTACCGTACATGGGCTGGCCGTTGTACTCGTCGTAGATTGGTTGTTGCTGCTGCTGTTGCTGGTAGCTGTTGGCGCCCTGCATCATTTGCTGCTGCTGGTAGTGGGGCGAGGGCGGGGCGTAACCTCCGCCGTCGACCTGCGTTTCCGGTTGGTAACTTCGTCGCAGTTCGATCGAGTTTGGCCGGGCCGCCATCGAGTTCCGCGAGTCGTAGATGATGTTGCCGCCCATGGTGCTGTTGTAGATGGCTTCCTCGTTGGCTTGCGCGATCGCATTTGGCGTTCGGTAGATCACGTTGTTCGGCATGAGCGTTTCGCCGTGGCCGATCGCCCGTTGGCGTTGCTTTTCGCGCGTATTGTGCGGTGCCCGCGGTCGCTTCTTCTGGCGTCCTCCGCCCTCGACGCCACCGGCGCCGTCACGCGGCTTGTGCACCTTCTTGCCACGGTCGTGCATCACCCGCTCGGTGTCCTTCAGCATCTCCTGTCGCCACAGCTCGAAGAAGTAGTTCGGGTCGGTGTAGAACTTGAGCCCGTCCTTGCCGTCGTCCCGGTAGCAGTTGAGCTTGTCCAGCGGGGGCGGCTTGTCGCAGGCCTAAAATGAAGTTCTAATTAGTACGAGCACCAGGATCTTAAGGCGAACCCTCTTACCTGATACACCTCCAGCATCGCCGTCGGCATCGTGGCCCGCGAGAAGATCTGCTGGTCGAACATGGTGGCACTTTTGAACGCCTTCTTCAGCTGAATGTCCTGCAGCGAGACCTCCTCCACCGTACTGTCCAGCTGCGTCACCTTGATGGCGAGCCGGTCGATTCGCGCCTGCAGCGAGTTGGCCCGTTCGGCCAGATTGCCGGCGTCCCGCGTCAGCTCCCCGAACAGATCTTCGGCGTGCTTCGACAGCGACGACAACTGCCGCACGATGTTCGTCAGCGTCGTGTTGGTGACCGTCTCCAGCTCGGCCGGAAGCTCCTCCCGGACGTACACGGACCGGGCCACGTACACCGGCTGGACGAGGCGCTTCGGCAGCGGCATGATGAGTTACGCGGCGTTTCTCTCTGTTGGGGTAGTAGTCTCCTCTGTTGATGTGTCGACTGCGCGACGCAGTTAAGCAACCTTTTTAGTGGCGCGGTAACCGCATCTTCGCACAACCTGTGAAGCGAGAGAGCGAAAAGGGAAATTTAATTACTTTGCCTTTGGGAAATGGAACAAGTTTGCTGTGAACCCTAGAAACGTATCATTTTCTTTTAAAAAACGCACCTTTTTCAAAACGACCCAAAAAAAAATAGTCGTGATTAAAGTCGTGTGCCACAACCTCGAACCCCACTTTAGGTCACACTGACTCACTGCACCGGCGGCGGGGACTCGGACGGAAGGGAGGAAGTGGGCGATTATGTTAATTGAAAATTTTCCCCACGGCGGCGCTGCGACACAGCGAGACAGAGATGCTGTTTTGCTCCAGATTGGATCATCACTCGCCGCCGTCTTGGAATGTCGCCGGAGACTGGTTGCTGCTGCCTAGTTATAGAGAAATGTGTACTAACAACGCGCACCAAACTGTCGGTTCGTGACAAAAATCGGCGATAATTGGATGCGGGCCACCACCGTGTTGGGCAATTTGTTTTCGGGTGAAGAAATTTGGGCGATAATTGAGAAAACAAATTTTAACGATATGAGAAGGTTATGACACGGCCTAAAAACATATCCCATGTTTTTTTTAAGGTGCAAAAAACAGATTTTGAAATATCCGCTCTATTATTTTCAATTACGTTAACGAAGGTTTCGACCTTTTAAAGTAATTTATGAACGAAAGCTTGATTTTAAAATTTTGAAAGCATTTTTACCAGAACAAAAACAGAGATTTGACATTTATTCCGTTTCCGTCTCTAATTGTCGATCTTTAGATTCTCCATAAGCATTACTTTTGAGAAGGTCTACAAATAGATAATTTTTCTGATTTTTAATGTCTCAAAGAGAAAATTGTACACGATGCGAATTCTGTCGGGATTTGTTTCATTCGGTCTAGTTTTGAGTCCCAAAGCCTGGTATTGAAAATTGTCAAGTTTTATTTAGTTGTTTAATAGTTATGCAAACAAACAATTTTGGTGGATGTTAATAAAGGGTTGATTTTACAGGCGATAAAGTTAGTAAAAACTTGCGAATAAACTGTTTTCTTAGCTTGTAGTAAAATAAAGGTCGTCGATGGTGTCATTCAGTCATAGAGAAATGAATAATAGTTCTGGATTTAGAGACAGAAATAGTAAATGGAATTAAAAATGAATCACTATGTGTAAAATACTTTTACAAAAAAGCAATTTTTTGACTGATGCATTCTAAATCAAGATTTTAATATTTTTTCTGAGATAAACATGTGCCTTAACTGAAATCGCTTTTTTTCGCTGGATTCAAAGCAACTAAAAAATTACCGAACCAGCAAAAAAACTTCTATTTCTGCAGGACTTAAACAAACCAGTAAAATTAAATTGCTGGTATTAGTGAAAAACATGGCCAATTTAGCAAAAACTTTGTCAAACATAAGCAAAATCGAATCATGATAATTTATCTGCTGATTTGGCGATGGAGTTTCTTTCCGTGTACACCAGCGATGGAATAATCATCATCAAAAGAAAATCATTGGACGTTCATCAAGAGAAAAAATCTGAAAGGAGCATGGCTCTCCTCTCTCGCGCACGAAAGATCAGTAAAAGGAATCTAAAAAAATCATCATCTTGATTATTCGGAGGAACATCTTTTACACTACTACACTTGCAAATGTAACGTTACACGTCGAAAAATGACCTGTCACATTTTGTAGATGGGCAATGTGTGTAAACAAAGTGAAATAAACACTTTTAAGTGGTGCTGACAAGGAAATTCACAAAAAATCATCAGCAGATTGATTTTCTTGGAGAAGTTCGGGGGCGATTTTCTTTTGCGTGATTTGCCTCCTCCTTCTTTCGTGGGTGAAAAAAGTTCGCAAGCGAAATTGATTTTTTTGAGATTATTCCATCCCTGGTGTACACAAAGGAATGCAAACTTATTTTGACTTAAATTGATAACACGGAGAAAAATTGCGCTCTCAACTGTCGTTCTACTAATTGTCCTGTGTTCAAAAAAGTGCAACTGAGAAAAACACGATTGAAATTTTTCGACCGTTTTTTGTGTTTCTACGCATAATAGGGTCCTAAAGTAAATTTGTATGCACAACGATTAGAAACACGCTTAAAAACCATTTCTGATCACTTTTTGTTATTTTAATGCAAAAAAAAAAGTTGACAAGACGTCATTTTTTCGATGGATCAACTATGGTCCCCTTGGAAAGAGCTGTCAAGTGGACCTTTTATGTCAAAAGGACCGCGAGGTTAATTTTTCGAAATTGATTTTAAAATCCATTTTAAACTCTTTGTGGTCGTACAAAGGGTCATTGTACTCAGAAAAATAAGCTTTATCGATGTAAACAATAATATAAGCAATCTAAGCTTCATTTTAGGACCCAATTGTCCCGTGGGTCCCTATTCACCCCATAAGTCCCTAATCATCCCAGTTAGCAGTTTATCACTCTTAATTGTAATCCTCTTGCTATACAATAGGTAAACAAGACACAATACTTAGTAAAACTGATGAATTAGCCGAGCTTCAGTGGCCGTGAGGTTACGGGTTTCGCCTTGTAAGCGGAAGGTGATGGGTTCGATTCCTGTCTGGCTCGGCATAGGGAATACTGACCGGTAGGGGATGGGTTTCGACTAGCGGCGTGCTGGGTTTCCAATCCAGAGGTCGTGAGTTCGATTCTCATACCGGGATGATGAAGTTTAAAAAAAATAAAAAAATCTTGAAAGAAAATTCTTGGTGGGACAATTATGCGTAGAAGTACAACAATGGGACAAACAGACTTGGTGTTGTTTTCAATGAGTTTCCGAACAAAGTACTAAATTTTATGTGTTTTTCGAAAAGTAAACGTCAAAATAAACCTAAAAATGACAAAAAGTCAGAATCGACCAAAAATGACATGGGAACATTATGCGTAGAACGGCAGTCCAATAAAGGCAATTTTAATGATTTTAGATGTTTTTATGCTTTTTGAGGATCCAAAATTTTATAATTTTTTCGCAAGAGTTTTTGGAAACAATGCGAAAATTTTAATTTATACAGAATCTTTTCAGTTGCTACATAAGCAAATTCTCAATAATAATAATAATAACTTGATTTGGATTTTTTTTTATTCAACTAATCATTCTAAAATGTAAATAAAAACATTTTCCCACATCAATTAACATTATAGCGACTTTCCTCCAGTGAGTGGATCAGTTTTACGACAGTACTTTACCGGCTCAACCGGTCTCCATCAACCGTCTCAATTTCATCGCACACATCGCTGGTTCTGCTGCTAACTCCACACTAAATGACGTTAAATTTCGGGAGGATCGGAAATAGTTCTTCCTGTGGGAATTGGGTACATTTGTTGCCAAACCCAAAGTGGGCTTAGTTTAATTACTAAACTTGTTGGGTTTATATGGACCTGGGCACCGTTACCCAAATTCGCCAAGTGAAATGTTGAAATCATAAGAAAGTCGGGATACAATTTTGCAAAGAAAAAAGACTTGAAGGAAAAATGTTGCCACGAGTAACGAGTTCAGTCAAGCGCCACACGCCGCTCATCATCGAGTGCTTCTGGAGATCGTTTTGTAATGTACACATTCCGCTATTTCTAAGTACTTTTCTCATTAAGAAAATGCCGATCTCTTGCTCAAGCTCAAACGATATCTCAGAGTTGAACTTTTTTCAATCAGTTCAATGACAGTAGAAAAAGTGGTCTCAAGTATTCTTTACAAAACTGAAAAAAGACACTGTTAATTTTTCTTCCAGATTGAATCGTCACTTTTGAATTCATATTTTTAAGTGTAAAACGACACAGTAAAAATAAAGTATGCAATAAAGAATCTCATGTCAAGGGGCAAGTATACAGGGTGAATGCACAATAAAAGCGCATCGTTGAAACAAGAAAAGTCATATTTTCCCCAGCGTGTGGCGCTCCTATTCATAAGGAAAGGAAGACTGAGGAAGTGAAGAAAAAAAAAACATTCATAGAAGAGCTCCTACTACCGAACTGTTGGCGAGCCGGCTGCCAAGCCTGCGCGCAACTGAGAACTTTTAAAGTTGCCGAGTACAACGCCATCATCATGGACAAATCATCGGCGGCGGCTGCCGGCTTACTCTTTACTCAAAGAGAATAGTGAATTTTGGGAACAGTGGGGTTAAACGGTTTAACCGAACTTTAACTTTTAATGTTGAGTTCTCTCCCATTCCCTAGAATTGAAATTCCTTAGAAATTTTTATTGATGTTGTTTTACTAAAAGGAGGGTAATTTTTAATGAGGATAATGAATTTCATAGAGGTTCTCCCTTCTTTGTGATATTTTTAAATCTCGTAAAGAAAGAATGGTGATTTTTTATGAATTTCATAATTCTCATAAAATATTGCCCACTTTTTAATACCTTCAAATCATATAAAAAAAAGAGTGCCATAAACTTCATAATTCTCATGAAAAATTTTCCTAACATTTTCAATTAATCAAATTTTGTTAAAAAGCTATGAAATTTACTATTCTTGACATCACAAACATCATTTTACTTTCATTAAGCTTGCCTTTATATTAAGAATTTCAATCTATGTTGCTTTTATTTGGATTTTATACTGAGTTTACTCTTACTAGGGCAGGGGTGCCTAACCTTTTGGCCGGCCAAATTTTATTTTTCAGGCGGTATTTTTTTTATTGTAATTTTTTAATGACAAAAAAATTAACAAGAGCAAAACTAAAGGATTGTTGCCTTTCCGTTAGTTGCAAAAAAAAAACAATCTAAAAATCAGTTTTTAATTTATATCATTTATTTAAAAAAAACCTCTTATCAAAATCAAAAGACCAACAATTACAGCCTTACTTACATTTTCTTTAAGAAACAAGTTGCAAAAATGTGCTTATTTCAGCTAGAATCGTAAATTTATAAAACGAGGTTTACTGAGTTGGATAAATACAACGGGTGTTGAAAAATCAAGTTTTGCAACTAGAGGGTGACGATTCTCGAGATTTTCAATTTCCCGGGAATCGAGAGTTGAACTTGGCAATTTCCTGGGAATTCCCGGGACCCGGGAGTTTTTTTTACTACGCCAACAGTGTCAAAAATTTTAAATGAAAGGTAATAAAATTGTTTCTTTTAAATGCATTCAGTTACTGTTAATTCATACTAATTCTATGAAACGTTAATTTAAGCAGCCTCATTGTTTTGAGGAACTATATAAAACTTTAGATTTTTTTTCTGAATCTGCAAAAACAAAATCGTTTCTTGAGTTTTTTAAGACTCAAAATTGTAGTTTAAAATATTTACGAATCTTAATTCGCACTGAGTGATTTTTCAAAAGGTTCACAAACTTGTTATTAGATTTTTGTAAAAAAATAACTTATATAGCTAATATATAATTTCCCATTATCGGGAATTTTGCAATCTGATAAACAACGACTCAAAACAACAAATTAAATTATTTTTTATAATTTTTAAATTCAACATTAAATATTCATTGAAGCAATATTTACAGTTATCAGGAAAACCCAAATGTTTACAAAAAACTAGATTGGATTGCTATGCTCAAGAGAAGATATGGAAATTGAACTTAACTTGAAAAAGCTTTTCCCTTTTACAAATAATTAGATAAAATAATATTTGAAAAAAAAAATTGATTTCATATCTGGGGTGTAACTGCTAAATAATTTTTTAGGTAAATTTTGGGGTCCACCTTTTTTTGGCTTCTCTAAATTAAAGTTATTGGAATTTTTGACAAGTTAAAATTTACACTTTCTGAATAAGAAGATTAGAGAAACATTGGTTTATTCGAACTTGAACATCGAACATTGGACATTCAATGTTCTAAACAATTTTGAATTTTTCAAATGTTTTTCTGATTAGTTTATATAATTTTGCTTCGATATTTATAAGTTTAAATTTCCCGGGAGTCTCGACCGAATTTCCCGGGAATCGAGATGTCCAAAAATGGTCAATTTCCCGGGATTTTTTTCCCGGGAATTCCCGCTCGTCACCCTCCATTTGCAACGATTTTTTGCTAATTTTATGTCGAACATCCATGTGTTATATTGAAAAATGTTACTTTTCGATACAAGTGCTGACATGGTTCAATTTTTCAGCACTGGTATTGAAAGGTATTAATTTTCGATTCTGGCCATTTTGTCGTTCGAGAATGACAAGAAAAGTTAGTTTAACACGGCGGAATTTGTTTAAGCCGATTGCAAATTTTATTTTAGTGTTTCGTCGGGGCAGAAAATAATTATTGGCTTTAATTGAAATTTTCATTTACAAAACTTGTACAATCGACTAAACTATACAGAATACATTGTAACCATTTTTTATGCCGTTTTAATAAATAAATGACTTTTTAATCTTTTAACAAATTTTGAATTTTTGGACCAAAGATTGTTAAAAGTGGTAAAAGTTCATTGTATCAATGCAAATCTTTGATAGTAGCATGTGTGGAGCATTTTTTGATATTCATTGATTTAAAAATTCGAAAATCAAACTCGAAATTTCACATTTATATTTTAAAATTTGTTTTCTATTTAAAATGTTTTTGAAGCAACAAACTCTTATAAAAAACATTTGAGACACAAAAAAGGAAAAAAAATTCAATAAATAAGACCATTGCAGATTTTACTTCAAGTTTTTGTCCTCTCTACCCTTGCCTCAAAAAATCAGGATGCAAAAAAATTATTATTGCAAAAAAAATTAAAATAACAAAAAAATACGTGGAAAAACAACTTGTACAATCGGTTGTAAACTGAATAGGATCCATTAAATAAAGTTTATTCGTGCATTTTTGTTTCAAAAAAAAATCGACATTGAGCATTTTTAAGCTTTTTATAAATTTTAAATTTGGGAACACAGATCAAAAATAGACGTGAGACACAAGGAAATCAATATTTTCATAGATTTATGGATATTAAGTAAATTTGTGACAGGGACTAAACTGCAATAATGTATAAAGCATTTGGTCATACTTTTCGCATTTTTATGTATTGAAAATTGGGTATAAAATTTCAAATTCTTTTTTAATTTTCCTGTGGAATTTTTTTTTGCGATACTGCACTACAAAAATTCACAAAACTCTAAATATTTTTAAATGAATGATTGACATTCTGAAAACGAATATAAAAGTAGAAAAATGAATTTTGTGATAATTGTTGCTTCAAAATAAAAAAAAACAGGCTTATAATTTCAAATTATGATTCATTTTTTTTTTGACTCCGTGACATTGACCAGAGCTGAGAGACAACCACTTCAAATAAAATTTGTGCCAAATTATTTTATTTAGTTATGCCTATTTAAAGTTTTGACTAGGATTTCATTGATAATATCTAGTGTTGGTATTTATTTTATTTATTTTTCACTTGGCTATGCCTTAATCGTTGATGTAAAGGCACGGGATTATGTTGGGTTTGTGGAGTTATAATCATTACTTGTAATTGATTTAGCAACATTATTGCTGCACGACAAAAAATAGCATTGACCAGAATATATCCTTCCATAACATTGTAACACGGAAGGCTCGGCGACAGGTTTATTTTTATGTGACTATTCAAGTCCATTACATCGCATCGCAGCTCGGAAGGCATTGAAACCCCAAGATAAAATGTATTTTTTCGAGCTTTAAATGTTCAAAAAAATTCATAAAAAAATTAAGATTACTTAAACATTTGCAGTGCATTTTTTTTAATTTCACTTGTAACATCACACATGGTTCCACTAAATCCCGAGTGCCCGCTTCCAGAAACAAAACACTAGTCCGCATAAATAAAGCGCATCATCGCCGGCGACGACCGTGTGCACCGCGGCGGTGTGAATAACTGCATCTTTTCCATTCTCTCCATATTTATGTATGTAGAGTACACACAACACCCTCGGATGTGTTATAGTAGCTCGAACTAACTATAACCACCCCACCGCCACCACCCCTGGACACACCAGATTAAAGAGAATCCGCGCGCTGAAACGCTTCCAGAGTGAATGCCCTGATAGATTTCGGTGCCACTACCGACGACGTCACGTTGGATTTTCTTCTCTGGTTTGAATTTTGATGCAACTAGCACTCATCTTCAAGTCTTCAAGTCTCAAGTGTGGCTTTGCGTTCGTCTGTTTTTTTCTCTATCTGTTTGTTTATGGAAGCAGATCGGGCCTTTTCTTTATAATGCACAAAAGCTGAATTCGATTGCTCTTTTATCTTTCTCATTTTCGTTCAACTTGTTTTCTAATGCTTCGTTAATGTTTCACTAATCAACTGGGTTTGTTGTTGCATTCATTATTTCACCACGTGAGCTTAATGAATAAAAGTGGGTGGAAAACAGACAGCAGGAAAACACCCACCCATCGTCAACCATTTTCCGCGGCTCAGCTGGCAAAGGGTTTCGTTTTTATATTCATGTCAATCATGAATCATAAAAAAAACGAAGCAAAAGAAGGCAAACTTTTCATTATCAACGCAATTTATGCTTTCTTTAGTGAGTGTGCTTCGATTCGTTAAGGGGAAGGAAAAACACGCAAGACCTTTTTTGGTATTGCGCACCCGCGAGAAAGTGAGTTTTTCCCGCGTGTGCCAAACCAAAATCGGAAATCCGTTCGGAAAAGATAGGAGAAAAATGCGTTGCGCTCGGTGAGTTGTAAACTTAACGATGGGTTACGCCGACTTATTTATGTCGGCACGGCGGTGAGGTTATCCGGGCAGGGCCGGGCGTTACGAGTGTGTGATTTGTGGAGAGCGTTCATGAATGAATGGAAACGCATTTCACGGTGGATTTATGAAATTTTGTGGAAGGCGCCAGGGTGTTTTATTTACTTGAGGGGTTTTTTTATACAGTGGACTCTCTCGTTGTCGATATTGAAGGGACCGTCGAGAGTGGGAGTTATCAAATTACAGAACGAAAAATCAAAGCAATCTATTTGAAGGGATTGAAAATTTTATTGACAGCTGGAGCAATATTGATATCGAGAAGATCGACAGCCAGAGAGTTCACTGTATGTTTTTTTTTATACTTTATGTGCTTTTTGTAAGCAACAGTCTTCATGACATGAAATTGCCAATTTTAAGTGTATTCAACTGTATGAATGGCTGAATTTCAAATAAGAAATGAGTTGATTTAGTGAGTTAAGTTAAATCCAACAAATTTCTCTTAAATGCATTCAATTATTTTTTTTCTAAATGGATATTGTACTCATTATTTTCTATGTGAATAATTCGGGAAAATTATAATTGACATTGACTTCTTTTTTTTTGTTTTTGTTTTAGTTAGTTAGTCTAGATATCAAAATTTTGAGAATATAATTTTTTGAAAAGATCGAAAAATTTCACAAATGTTTTATATTTTAACATTGAAAATCGGACCATTAGTTGCTGAGATATCGACATTAGAAAATGGTGGTTTGTTTGGGTGAGACTTAGAAAACATCAATTTTCCTGTTTTTAAACACTTGCATGGCAATATCTCAGCAACTAAGGGTCGTATCAACAAAGTTCAAAAAAGCAAAATATAGAGAATTTTCCCTCAGCTTCTCAAAAAAAATTTTTTCTTTAAATTGGGCAAGCATGTGCACTTATTTAAAAAAATGAAAAACTGCGACCATTTTCAAAAACGTTACCTGAACATGGCTATAACATGAAAACGGTGCACTTATCAAAATTTCACTAAAGTACATTTTGATTGCAATTTTCTTTATGTCGAAAAATTTTTGAGACCAATATTTCGATTTTTTGAAAAAAATCAGTACTGATTAAAAAATTCATAACTCGGTCAATGATTTTTTGCACAACCTGGAAATTTCTGAAAAGTTGGCATTTGATGTCGTCTAAAACAATTAAAAAATGTTTTTTTTTGCAAATCAAGTTTTAGTGACAAAAAGTTAAATTAAAAATCACCAATTTTTTTTTACCGTGTATCATATTTTTTAAGTATAGTCCTTATTCATACCTACAACTTTGCCGAAGACACCAAATCGATCAAAAAATTCCTTCAAAAGATACAGATTTTTTTAATTTCCATTCATCATTTTTGTATGGACAGCTGCCAAATTTGTGAGGAAAATTATATAATGATGCAAAAAGGCTTCTTTGGGCATACCGAAAGCACCACAAAAGTTTCAGCCGGATTAAAAAATATAAAAATTGAAATTCTATAAAAAGACCGATTTTGCAGAGAATTGCTCATTAGCTAAGTTGTTTTGCAATCATTAGTTTTCAAAAAATGTAATATTTCACGAAAACAAAAATTTCAACAACAAAAAAAACTTTTTGCGATACTAAAGATCGAAAATTTTCAAAAAATTCAAAAGATTTTTAAATCAGTCCAAACATGCTAAAAATGATTCTGAACGCAAGGGAATGCATTTTAAATTGATTTCAGCTGATTGCACTTAAATTTCCATTGAAATTTTGATGTTTTTTGATAAAAATATTTGTTTGCCCCCTAATTTTTCGGGCCAACTTTGAAGAAGGAGAGACAAAAACTTTAAATAAAATTTGTACCAGCCTTATGAATCGATGATAAATCCCTGAGAAAAAAAAGTTGCAAACGTTTTTTTGAATTGACCAGATTTGAGTATATGATGTATTAGTTTTAAAATGTTTGAAATATTTGGAATTTAACATATTTTTAAACAGATGTTTTGGAAACCTTCAACAGAAAAATACTTGTAAAAACATGTTGAACATATTGATTTTATGTAAGTTAGTTAGTTGTCTTTATTAACGAGCCTTTCAGTCATAAACGCTGGTTCAGCTCGGCAGATTTCATATAAATATACAGCAATTCCCCACGAAAACAGCATGATTCAAAAAAAAGTTCTCCGATCGAGCTCGGGCTTGCGTATTTCAATTACGAAAATTTTGGTACGCTAACATGTCCAGGTCATCGCTGAAATTTTCAAGTTATCGCAGTTTTAGTTAAAAAAAGTCGATTTTTTCCCGTTTTCGTCATTTTCTCATTTTTGCGCGTAGCGCGTCGAATACCCTAGTTTTTGTTTTCAAAAAATCGTATCTCAGAGTATTGAAAACATAACTTCACCAATTTTTGATATGTTATGTGAAAGTTTCCGAGGAATCCGATAAAAATATTTTCAGATATAGGCCCTTTGGTCCCGAGACCTTCAAAACAGCATTTTAAGTTTTCATACGACCTTTTCAAATGTTAAGCTAGATTTTTGAAACTTCTTACTATTTTTCCCAAATATCCAAACTAATCACCTTTCTTTTGCGTCTAGGACAGCTAAAATCGGATGAAATGGCGTGGAGATATGATTTTTTGAAAAAAGTGGTTTTTGTGAAAAATGACGAAAATTGGAATTTTCAGACCACCCTAACACGGCGTAGGTCACCCTAATGGGCAAACAAAAAAATACGGGTTTAATTATTTCGGCCAAGGAACCCCCAGGAAAATTTTGAGCCCGATCGGAAAACTTTTTTTTCGAATCATGCTGTTTTCGTGGGGAATTGCTGTATATATTCATTATTTTAAATTGCAAATTTAAAGAAATTTTCCATTCAATCTTCAAGCCAAGCTTGATTATGACTTCTTCTGGTATAAAAGTCACTTAGTATGCAATACAATAACTTTCAGGTAGATAATCTGAAAATTAAGCAAAAAAAAAAGTAATCACAAACATACATAATAAATATTTTGTGCAATTCCGTATTCTTGTGAAAAATGCAATAAGGTTTGTTTTTAAACTACAGTCGACTCTCTGGCTGTCGATCTTCTCGATATCAATATTGCTCCATGTACCGATGAATTATTCAGTCCCTTCAAACTTTGAATGTCCTTATTCCTCGATATTTTCTCTTGCTTGAAGGATCTCTTCCTCGACGGTCCCTTGGATTAATTTTGCTTTAAAAATCTCTTCCGGTTGTCAATAATTTCACTTTCTCATGACTTGCATAGGTATTTTTCTTTGAGAAACGAAGCTTTGAAGGGTGTTTGACGTTTGTTTGTTTTTGTTTGCTGGACGTTGCCATGATTTTCTCCCATAGCTGCTCATCAAGCAAAAACAAATTTCAATCGAGTCTTCATTTTACATCGTTCTGTAAACTGATGCTTCTCTTCCTCGACGGTCCCTTGGATATTGACAACCAGAGAGTCGACTGTAAAACTAATCGATTACAAAAAATCTTATTCAAGGTACAGATTTTTGAGCATTTTCATGGCATTTTTGTATGGACAGTGTGTATGTTGATTTATATTGACAAATTAATGATGTAAAATGGCAATGGTCAATGAAAAAATCTTCATCAAATTTCAACCAACAAAAAAAATACAAAAAAAATCAAAGAGATGGCTAATTCTTGGAAGAATCACTTTTCTTAAATTATACGAGATTTTTTGGGTTGTTGATTTTTTTAATTTAAAGTTAATATGACTCTTAAAGCCGGACCGTGGTGTAGGGGTAAGCGTGATTGCCCCTCACCCAGTCGGCCTGGGTTCGATCCCAGACGGTCCCGGTGGTATTTATCGAGACAAGATTTGTCTGATCACGCCTTCCGTCGGAAGGGAAGTAAATGTTGGTCCTGGACTAACCTTAAAGGTTAGGTCGTTAGCTCAGTCCAGGTGTAGGAGTCGTCTCCCTGGGTCCTGTCTCGGTAGAGTCGCTGGTAGACAGTTGGACTAACAATCCAAAGGTCGTCAGTTCGAATCCCGGGGTGGATGGAAGCTAAGGTGTAAAAAGAGGTTTGCAATTGCCTCAACAATCAAGCATTCGAACACCTAGTTTCGAGTAGGAATCTCGCAATCGAAAACGCCAAGGCAATGCTGTAGAGCAAATAATTTGATTTTGATGACTCTTAAAATGTATTTTTTGGCCTTAATTTTGTAAGTTTTTTTTTGAACTTTTCTTACTTTTGATTATGCCTTATTTAACATTTCCAATTGCTCAAAAACTAATTATTATGCAAAACACAGCTGTAATGAACTCAAAAACTCTGTAATGTACGTAAAGCTAACTTACTATAATTTGATTATTCACCAATAAAACTGAATTGAATTTTATGAGCCTTTACTGCTTTTCAGTAATAATAAACATTATTTTCTATAACAAAAAAAAGTTTTATTGATTTTGAGTTTGGAAAAGCTGAAATCCCACAATTCATTGAAATTCAGGTATTGGATTGAAAACCGATTCAAAACGGATCCGTTCGCAATAAGTGAAATGAAAATATAAAAAATACATGTATTTCTTAAGTATTTTGATAATCCGGTCAGATAAAAAAAAAATATGTTAAAAAATTTCCGGAAAAACTATTTAGGTCTCGGAAGACAACCAGGAATTTCAAAACCGAAGTCGGGTTGTCACCCTACGGTAATAAAAAAGTTTGACAAACTGACAAAAAAAAAACACAAAAATCACACGTAAGACACTCTACAACCAGCCAACAATTTCGCGTCTGAGTAAATCTCCCGCCAAGTGAATCGTCCCGCGCGAGCCCGATGCCGTAACTCTATCTTACCAACGAACCAAGGAACAAATCGCCCAGCGACGACGATTTTTACGATGTTTATGGGTGTTTTATGGATTTACTACTCCGACCAACTAGCAAGACCGCACCTAGCTTATAGCGCGGAGGTCTTTCAACAACTCAGACTTGCTTTTCGGAGGATTACTCACGGGTGCACTTCGGCGAACGAGGGAACCATTCATAGGTTACGTAGCAAGTGAAGAGATTGTATGTGCGCAGCACTCCAAATGAGCAGTTATGGTACGGTATGGTTCACAAGGAGATCAAGAAACAAGATCTACTTTGGGTAGTGCTTGCGTAGAAAGGGGTTACGTGAAGTTTAAGAATTAAGAATCACTCCAAGACCTCTCAAAATCACAACAGACTTTATTTTTTTGAAGAAAAATTGATGGTGAAGTAACCCCTTAAAAGTAAAGGGAACTCCAGCATAGCCAATCACAGTCCCACTCACTTTTCGTACTCTTACCAGACGACTTAAGCTGGTAGTTTGTACACCGACGTTGTTTACCTGGTGTTCAACTCTAAGCCAGCGAAGCCAGCGGAAGCAACGGGTGTGAAGCACGGAGCAACGAAAAGAGTTTTGCAATTATTAATATTAATGTTGTGCAATTTGGTAATTACAGTCATTTCGGCGGGCTGTTACGCACACCACCGTTGATCCGAATGGTTAGCTAATACCACACCCAAGTGCGAAGAGGAAAGGAAGTGCAGATCTTCGGCAAGCGATAAGAAGTCTTGCTGACCGCGTTCAGCGCCACAAGAGAAGGTACAACGGCCCGGCAAAGATTTCCTCAAACAAAGGTCATGTTCACATATCGCTGCGCCTTATCGGTGTCGAGCTTAAAATAAACATACAATTTTGTGCTGACGTTATCAGCAGTGGTCAATCCCGTACAAAACGGTCCCCCTCGCAGAGTATTGCTCGTCGTATTACTTGAAATTGCTAGGGTAAATGCCCCTCATGTTGACTCACTTGGAGCTAGTGCACTGATTTAGATGTCCAAAGCATACAATTGGTCGTTTCACCCCGAAATTCGTCCAAATCTAGAATAGTCGGAACACATGAAACTATGCGCGGAGGGGAACTTCTAAATGACTCACTAACAAAACGATGACAAAGAGGGCAGAGAGAAAAAAAATGTCCAAGCACGATAACTAAATAAGTACCTACTCACAACATATTTATCGCATGTGCACCATTGTCGCCGCTGATAATATCGGTACAATTGGTGTACCATCCCTCTACCCCTCCGGGTTATGTGTGTTTGCGGGCTTATCTGTACTGCGATGTTCGTGTTCTGTGACAATTGGTTGGTGGACATAATGATATGTTTATTGTTAATCATCATCAGCTATCTGTTAAAATCATTCTTTAATCATTCTACCGATTTGAGTCAAGATCATAGTTTTTTTTTAATTAACAGTTGCATGATTAGAAATTTGTATTTTTTCTCTAATGGTAGATATAATTCATTGCTGATTATGTTTCTATCTGCAATTTTTTATTTAAATTTGGTTGGGTTTTTTTTATCGATGAAATTTCTTATTAGGAACTTTTCAAAAACATTCACAGATTTTTGAAAGATCATGCCATAATTTACCTATTTTGAAAAATTTATTATACAACAGTTTTGTTGGAAACACCATGTTGATCGTTTTTCTGAATATTTTTGTTCGTAAAATTTTTAGAAATTTTTTTTAATGCTATTATCGCTTGACATAATTTTTGTTTTTAAAACGGTTTAAGGATAAAAGTTAAAAATTAGCCATAGCTTTGAAAAAAAAACTGTGTATTAGTTAGTGCCAAATTTATTATAAATTATAAAAGGCTTTTTTAAAGAAGTTTAAGAAAAAATATGGTTGAGATATGAAAAATACAGGGTGGCCAATCAAATCCCATTTTCAAATAAACGATTTTTTCCCGACTTTTCCAAAACCTCAAAAAGCAGGATTTTTTTACTCAAATTATTATTAGAGATCGAAAACTGTTTACAAAAAAAAGTCAACATAGAACATAGCACAAGTTTTCTAAATAAATAAAAAAAACAAATTCACTTGAAACTATTAACTGTCGAAAAAAGTAAGATTTGACGAAAAAATAAATTTCAGCGAAAAAAAATGTTTGCGGTACTGTACATTAAAAATTCACTAAAATTAAAATTATTTTTAACTGAACCCGAAACTACAAAGCTTTACAAGAGACAAATTCATTAAACATATTTGTTAGTTTCAGGTTATAAAAAATAATAAATTTTATTTTTAAAATTATTAAGGCCGTTGCAAATATTTTTCAAAGTTTATGTCGCCCCCACCCCCCCCCCCTTCAAAATTGGTCAGAAAAATCAAAGGGCAAAATTTTTTTTTTTCCAATAAACTTCTAAATTTCTATGAAAATAGAAGTCTTATCAACTGAAAACAATCTAAAATGCATTTTTTTAGCATGTTTTGACTTGGTTAAAAATGTTTTGAATTTTTAATGAAATTCCAAAGTACAGACCGAGCCACGTAACCCAGTGGTAACGCTTCCGCCTCGTAATCGGTAGATCGGGGTTCAAATCCCGGCTCGGACCAACACAACTGGTGATCTTTTCCCTTCTGGATTCGATTGCTTAGTAAAGGGAAGGTAGTGTATCGTCACAAACTGGACCTTATCATGACTCCTTAGGAAGACAACCTATGGTATGTTAACATCAACCTTAACATGTTAACATTAAGTTGATTAATAACTGTCACTGAATCCGCTTTGTAAATGCCGGCCTCAATACTCTCTACGGGTGTTCCCCTCTGGTCAGAGTCGAGGGACATAGACTTCAAAAAATATTTGCAACGGCCTAAATTAATTTAATTAAACATTTTAAAATGCTTTCTGCAAAAAAAATTATAGCCAAACTCAATTTAGATGATTCCAAATATTTTTTTTACAATTTGACAAAATTAAACAGAATAATACCTTTACGTTGGGCACTCTCTTTGAAATTAAAGCCTTTTTTTAAATTGGGTTTTCCACAGCTTTGCTATTGTTATTGTTTAAGTCTACTGTTACGTTTTTTATTATGAAACTTAATCAGACATAAATGTATGTGGTAAATCTACATTTCCTTTTTTTATATACAGTCTTAGGAGCTTAAATAGTCTTTCATTTTGAAATACCGGACTGGATTATCCGAAGGCCTCGGAAAAATTTCACTTCGGAAAATCGAAACTACAGATAATCGAATCACGAAAATAAATATTTTTGATGTCTTATTTTTTATTGTCGAGCTAAAGTATGACCGCTTAAATACGCTAAAGTGGTTTAGAATTTGAATTCCAAGATGGCGGCCAATATGGTGGTGACAAAATATTGAAAAAATGCATTTTATTATTTAATATGCAATCAACTATTCAAATTTGACTAAAATGGGGTCGCACAACTCGAATTTGATGTAAAAAAACAAGAAAAATGAAAAAAACGATAAAAAAATTTTTGGTCGTGATTTGATTATCCGAAGTCCTATACAAACCTTCAGATAATCGAGTCTGGACTGTATATTAAAATAGTTTAACGAACCTTACATTTCATATAAAGTTTTCTAAACAAATTGAGTACAAAATTATACAAATTATTAAAACGTTAGAAAATAATTTGGGACCATCCATAAACCACGTGGACACTTTAGGGGGGGGGGGGGGGGTATGGCTATTGTCCACGCTCCATACAAAAAAGATTTTTTTTGTATGGACAATTGTCCACGAGGGGGGGGGGGGGGGTTGAGATTACCAAAAAAAGTGTCCACGTGGTTTGTGGATGGTCCCTTTGCAAATTTGCTTAAGATTCCCGATTTTTTGACAATAAAATCACAAGTTCCCGATATTTGCAGGATTTTGTGAATTCCCGTCCCGGGCAGACGGTAATAACAAAATTCATGCCATTTCAATAACAAATACTGTTAAAATAACAAAAAGTGTTATGGAATATTCTTGCCAAATCCATTTTTTCATAAGAGTTTAATAACAGTTTATGTTATCATAACAAAATTTGTTTTTGGTCTGATATTGGTTGAAAGCCAAAACAACTTTGAAATAACATTTTTTGTTATGGAAGAATACCGCCAACTGTTATTGGGATGATCGGATTAGTTGTTAAAATAACAAAAAATAATAACAAAGATTTGTTCGAAGAATAACTAAAAGTGTTATTAGTCTGTTATTACAATAACAATCCAATAACAAAAAAATCATAACGGCCAATAACAAAACTTGTTATAAATAACATAAAATGGTATTGGCCTAGTATTTTCAAATATCAAAAAATGTTATTCCCAAGTTATTTCCGTCTGCTCGGGGTCTTTCCCGGCTTTCCAACTTGACTTGCCAACCTGAAGTTACCGATTTAAAGATATCAACAATATTTTGATAAAATAAAATTCATATCAATTCATGGCCGGATTCAATTCGGTTTCAAGTAACCATTGAAAAACTAAGGTGCAATAAACAACTTCAAAAGTCATGCTAAAAAGATTTTTACTTTTGCCTGGAAGACTTTTTTCGGCGTAACTTTTGAAGGAATTGTATAAGTTATCAATAAAAAATCTGAAAAAAATGATTTTTGGAAAAAATCTCAATTTAATACATAACATTTTTTGTCCTTTTTTTTGAAATGTAAATTTGAATTTGCAATTGAAAAGTACTTTACAGTTTTTTTGATAAAGTGCTTCGTTTTAAAGAAATAGTTAGATTTAAATGCAATATTTGTGGTTTTTTTATTTAAAAAAATGGTGACCATGAGTGACCATTTCTATTTTTATTTGATTTGAAAAGTTTAGAAAATTTGCTATAAAATTGTCTAAGAGACATTGAAGATTGGACCGCTGGTTGCTGAGATACAGCGGCTTAAAGAAAATTAAATAGAAAAATTAAAGATTTCTAAGTCTAACCCAAACAACCTTCCATTTTGTAATGCCGATGTCCTAGCAACTAATGGTCTAATTTTCAACATTAAAAAATAAACGTTCGTGCATTTTTTGATCTTTTCGAAAACAATATATTAAAATATTTTTAATCAAGATTAACATTTCAATAGGTCGTAATATTGAACGTTGAACTCTTTTGAAATGTCAGTTTTGCTTCAAAAATTTGACAATATTGTTTTCGAAAAGAACGGAAAATTTCACGATTGTTTAATTTTTTAACATTGAATGTGTATTTGAATGAGGGTAATGTTTTGAATATCTGGCAGACGTATCTAAAGTTATTAGTCGTAAATTATGACACAAATGACTTCTAAAATCATATATCTGTTCACCTTTGAAAAGATATTCTGAAGATCATTTTGATAAATTAATAGATATAGATACAGTAAAGCTGACATAAAACATCGCCACCTTAGAAACCTTGGTCGAACTTTTCAAAGCTGAATGTTGCAAAGTCAAAAGCAAATGACTTCCGAATCTATTTTACTGTAAATCAAAGGGAGCGTTCTTTTATTACGTAAGGCAAAAAATCGAATTTTTAGACTCCCTCCCTCCAATCTCGTAACAAAATTTCCATACATATTTTAAAAATTTTGTATGGAGCGTAACACGGCCTTCGATCCCCCCTCCTCCCCTATTGCGTTACGTAATAAAAGAACGCTCCCAAAGGGTAGGATTTTGGAAGAACTCGTTCATTTATTATGAAATTTCTTAACCTGCAATTTTGTCTTGAGATTTTTTTGGGTCAAGATTTAGTAAAATAACCTTACTCAACTTCAATTTGAAATTCTATTGACGGATGACGTCCTTAAGAATGATTACCGCCGTTTGTGCCTCGGAGTTCATCGCTTCTCTTCACCGGATGTTCTCTACATTTGGGGCCGGTTGGCCACCGCGTGGCGCGTGTGGCGACAGCCAACGAATTTAATTGGAATTCAATTAAGCCGTAAAACGGGGTGTGATTTATGATATCATCGTGTGTGCCTGATGGAATAAAACTAAAGGTTAAGCGTCTCTCGAGAGAAGTGCATTCTTCACCATCAGGTGCAGTAAGATGTGTCACGTTTTGCTCACAACTCGACAGAAAAAAGGGTGTTTCCCAGTTGATACAGGAGTGCACCTTTGTGCGCTTGTGTGCAATTCCTTTGTATATGTGAGCTGTCAGCTGGAGGTTCGGTACTGCATCTGCTTTAAACTATCAAGTGCTGCTGCTTCAAAGCGATTCAAATCAATTTCGTTCCAACTCAACGTCTTAAGCCAAACGCGAACCGGCAATAGTTCCAAGAATAGACTCACAAATCTACACGCATCTTCGGATCATGTGATGGTAGAGTTATTGCGACTTTGCGTGCGAGAGTGTCCTCAATTAGCGAAAAATTTGTCGCGTTTGTTTTATCAATCCACTGGCGGCCTCTAATTATCGTGTCGTTAGAACGTCGCCTCGACAACAAACGCAAAAGTCTACGGGTCGTGCCAGCAACACACGCAAACTGACACAATTACCGTCTTCTTCTACTTGGTGAACACTAGGGCGTCCAATTTTCCCGGGTTTTGAATTTCCCGGGAAACGGGAAAAATATTTTTGAAATCCCGGGAATTCCCGGGATCCCGGGAAATTTTTAAAGCTGTCATAAAATCTATGTTTTCATAATATTTGATATGTTTTCAAGCTTAAAATCATAGAATAAGCAGAACAATATTAATTAGTGACAATCTACACTTCAATCTAAACAAGGACGACCGTTTTGAAATAGATTAAAAGAAATTAAAAATTGTTTTTTTATCCTCTGTTGTGCTTTGGATTTTAAATGAACTTAAATTTTTACTAGGAATATAATGATCTGTTCCTGTTTGAACCGAAGTCATTATGCAAAAAATGGCTTCAATAGCTGTCTTAATACGTTACATATGTCCTGATTTGCCCCAGATTTTGCCGGTATTTGATGAAAAATAATTTAATAGGTTTTTTTTTAAATTCAATATCCTAAATATAAGTAAATATAATACTCTTTTTTTTTTATTTTTTTGAGATTTTAATGCTTTGAAATTCGTATCGCTTACTATATATTCAACTGTTCATCTATTTCTACAACCAAATCTGAATTTTCAGTCCAAAATTTGTTTTTTTTTTCAATTCCCGAGCAGACGGAAATAACTTGGGAATAACAATTTTTGATGTTTGAAAATACTAGGCCAATAACATTTTATGTTATATATAACAAGGTTTGTCATTCGCCGTTATGATTTTTTCGTTATTGGATTGTTATTGTAATAACAGACTAACATCATGTTTAGTTATTCTTCGAACAAATCTATGTTATTATTTTTTGTTATTTCAACAACTAATCCGATCATCCCAATAAAAGTTTGAGATATTCTTCCATAGCAAAAAATGTTATTCCTAAGTTGTTTTGGCTTGTAATCAATATCATACCAATAACAAATTGTGTTATGATAACATAAACTGTTAGTAAACTCTTATGCAAAATTGTATTTTGCAAGAATACTCCATAACACTTTCTGTTATTTTAACGGTATTTGTTATTGAAATGGCGTGAATTTAGTTATTACCGTCTGTTCGGGTTTCGGGATTTCCCGGGACAAATTACAAAAAATCCCGGGATTCGGGAATTCCCGGTTTTAGAAAAATCCCGGGATTTTTGTCCCGGGAATTCCCGGGATGGACGCACTAGTGAACACCAAAACAATGTGAATTCCTCGAAATTTAATCTTGGGAAAAGTTTGGGGAAGACATTGAGCGTCACCCACAAGTCTGCGAAGAGATTATGACGGGTTTCATAGAAAGTCCAGTCCACAGCGTACAGAGTTGTCGACGTCGTCGTCTGAAGTGGGCTCTAATCTGACGAACAAAGGGGAAGTGATCTTTTCGAGTATTGTCTCAATTTAAGATCCCAGAGCACTAAGCTGTTATAAGAGTGAAAGTGCTCGAAGCAGTAGAAAGGTATTCCTGCCCGAAAAAAAAAGATTTTCATAACGAAGTAGTTTGGACACTTGCGGACTATCAGTCGGAAATGGTCGTGGAAGTCTAAAAAATGCACGCAGTCCATGAAATTGGAGTCGAACCAGGGAATATGATTTGGCCAAGTAAAGTTTTGACAACGACAACAGGTGCACCACCTGTACCTTCGAATCGGTCAATTTTCACATTTACCTGATGGTCGAGGCGGACATGCAATTAGATGGAAGGGGTTCTCAAACAGTGTTTCGAAAAATATTCAAGAAAAATGCAGCAGTTGCACAAAACAACGAATCGTTCAATATCAAAAGTACTCCGATTTAGCTCAAATTTGGTTGAGGGTTCCTTGACTGAAATAACTAGACTTGCACTTTTTAGGCCACCCAAGTAACATTTTAGGCTTTGTCAAAGCTGTCACAACCGCTATAAAACCTAACAGCCAAAACCAAAATTACTAAGTCGTAACAGCCTCCCCAGAACCCCGATAAACCTCACTTAAAACCCAAAAGGACCTCCGCAGAAGGTTGTCACGGCCTATTTATAAAACCTACATAGGAGTTCAAGGCTTTACAACTGAATCCTAACAACATCCTCAAAGCCTTGATAAAACCTTTGTTAAAACCTAGTCAGGAGTTAAGGAAAAATGACATTTCATACGTCTTCAAACGTCTTATGCCAAATAGGTTTTATTTTGGCAAAAAATAAGTCAAATGATAAACTGAAGATGGTTTGCAAAAATGGCGATGAAAAATAATAGATATTGGAGGTTATCAAAATAATTTGAAAGCTTATTTCTCGCAATTGGTGGCTCAAATTCAGCTGCGGTTGAAATTTCACTGATAAATGAAGGGGAGATAGAGCTAAAAAAATCAACTCGCTTCATGAAAAATCATTATTTTGTAATCATAGTTTTTAATGTTAAAACATATTTTATTGCAATTCTTTGAAAAAAATGTTCAAATTATTTTTAAACATCTATCGCTATATTAATTATATCAGAAATTCAGCATAAATGAGTGTTTTCGTCAAATTTAAATCAAATTTCTCAGTTCTCTATTTTTTCAACCAAGATGGCGGTCAATCACATTCAATCAGAACACGCGTTTAGCGCCATATTTATGCACTGCTAATTGGCCGCGTTAAAAGCTTTTTCAGGAGCTTGTGGTTTTAATTAGGCTTTTTGCATGCCTAATGGAATTTGCCGCTAAAACGCCCTTGGTTTTAAAGAAGCATGTGATAAAACCGTTTGGCATGACATTGCCATTGGGTTTTCAAGACTCTTTTAAAACTTTTATAAAACCTTATTGATAGCCATTTAGCTTTTATTGTCACAAGGTTTTATGTCCGAGGCGTAAAACCCTGTTAGAACCTATAACTTAGCTCTTGCTTGTTGGTTGCGGTGAATGCCCAAATAAAACTATTAAGCAATCAAGATGCTTCCATAAAACCTTAATAAAACTAGGTGGTGGCTAGTTGGTTTAAAAATGTTACTTGGCCATTAGGTCAAAAGGTCCCAAATGTGTTACGATAGATTTATTTGAACAGGTTATAGAAATTAGTATTGCCGTCCTCAATCTTAATTAAAAATAAGTGAATATTGAAATTTGAAAAATGCATTGAAACCAATTTTACTCTGGGAACCACTGACTTCCCACTTGCTCCCCTTACAAAGCAGCAGTCCACCTTACAACTCCACCACAACGTCACACAGGTGAAATGGAGCGGCGGTTGCAACTCTATATGGTGAAGCGAGGGCTCCCTCTCTACACGAAACCGTTCCGCTTCCCTTCCGTTCTTTTTGCGGTTCCCGGAGTGGAGTGCAGTCAGTTCTGCAAGGTCGTATGGAACCTTTCCCCCCATCAACGTTGGACGGTCTGCGAGGTACTCAGTCAACCGGAAATTGAAGGGCGGTGCCCTTCATCAAACTGGGATTGAATTTGCTTACGATGAAATCCGGGGGCATTATTCATGATGGGATAATTAATTTGGTTATATTTGACGAGTTGGGACGGCACACGTGACATTACCTGTAATTGATTGCGTTACGTGTGGCATATCGCATTACTGAAGGCGAAGTTGTTGTTGATCCTTTTTTATGTTATTACCAGCAGACATGCGCGCCACTAAAAGATAACACCTGCCAAAACTGGGACACCTTAATAGCTCGAAAGATCAACATGACTTCCGTCCATATCCATTAAAGCGCAATTTCGTTGCGGTCATTCCGTCGGCGGGGGTCCGGATTACCGGCGGACTCATAAGCTCTGACGTAAAGCTGGTACGAACAATTTTATTAGCCAGCCCTCCTAACAACCTTCTCTCTACACGACCCGCTGCCGTTGGCCAGTGATTTCCGTTATGAACGCTTTTTTGCCTCACGAAGCAACATCAGGGGACGAACGATGAAAGCACAGAGTGTCATTAGGGCAACCGTCAGACGTGAAGGTACACGAATGGGTCTCGTAAAAACAGCTCACAACACAACAACAGCAGCAGAGTGCACTTGCCCATTCCCCGGGTACCCCGACGACACGTGGGGGGGATCAATATTTCCTTGCAAGGCAGCGACAGCGGGAAGTATTCCTCAGGGATCCCGCATCCCTGATAAGATTAGCAAACATTATCATCGTTGCCACCATCCCCCTCTGTAAAAACAGCGCGAAATTCATCAATATTCAACCCCTCGTTGGGTCGCATTCTCCGTCGTCAAATGCATTAGCGTAATTTAAAATTCCATTTTACGCGAAACTCGCCCCCTTTTTAACGCCCACCCACTATGGCTGATTTAGCAGCAGCAGCAGCAGGGAGGAAAGGTTACTACGGACTACGGACTTTTGTGTAGTGTACGGAGTGGCGTATTTCAGGGTGTCAATTCTCAACTCTTGTTCAGTGAGGGTTGAGAAAGCTTTGACAATGTCGCGAGGTAGTCACATGGATAGATATAAATTAGAGTGACTCAAACTGGCTTAATTTTTCTTCCATAATGTTGGTGGTATACAGAGTGAAAATTCTCAAGTTTTTATGCGACAATGTTAATGCCTAAGCTTCAAAATTTTCAGTCCAGACTATCGATTATCCGAAGGATAATGATCAAGAAAAATCGTTTTATATCTTAGGATATTGCAAATTTTATTTAAAGTTCATGAAAGTGGGAAATCCGTATCAGAACATTTTGAAAATCATTTTCAATCAAAATTTAAAATTTGGGTAGAGGAGATTTTATAAAATACATAGTTTACAACATTCATGCAAACATTCTTCACTGATCGTGCTAATTTTTTGAAAGAAAAACTCTTATATGTATAAAAGAAGATCAATTCTTACAAGAATTTGTAATTTTATTGATTTTTTTAAATTGCCTGAAATTTGGTTTTCTCTTTTACTGAAAAGCCATTTTGCATCATTAGTTCGACCATACAAATAATCTGTATTTAGTTTTGGAAGCTGCCCATACAAAATGCCATAAAAATGTTCAAAAATCGGTAGCTTGGATACGATTTTTTCTGAGTTTTTTTAAATACTTTTTTTTTAATTTTTTCACAAAATACCGTATTTTCTAAAAATACTAACATTTTCAAAATTTGCAATATGGGTTTTAAACGAAGCAAAATTTTGTTTTCTTTCTCATTTTATTTGTATTTTTTTTTTTGAACAATATTAAATTTTCCACAAAACATTTTTTCATTCAACATTTTGTTTTTGAAAAGGCTAAAATTTTGACAAAATACCGTAATTTTCGAAAAATCTCCAATTTTTTTAATTTGTAATATAGGTATCAAACGAAACGAAATTTTGCATGCTCCATACAATCATTCAAATTTTGTTTGCTTCATATACAATTTTTCTTCGTTTGATACCCATATTGTAAATTATGGAAATTTGAGTATGTTGAAAAAAAATACAATATTTTGTGAAAGTGCATTCAAAATTTGGCTTGTTTGATACTAGGGCGTCCAATTTTCCCGGGTTTTGAATTTGCCGGGAAACGGGAAAAATATTTTTTGAATCCCGGGAAATTTTTGAAAGTCATAAAAACATAGATTTCATGGCTGAAACATAGATTTTCATTATATTTTTTTTATTTTTCAAGAATTACTTAATACTATTTATTGGTGATTAATTACACTTCAATCTAAATAAAAACAGCAGTTTTAGATAGCTGAAAATAAACAAAAAATGTTTTTTTTTGTTCTTTTAATTTTTAATCCAATGTTTTTCAAAATAAATGAGTCTCTTATCTTTCTTCTTCTATATATATAAAAAATTTCGACGGTTTTGTTCGAACGCGCATCAGTTAATAACGGAAAGTCGGATTGGAGCGCTCTTTGCTGCGTTGGGTTCGTATACGCCCAAGGAAGGTTCTTACGCTAAAGAGTGACAACTTTGGCCACTCCGGAACCGATTCCGGAAGATATGCAGATTGTATGGGAAAAGTTGCGTAAAATCAAATTTTGATCACAGGAGGCTAAAAACGTCAAGAAGTGAAAAAATAAAATGAAAAACCCAGTCTTTGTAAAAATATATAAAATTAAATTGAAAATATTTTAAGCGCTAGGTATTTTGTGGATCTGTAAACAAAAATTTAACAATTTTCCCTAATATTCCAAATTTATGCTGATATATCCAAAAACAAATTTTGATGCTTTAAAATTCTAATCGATTACTAAGTATTCAATTCTTCATCTATTTCCACAACCAAATCTGAATTTCCAGACCAAAATTTAGATTTTTTTCAATTTCGGGAATTCCCGGGACAAAATATAAAAATTCCCAGGATTCGGGAATTCCCGGGATGGACGCACTATTTGATACTCATATTGCGAATCATAGAAATTTTAGTAATTTCGTCAATAAACGATATTTTGTGAAAAAAATTATGTGTTTTACAAAAAAAAAACTGAAACTGCATTCAAATTTCGCTTCGTTTAATACCCATATTGCAAATTATGAAAATTTAAGTACTTTCGAAAAAATACGTTATTTTGTAAACAATTTTAAGTATTTATACAGTTTCCACAAGGTTTAAGAGGGCCACATTATAAAGTGTTACGTCGATTGCGTTTTTCGTTTACAAAGATTCAAAGTTTTTGAAAAATATATTCTTAGTGAAAGCAATGAAATTTTAACATGATTTAAAAAAAAGATTTAAGAAATGAGTTATCGTCCATTATCGGCGATAGAATTATCGAAATAACGATAGAATTATCGTTATCTTTATCGAGCCTCGATAATTTTATCGTTAACAACCTTGGTATCTATAAATCAGATGTTCCTTTTTCTATAACACTTAAAACTTGTAACACGGAAACTAATTTTAACTGTTCATAGTGTCTAATTGTCCCATGAATCCGATAGTTCAGTCCATTTTCCGATTCAAACACATTTATATTGAAAAAAATCACGAAACTTTGAGAGTTTTAAAATAATCCTATTTAGCAATATAATTGTACTTAGTTTCCTAACTATTAAAACAATTCAAAATTAAATGAATTCAATGAATTTCAACAAAATGTTGCTTTAGTGTAGGTCACTGAAGGAACCTGATTTTATTCCAGCTTAGAGTACATTGATACAAACCATCGTTGTTTCAAGGAGTTAGAAGTGTTGATAGTTACTAGACAGTTCTTTTTTCTTAAATGCAATAATACGAAATAAACCGTTTGTAAAAGTACTGATGCCAAAAAAAAAGATATTACATTTGTTGAACTTATGACATCATACTATGCTGATGTACCATAATCTTTGTTTGCACCACCTTTTGGAACTCGTGTAAACGATACAATCCACGAGTCTTATCGCATGACCATTTCTCGGATGTTTGCACAACAGTGTTAAATATACAAAACAAATAGAACGGTGTCAACTCCGAGAAGTACCGTTCAAAAGTACAGCGAAACATATTTTGTAGCAACCACACAAAAAACAACATTATTTAAGCTTAAAAAACCACCAAACATCCCTCAAATAAGCAGTGTCGCCATTTCTTGCCTCATTCCTCAAATCCTCCGAAATCCGGCAAGAGTGTCCCCTTCCTCCTACTTTTTGTGCTCTCATTTTCCCCACCCAGTCAGAAGCCGGCCACCAGAAATCGATATTTTCTTCCTGATGCCGGGGGGACTCGCCGTCTGTCAGTGTTCGCCGGAGTAGTGTGTGTTTGCGTTCTGGAGAAAAAGAAAAACTCACCGGCACATGGCTTATCCTTCTTATCCAAACCTGCTAAGCACATTAGTATTGAGGACACACAAGCTTATACTAGACAACGACGGGACGGGATGATTTTGGGTGGGGCAGCAACTCACCACCCGGGTGTCATCGCAGGAGTCGTTTTCCTCTCGATAGGTGGTCCGGGGGAATTCCCCTAGAGAGGGTGAGTACGAGGGTTGGAAAATGAAGGAAAAACTGCACACTTTTCACGGTGTGAGTGTATCCTGAAGGGTTCTGTTCTAGGTTCTGGCGGGGAGGACTGGACTGAAGTTTGGCATAGAAGGGAACGCCGTGGATAATTGTCTTTACTCTGGAGTACAATGACGGTCACAGCCGGCATATGCGCGATTCCGGGCGACTCTAGGGTTCTCAGAACCGGATAATTGGCTTAACAATAAGAACAGTCGATTTCAAATAGATAGAAACAATGTAGACTTATGTAAAATTGATTTTTTTTGCATTTAATAATACATTTTCATTCCCACAACGAAGTGACTCAGTTTTTAAGAGGAATTTCAAAAAATCCTCAGAAAACTAACTCAAGCAAATCTTCCGCCACGTGCCGCAGCATCGCCAAAAGGAAGTGACTAAGATCAGGGCCGTTGGCCTCCGGCTCACTCTTCCAGCGAAACGACCATCGCGTGGACTGGACGGACTCCACACACAGATGTTGGAAAGCCATCATCACTCGAACGCAGCACTTATGCTGTACCCAGTGCAGTAACGAGTCTCAAACCACCAGCCTCACCCCTCATATATGGTCCTTCCGACTTTCTCGAGCTATTATGCAACCTGCACTAGACTCTTTCACTCTCGAGTGCGTTCCACCCAAATGGGCGATACTTTCCAAAGAGTTGTAGAGTTCAACCGGAGACACTCGAGATCGACCTGCTTGGAATTCCTCGCTGTAATCACCGACGTCGTGACACTTTCCACTCTTGAAGATTTTTCATCTGGTTTTCATTGATGAATGAAACGAAAAGAGAGAAAAGCGATGTAACCTGGTTCAGCTACCGCAAATCGACAAACCGTTCACGGTCAACTGCCCATTCGATGGGCACCTGTCTTCGGTTCCGTTGCCAATTTCCACTAGATTTTCCCCCCTTTGCGATTGGCTGGCTGAATGTTGAATGGGGTTTTTTTTGCGGCTTGCTGACCCATTTCATTACGGACTATGACTTAACACATTCCCTGGCTACCGAGCTGCACTTTTTATTTCTATAGCCGTTCTGGCAAAAAGTACCTTAACAGTGATCATCATCGCAGCCACGCCCGGTAAAATGGGGGTATAGATTTGCGAAATTGTGCAAAAACAACACCCTGAAGAAGGCATGTTCTCCGGATCTCCGGATTGTACAAACTTTTTATTTCAGTAGAAGTAGTACAGGAAGAAAAATTGAAAAAAAAATTAACTTTATTCTCAAACATTGAAGAAGTCACGCTATACATGAGCAGATCATCAGGCGTTGCACCAATAATTGCGTTCTGTTAAACTAATTTGAGCTTCTTTGCCTCTCTCTTAACTTCAGACACTTAGCTAACCCTTAGAACTTAAACTAACCTTCCCTAACCCAGTTAATTAAAATAACAAATATCTCAATCGAAACCAGTCTGCATTGGAAATTCAACGCCAATAAAACATTTATTAGCAGCTCAAAAACTCAATTGCGTTTATCGGTCACACTGCAATGTGGTATCTATCGATTGCACCTCATGGTTAAAGTGGCCTGGCCTATATATCGGCCCGACGAACTGCTGCAGTGTGGCATCCATCAGGCGATGGCAATCGAAGCCGCCACCAAATCCAATCAAATGTGTTTAATCGATTGATTTGTTTTGGTTGCGTGCGTTTCTTGCGGTGGGTATCTGTTTCAGATAGCACTGGGTGGGTGGAATGTGCAAATGTGGCTGGTCTTAATTATTTTTTGTTTTGTGTTCTAATTTGTTTAGATTTGTCTTCAATTCTCATCTAACTCACTTTTTACCATCCTCACTGAAGAAAGGTTATACAATCACTTAAAAAATTACCTTTTTAATTTAACCATCTTTTTCAATATTGTGAAAATAGGAAAAATCAATCATAAGTATTTTGTGATTATTTTGCTTGAACATTTAGAAAGATACGATGAATTTATTTCTGTCCCTCAGCCTTTATAGGGTTCCCGTCTAAACAACGTGGCCTTTACATTCGAAATTTTGAACCTTCAGGTACAGAAAAAAAAATACCAGAATAAATATGTAGAGGTCTTTAGTTTATTTTTCAAATATCAAATTATTAAAAATACAAAATATATCCTTGAGTTAAGGCACAGGACTTAACATTTTTTAAAATGCAATGTTTTCAAGTTATATTAATTTTTGAAAAAGTGTGTTGTTAATAGATGATTGATTCCACAATACCGGTAACCATATTACAGTCCAGACTTGATCCTCCGAAGACCTTGGAAAAAAATCACTTCGGATAATCTAATCAGGATTTTTTTTATGTCTTATGATTGTTAAGCTTAACTATATAGAGCTTTAGCCATAAACTACTCTAAAGTGATTTAGAGTTTTTAAATCCAAGAAGCATAGCAAAAAGCATAGGTGCCCACTCGCAGTTGCTACTCCGTTATTGACCAGGACCTCCAGAAGTTACATCCACGAGCCGTGGAAGATGAGTGGGTGCTTTCTTTCCTCGCTTCGCCACTTCTCAAAGGCCCCTATCATGCTGATCAATACCGGCGCCGGCCACGACCAGTGGTAGAGTCACGGGGAAGTGGATGGGAATGTTAGTCCGATACTTGAGTGATAGAGACCGCCCAATCGACTGCTTCTCACATGAGTTTTGAGGGGGTTAGTAGATGGGTATGAGGTCAGGATTCACGAGTGGCAGTGATGTGACCATAAGCATTTTGTTTATCGGTTGAAAAATTTAAATCTTAGGCAGCCGGCTGCGGAAAGATAAATTATTGATTAGTTAGAAAGTTTTTTTGATCGAACGCGTGCCAACCGAGCAGTAGTGCTATGGGCTGGACTTATCAGTTTATTTTTACTAATTGTACAATTTAGATAACGCGTGCAAATTTCAAAAATAGTAAATAAAAAACGCTTTACTCTTCATAAAATCGATAGTTTGATGAGTTAATTCTAGAACTGCCAGTTGGAATAAATTATTACGATCCACGATTATCAACAAAAAGAAAACAGGACACTACGTAACCGATTCTAATGAAATGAAAACAATAACTTAAACGAACTAAGCCGGCGGCGTGCCTTCCAATCAACGATGATAAAAGAAGGATTTATGAAAAATAAAATATCAAAAATGAAAGGCTCGGAAAACACGTTGCAGAGTAACCGCGAGGTCTCGCTACTCACAATCGAATAAAAAAAATGCAAAAACGCGCGCTAATGGTCTATCCCAGGGGTGACCAAAGTATGGCCCGCGGGCCAAACGTGGCCCGCGAGGTGATTTTTTGTGGCCCGCGGACCCATTTTGAATGGTCATGTTAAATGGCCCTTTGACCATTTGTAAAGTGATTTTTCAAAATGCGTTTTTTCGAATTAAACATGTTTATGATTCTTTTAATTTTTTTTTTAAATATAAGATTATTGATTCATTCATATTTTGATTCCAAATTAGAGTTTTTAAATCCAAGATGAAACAAAGAAAAAATGCATTCTGTAATTTTATAGGCAGTTAACTATATAAATTTGAATAAAATTGGGTAGCAAAACTCGACTTTAATGTTAAGAGTAAAAAATAAATAAAAAACAAAAAAAAAACATTTCTGTGATTTTATTTGAAAAGGTCCTATAAATTAAACACAATTGATTATGGAACCTTTAAAAAACTCTAGTTTTTTTGTTCATGAATCGATTATCTGAAGTCCCATACAAACCTTCGGATAATCGAAACTTTGGATAATCGAGTTTGGACTGTATAATTACCTTATAATCAAAGCCAAAATATCATTAATGCTTGGACAATTGAAGCTGAGAAAAATGTTTTTAAATATAAATAACCGGCAACATTAAACTTTCTCAGTTTCACCCGAATAATGCCAAATGTTTCTTAATAATAATCGCATGATTTTGAACTCTTTAAAAGCATGATTAAATTTAAAAATTCGAATACATTATCTGAAGTTCAGGAAATTTCATATATTTGTCTTCCTTACAAAAGATTGGTATATAATTTTCTCCTAAAAATGGTTTACGCAAATTTTTTCAGAGATTCCTCTCTCGAACTACATAAAACTTGGGACAAAAAATCCAAGTTTTGTAGATTTTGCTGAGTTCTATCCATTTGCTGAAGAACTTATGGTCGAAAAACGCATACTCAAGCCTTCAACAAACGCATTGTACTCATTTTATTGAATCATAGATTGACAGTGAAGACGCAACACTCTTTTTTACTTATTGAAAATATTTTGTTAATATTTGCTATCAAGATTTTGTTGTTTGTTAAATATATTTATTTAAAGTTTGTAGTGTTTTTTGCATGATATCAACAACTTAAAATTACATTTTGGGTTGTCAGAAAATATCCTTTTAATGAAAATGCTCATCTTTCCTAGCTTTCAATTTTGTAATGTCACTAGCAGGTGGACTCTTAGTTAATTTTTTTTTCTATTCATTTGATATACCCTAAAAGTTATTGTTTTATTGATTATTGATATACCCTGAAGAAAATGGTTAAATCTAGAAACCCCCTAATTTCTCCAGGCCATTAATTTTTTTGGTTTTGTTTTAGAGAATAATTTATTTAAGTTATTCCATGTACAAAGCAGAAAATGGCTATAAGGAATAAAGTGTTGAAAATATTTTTTATTTGAAATAAATCAAAATTTAATATTTTGGTAGAGAAGATTAAAAGAACAACATAGTTTTCAGTATTTTTGAAAAAATTCTTGAATGTTCGTGCAACTTCGTTTGAAAAAAAAAAAAAAAAAAAACTCATATAAAGTCAATAAGATTAGAGCGATTCCTAAAATTCTTAGATTTTTGTAAATCTGTAGTTTTCATCTGACTAAGAGTTATGAGAGGGGAAGCATGTACTTTGGGTCTCTCAGAAACAGGTGCAGTAAGAAATTTAAAGAAATATTTAGATAGAGCGGAATGATTTTTCGCCAAAAGTTTTAAGTGTAGGATGAAAAAGATTTTTTCTTATCGATTTTGTAACTTTGGCAAAATTGTAGTTATTTATGTTACTGTCTAAAAAAATACACTTTTTTAGTGTTTTTACATGAAAATAATGTTAAATTTAATGTAACTTCTAGTATACAATTTGAAATTAAAGTGCTGCGATATTTTTTTAAATCAAACCGTTTTTTTTTCGTCTAAAATATAGTCAATTTTAACCAAATTTACTCAGATGAAGTATCAAATTTAAAACCAACAAGAATGTTCAGTTTGTATACAGTTTAAAGTGATATCAAGCTTGACCAAAAATAAAGAAAAATCAAATCGAAAATATAAAACAAATCCTTTAAAAAAATTAAAATTTCTGACGAAGTTAACTGTAAAGAGAATTATGAAAATTTCACTAATGTTTTTTTTACATTGCAATTCAAATGCTCAATATAAAAAAAAGAATCAGATAAATATTTTACTGTTGAAATACACGATGAGAAGTACATAATAAGAATGTATTCGTTCGGTTGTTTATTGAGTTTAGTTTATTTGAAAAATCAGGGCAGTAAGATGGCCTTTTTATATTTACACAGTAAAAAATAATTTAAATTTGGAAGGTGTAATTTTGGAAGGTTGAATATTACCTCTTTTATGATGTAATTTTACCTCAATTTAGAAAGAAAAAAAGACATTACACTAGAAAAATGGTAAAATTACACATTTTCAGAGGAAAAATTACACATTTTTTCTGACACAAAAGATGTACCCCTTCCCAGATGTAATATTACCATGATTTTTTTTACTATGTAAAATGAGTATCCAAGAAGAGAATAATAAAAAAATAATAATATATGTTGTATTGAATTATTTTTAAAGTTTTTTTTTCCAACTGCTCATTTTTAAAATGCCAAATCATCAATGTAATGATAAAGTAGCATTGGATACATAAAAAAATAAAACAACATTATATTTTATTCAAGCAGAATCAATTTTGGGCATTTTTGAACTTAGCCATTTATGGTTGTTATAAAATTTGATATTTGTTCTTTATCAAATAGATTCTTCATTTTTTCCTATTTAAAGACATACTCGGTAGATTTAATATTTTTTGCTTATTGCTAACAATTTTTTTATAAAGTGAGAATTTGTTAATTGGATAGAAATATGTCGAAACGTTATTAAACGTTATTAAAGAAAACATGGCTGAAAAATATAGTTAGCATTTAAAAAGATGATTAAAAAATAAGCTCATTCCAGAATTCAATCATTCTTAAAGCTACACTCCCCGCAGGCCAATTGTCACCTTCAACTAACCCCGCGATTATGCCGCGACACTGGCACGTTGTTATTACTCACTTGAATGTCAATCCTCAGTTGTTGTTGATGAAGACGATGATGACGAGACAGCGGCACGATGTTCGGCTTCTGGACAATCGACACAAAACCTCGTCCTCCTTGAAGAGTCTTTGATATCACTCGACCCCCACTCCCTCACTTCTCTTGCGGTTCCTTCCTTTCAGCACACTTTACTTCTTCTTCTTAGTCGTGTTTATTACTATGCTGCACACGTCGTCTTCGCTGATTTGCTTCACTTCTAGGGTTCGATTCTCGTTGAAAACCCTCTTCCTCTTGATTGCAAATATCACTTTTATTGCGAGGTTTGTGGCCCCCTTTTCCCTCTCGCCCAAAACTCCGCAATGAAATGCTATAAAAACACACAATTTATTTTGATTATTGAACCCACTGGAACCTTCTTTCCCCTGGCACATACATCCGCGCACTCACAAACACACACGCGCGAGGAACGAATTCTTCCTGATCCCCGGACACCGCGGTCTACCGCTGGGCCGTTCCGCGGGCAGATTGTCCGGCAGAATCGCGACTCCAAAATCTTTAAAGGCGCAGATTTTCACCCAAACCGAAACTTTCTTCTTGTTGCCTGCGTTTTTTTTTGCACAATAATCTCCAGCCCCTCTCTGTTTCACTCCCGTCTATTGCTCTCTGTCTTGCTTGCTACTCTATGTTGATGTACGAGCTGTCACACACGCGATGTCTGACTGCGGAGCTCGGTGCTCTCCTGGAGCGGGCTCACAACTTCGAAAAAACGCGAGCTGTCACTTTTGCTTCACCGTCGTCGTCATCTTTTTCTTCACGCTCACATTCATAGAGGAGAAAAACATACTCGCGCGTAACATAAACGTGTGTTGCTTCTGGCTTATCTATGTATGCGTATCTCATTCAGCTTGGAAATCATTGCACCAATACCAGCGAGCGTACGAAAATGATGACAAATCAACACCCAGTGAGCGCACGGTGGGTTTTGTGCGGTTAGATAACACGATTTTTTAATTAAAAAAAATAACAATTACGATTTCGGTTGGTTGCTTTTGGACGGACGGCAGGGGAGAAAGGCCCGCTTACATAGGATCGTAATTGAAAGATTTGTATTAGGCGATAACGTTTTGGCCTGCGTGGTTTATGTCATCGTCGCGGACAATGTTAACGGTACGCTTGTCTCGTTGACAGTAGCCAGACAGTCAGCTAATTTATCTGACGGGAATCAGTGAAAGTAATTGCTACTGGAAACCCGCAGATTTTGGCTCGTTTCGTCCGAATTCCGCAATTCAATTTAGAGCACATTTGTTTTGATATGACGCTTGAAGGTTGAGTAGAAACGACAATCAACTCAATGGAGTTGAAATATCTGATAATGTTTGATTTAAAAAGACGAAAACTGATAGAAACGATTATTAGCCAATCAAAATAACTTCCGTTTTTGTGTAAGCTATGCTTTCAAAATCAACTGACAACTGAATGTGTTGGGCTGCAGACAAGTGCAAATCATAGAGGTGTAAAAATGATTCTCGAAAACTATGTAAAAAGTGTTCATTTGTTGTTAGTCAATAAGATTTTCGAATGTTGACTCCAAAAAGCGTTGCATATTCTATCTTCTATCTTCTTCTTTCTTCTATCTTCTCTATATATATAAAAAAAATCGATGGTTTTGTTAGAACGCGTCGGATCGCTGCTCTTTGTTGCGTTGGGTTCGTATAAGTCCAAAGATGACAACTTTGGCAACTCTGGAACCGATTCCTGAAAATCTACAGATTTTATGGCAAAAGTTCCGTGAAATCAAATTTGATCACAGGAGGCTGAATAAGCAAACAAGCTAAAAACTTCAAAAAACGAAAAAAGACAAGACGAACTATTTCGGGTTTAGCTTGTTTAAAATGTAAAAATATGAAAGTTGGGAAAAGCCTTATGGTAAAACAATTATGTTCAAAAAAACAAAAATGATAACAAAATTTCGTAAAAAAAATAAGCTGCAGTCTCATTTAACATTCAAAATAAGCTCACCGTCAATCTCATAAAAATATTTTCTTAAATATATTAGCATGTTAGAGGGTAAAATTAATAATTTATTATTATTAATCAATTGAGGACACCGACAAACAGACTTTTACGTTTGAAAAAGTGACGAAAAAGTCATCAAAGTTTTAAATTTTAAAAACAACTATAGTGCAATTTGATTGCTGGTTGTAAAAAATATAAGATAATCATATTTTGCATGTTTGGGCTTGTTTAAAAATGTTTTGAATTTTTATGAAATTCTAATGTACATCACCGCAAAAAAATTATTCGCCCCCCCCCACGACTTTAGTCAGAGTCGAGGGACATAAACTTCAAAAAATATTTGCAACGGCCTCACATAACAAATTTAAAAAGGGAAAAAAAACTATTTTCCATAAATATTGATTATTACTTGATTCTATCGTAATCTTATCATAAATTTTGTTGTGAATTACTACATTGCCAATAAGAAAACTATCAGAAAAGAACATAACTGTATAGGTTTTATGATCTGTGAATTGACTGAATGAAGTGACATATTTTGTTTTTTAACCTTTTTAAATTTAAATTCGGCAATTTCCCTCCAAAAAAGCATGATTCGGAAAAAATTGGCCCAAAATTGGTAAGGGGGTTCTTTGGCCGAAATATTTTTTTTATTTTGCCAAGGGACCTACGCCTTGTTAGGGTGGTCCATAAAATGATAATTTTCGTCGATTTTTGCAAAAACCACGTTTTTGGAAAAATCATAACTGCGCGCCATTTCAACCGACTTTAGATAATTAGTTAGGTTTTTAAGAAAAACTAGTTTAAAGTTTTAATAATGTAATCTGACATTTGAAAGGTCACACGAAAACTAATTTTTTTTTGACTTTCAGTTGATTATATTTTGGGGTTTGTTACGTTTTACATTCTCTACATTTTAAGTGATGCAGCATCTCTTCAGCGCTTTCATATTTGGTTTTTGTTCTTGTTTTAGTTTTTTTTTTCTTGAGATTTATAAATGCAAACTTTAAGGGTGCACAGCAACGAATCCTGCAACCATGTGATTGTAAAAATTGTCAAACTTTGTTGTAAATTACTTTGTGGACAGTACATTAGGGGATGAATAAAAAAATATTTCGATAGTACCCGTAGTTTTGAAGATACTTAAATGTCTGTAACAAAAATCTGGGTGCAAAAGCTATGTTTGATGTGCACCGTTAAATGCTGTTTTGAAGGTACTGGGACGAAAGAGCCTAAGTTTGAAAATAATTTTATCGGATTTATGGGAAAATTTAATATAACATTTTAAAAAAATGCATTAAAAGGAATGCGAGATATGATTTTTTTTTAAATTAAAAACTGAGTTTATCGACGTGCCGCGCGCAAAAACGAGAAAATGACAAAAACTGAAAAAATCCTTTTTTCACTAAAACCACAATAATTTAAAAAAAAATTAGCGAACGATCACGCACGCAGAAAAATAAGGCATATTTGAAAGAACAAAACGTTTTGTTCTTTTGAAAATCATGATTTTTGTTGAATCAACGCTAAACGTAAAAGCAGCTTTTTCAAAACAACAAAAGATTTTTGTGGAATTGAGAAAATCAAGGTTTGTTTCAACGCAATTTTGTTGTTGATTATATTCAACAAAATTTTTGTTGATTTAAACCTCGTACAGGCTGATTCTACAAAACATTTTTCTGCGTGCGTCAAGGATTGTAACATATCGATTGATTACTATAGGATGTTTGTAATGAAGGCCGAAAATGCGAATTCAGAAAGGAGAATTACCAAAATATTAGGAAACAGTGTTAAAAACATACAACCTATTAAATTTTTGTTTGCTCAATTGCCACAAATCATTATCGTAATCCTTACCAAACCCACCGTGCTCGATCAACTCGTATCCTTCTTCGCTGCACTTACTCCGTTCAATAAAACGTTCCGCAGGTATGTGTGTGTGCGCGTGTGTGTGAGGGTGCGGTATTCACGAACCTTTTTTCTACTCTTTTTTCTTCTTCTGCTGAATTAGCACTCCTCCCTTGCTGACTGTGCTGTTGGTGACTTTTCACCTTGCGTGTTTGTTCGCCACAAATGGCCCAAAGAAACCCCGATTAAAAAGAGCACTCACAATTTCACCGCTTATTTTACGGATTGTCCACCCGGCACGATTGGGTCCGCGAACTAAAGTGGCCACTCGGGGGACCGGATTATCCGCGAAAGAGACCTCCACTCGAAGAAAAACGACGAAACGCGAAGCTCGGCGACGACGATTTTCTTCTTCGTTCCAACTCTGACTGATGACTGAACAGAACCCGACGAAAGCTGACTTTTCTCTCCCTCTGAGCTAATCGAAGAAATCGCACTCACACAAAGGCAGCTTCCGAAAGTGGTCACAAACACCATCAAAGAGGTGGGGGGAAGCAGGGAAAGCAACAACAAAAACAACGGCACCGTGTGTAGCAAGGAGCGCGCAACGGTTGTAGTGGTGTTTGTTTTGACTGCGTGGTGTGTACTCACCGCTCACACACAGGCAAGCGTTTTGTTGAATGAAACATAAGCATATTTTTGAATCGACGAATCTGTGTGTGTGAGAGAGCGAGATGGGAGATTGTTTCGAACATTGAATGGGCAGGGTGGATTGTTTTATGTTGCAGCATAAAAAAAGGATGGCGGAATGTTGTATGCAAGATTAAAGAAGTTTTATGCTGCAAAGGTTTAGGGGAAACTGAATCGAATGAAGCAGATTTTGAATTGAGAACAAACATACTTTTTCTAATGAGTAATTCTTCGCATTTTTCAGGTTTTTCTAGATGGTATTCAGCCCAATAAATTACTAAGATTACAGTCATCCCTCATATTCGGAACAGTTTACAGATCGGCAAATGTTCAAAAAATCATAGAAAATCGATAATTGAACTTAATGATTTGCTTTTACCTTCATTTGGAAGCTTTTCTTGCGATCTTTCGAATGCTGTATCGAACAATTGCAAATTTTAACATTCATATCAAGTTTTTGAAGGAAAACTTTGACCCTTGAAATCCACAAATTCGGAATACTTTTTTCTTACGGATGTAAACAAACTTTGGTTCTCTTCATGAGTACATAATTTTAACAAAATAATGAATTTTAAGTGCAAAAATTGGTTTAAATTAAACGATACATGTTTTTATATTTAACTCCTTTTACGCCCTTGTAGCCCCAGTGCTTGTTAATTTTAAACTTTGTGGTTTGGTTGAGCGTTTTAGCAGAATGCATTGCTATTGACCTGTAATTTATAGAATACTATTAAACAAACTCTTCTTGCACAACCCTCTTTAATTTTTTTCATGATAGCCGTTCTATGTTCATCCAATTTGGTCACGGTGAACAAAAACGTTAAACAAATCTCAATTTTGATCTTGGTCGGAGTGGGTTAATATTATATTTAAAAATGATTTAATAACAATTTTCGTTAAAAAAAAGATACCACAAATAAACGGGATATATTTTTTTTCGGGAAATCCCGGAAATCCAGGAATATCCGGAGTACCATACAAACCTTTGGATAATCAACATCGGATTATTGAAACTTCGGATAATCGAGGCTCTGGATAATCGAGTCTGGACTGTACTCAAAAATCCTTACTTTGAGAAGGGATTTTCTGATCGATTTGGTGTCTTCGACAGGATTTTTTTTAAATTTACTTTTTATAAGTTAAAGCTGAATTTCCAAAATAGGAATTTTCAAATATTTGTTATATGTGTTAAAAAACAAAAAAGGCAAATTTTGCTCAAGAGTTTAGGATGGTGCATAATCTGGTATCGAAGATATATTTTTTTTCAAATGTATTTATATTTACTAGATATTAAACAAAATTTCAAAATCATAATATACAGTATGTAAAAAAAGTATTTACACCCCTTGGGCACTATGCACATTTTGTGATGAAACATGTAAAAAATTAAAGTTTGACAGGAACCTAGTACTACGTTTTGTTCAGAAACTCATGCCAAACATTTTGCTACAAAAAGCTCATGAAAAGATGATTTCTATAAAAAGTTATATAACAAATACTATTACGAAAATAAAAAAGGTGCAAAAAAAGTTTGTACACCTTTCGAAAAATTAACATAAATAATGTTATTTGTTGACAAATCACCATAAATCCAGTCTCCCAACTCCAAATAGGCATCCTTGACTGATTAAAAAAATAATTTGGATTGAATATAAAGTTTACTAACTACTTAGTATAAAAGTTTATATAACTCTGGAAATTCTATATAAAACTTATCTAAACTTAATTTTGCAAACTTTTAATTCAACTAAATGTCAATATATTACCATAGAATTGCTAAATAAACGTTTTGGAGTGGGTATAACACCGTTTTGGGGGTATTAGTATCGATAGAATAGATTTTTCGTTGGAATTTCCTACCAACCCGGAATTACGTCGTCGGAAAATCCGCCGGTATCTGAACCGGTCCACAATTCACAAGTCAACCTATGTGGCATCAAAAAGGGCATAAAATTTCCGATCTTTTGATACCCATACATCCAGGTTTTCTATAAAACCCACGTTTTTAAATACCTAAGTAAAAACGTTGTTATGGTTTCGTTTGAGCAACCTGCCAAAAATGTATGGAATTTCGTAATTTTTGTTCTCGTGGATCAAACTTACTTTTTGCCCAGGTATTTAAAAACGTAGGTTTTAAAGAAAACCTAGATGTATGGGTATCAAAACATCGGAAATTTTATGCCCTTTCCGATTCCACATAGGTTGACTTGTGAATTGTGGACCGGTTCGGATGCCGGCGAATTTTCCTACGACGTAATTCCGGGTTGGTACGAAATTCCAACGAAAAATCTATTCTATCGATACTAATACCCCCAAAACGGTGTTATACCCACTCCAAAGTGTTTATTTAGCAATTCTATGGTAATATATTAACATTTAGTTGAATTAAAAGTTTGCAAAATTAAGGTTAGATAAGTTTTATATAGAATTTCCAGAGTTATATAAACTTTTAAACTAAGTAGTTAGTAAACTTTATATTCAATCCAAATTATTTTTTTAATCAGTCAAGGATGCCTATTTGGAGTTGGGAGACTGGATTTATGGTGATTTGTCAACAAATAACATTATTTATGTTAATTTTTCGAAAGGTGTACAAACTTTTTTTGCACCTTTTTTATTTTCGTAATAGTATTTGTTATATAACTTTTTATAGAAATCATCTTTTCATGAGCTTTTTGTAGCAAAATGTTTGGCATGAGTTTCTGAACAAAACGTAGTACTAGGTTCCTGTCAAACTTTAATTTTTTACATGTTTCATCACAAAATGTGCATAGTGCCCAAGGGGTGTAAATACTTTTTTTACATACTGTATGGTCAACAGCCTAAAATTTTTTTTACTACATTACAAACTAAAAATATATATTTTAAGTCCTATTTTTACTTTGTATGTATATTGGATTGCACTGACTATGCTGCAAACGTGTCTTTTTGGAGAGCTTGAGTTATGATTTAGATAAATATTGTGAAAATTATTGTAATTGTATGTATGCAACTGTATAAAACTTATTAAAGTTTGATAATAATTTTACATCACGATCTTAAAAAAAATATTTGGAGAGACTGTGTTTTACATAAGAAATAATGTGAATTTCGATGGTGTGAAATTTGGTGATAATATTTTATCTTTTATGATGTAATGTAATATTACCTCAATTCAGGTGGAACATGTGGAATTACGCATGAAATGAGGTAATATAGCACAATTTCTGAGTTTACCTTTTAAAATGTCAAAATTCAACCTGAAAAAATGATTTTAATTCAGCAGTTAGAAAATATCAATTATTTAGCGATATGGATGAGAGTGATATTTGTCCAGGAAAACAAGATTCATCTTTGGTGTTTTAAAATGTTTTATTCACATTTACTATCCAAAGCCCCACGGGCGAGTACAACTCTTCCTTACTCTGACTATACTTATTTTGTGTGACGACGCTCTTTCGTTTATATTGTTTTATTTTTACCATTGTTTTGTGTGTTATAGGTTGTTTTAATAGTGTTTATTAAGTGTTGTTTGTTTTACCTCTTTGCCGATGAGAATAAATATTTATGGTGTTTATAAATCTGCTAACAATTTTCTGTTTTTTCGGAAAAAATGTTCCACAACATGCTTCCACAGTTTGACAAATTTGTAGTGGGTTTTCAAATATTTTTCTTCAATGTTTTTTATTTGAAATGAAAGCTTATTTTGAGATTTGAACTAAGTAAAAATTTGTGTTTCGAGAATTACATGATAACCGTTAGACACTTAAAGTGTTTCTATTTTTTCTCTGTTTTCTAAATTATGTTGTCGATATCTGTTTTTTTCCGGTAAGGCACTGCTTCTGTGATCCTCAGCGTGTTTTGGAGTGAAATTATTTTCAACAGAGTTTAGTTCAAAACTACTCAGAAAGGTTTAGTTGTGGCTGGGCTGAAAGATTTTCTATTCGTGAACACTACTTTGAATGAAATAAAACAAACTTTTAAGTTTTAATTTGTAGTATAAAATAGGTTTAAAAAAATCCTACATCTTTATTCAAAAGCTTCAGTAATAACCGGTTGTACTTTACGTTGACTATGTGTTTGTTTGTTACTTTGTTTTCCTCTGCAATAAAAAGGTGTTGTAAAACAGTTTAGCATTGAGCTTGCTACGGAATGATCTAAACAGTGTTTCACATCTGAAAATAAGCTTCCATCCGGAATCAATCCCTTTCGCTGCCTTCGTGCAAAAATCTGTTTTTTTCAATCATTTTTTTTCGACATTCTTTTCCAGCTTTCTATTCTCTTCCTGTAGGAATACAATCTGTGTGTTTCGGTGTGGAATTGCTAACATTTTTTTTCTTGTTTTTTAAATAATTTTCAACAAACCCTTACAATCGACTCCCCGCGGTTTGGGTGGGGAGTATTTCTTCACAATCATAACACACTTTGAGTGCATTACGTAACAAATTGCAGCATCCCTCAAGCGAGGGGTATGCATTTCCAAGTGGTGTTTTTATTCAATTTTTGGGGGGCAAACTTATCATGACAGTTCGCCGATCGGAGCGTTCTGTAACCAGAGGTCGTGGATGAAGTTGTACAGGTTGTCACTCACGGCGACCTGGAAGTGGGAATGAATGTGGAAAGAAGATTTAGTGTAAAATATCTTTTTTGTGGCTGTAGTCTGAGTCTGTAGTCCACAGATTTCCAATAACTTTCTTTGAAAGTTGTTACGAGGTTCAAAGTTGGATTTCTTTGAATTAGATCTTTTTGGAGAGGTGTAGTTGGCATCACCTACCTTGTACGGCGTCGGGTTGAGCGTACGCTTGTGGTCCTGACGCAGCGTTTTCAGCGAGTTCTGCACCCGCTCGCGAACCTCATCCAGCGAAGGCATCGCCTGCGTCACACGCCCGTCTGCCCAGTACACCTTGTACAGGGCTTCGACGTGTGTCGGGATGACGTAGGCGCGCTTCGACTCCTGAAACGGGTGACGGCAGAGCACCTTCTGGCCGACCTCCGGCGGACTCTCGTCCACCCGCTGGAGCAGGTCGATCAGAGCGTGCCCGTCGGCACCGTACAGGCGAAAGACGTTCTTGTTGCCCGGCATCGTCACCTTGGCCACGTCCTGGCTCAGCTTTATCCGGGGCTGGCTGTTGATCTCGACCATCTTGTAGACGCAGCCCAGGGCCGGCTGTCGCTGGCATGTCACTAGAGTTAAACAAATAGCGTTATGAACTCCAACTTTCTTCTACAATAAGCCCAACAACTCACCCAAGTGCGTTCCAATGCCGAAGCAGTCGATCTTGTGGCCCTGCTCGTTCAGGCTCAGAATCGTTTCCTCGTTGATGTCGTTGGACGCGACAATGGTCAACTTGCTGAACCAGGTCAGCTTGAAGCGCTCGGAGATCCGCTCGAAGGTCTCCCGTGACAGGCAGCTCAGGTAGGCCAGATCACCGGAATCGATGCGGATGCCGACCGCGCGGTAACCCTGATCGTTGAGGGCCAATGCCACGGCGCAAAAGTTCAACAGGCCGCTCCTAAGAAGAGGTAGAATCGGTTGTGGAAGAGCGAGAGAAGAGAGCACAGGTTTAGTGGAGTTCAACGTGCACGTGCACGCCGAGGAAGAACAACACCAGGAGTTAAACTGTTTGCAGGAAACTTAGCGCAGAGGTAGAGAGTTGGGATTAGAGAGATACACTTAGGCCAAGAGTTAGAACTCAGAGATGTGTAATTATGTACTTGTGTGTGTGACGAACCGTGTTTTGAATGAATGCTGACGTGAGTGATAAAAACCAAAATTTATGATTAAAAAATTAACTTTCCTCAATTTGAAGCGTAATTTTGACTAAAGAAACAACATCTAACCTGATCAAAACTTGGTCCAATTCGTGGTAGCAATTTCGAACGGAATGCCAATCGGAACTAGCGTAGGTACTACAATCGATACCGTTACTGTGGTTACTGATGGCGGAGCAGGATGAGGTGTCTAGCTCAGTCTTACTGGAGGGGTACCGACAAAGTGGATAGATACTAAGCGGCGGATGGTGCTGGTGGTTGAGCCAACTATGCTTGCGAACGGCACGAACGGGAGAGGGAAACGTTTTCAAGATTGTGTTTATTTGTGGGAGTTTACCAGCAAGAATTTTATAGGAAAGTTTTTTTTATTTATAACATAATTAAAAGCTAGCTTCAACAGCAAAAGTATTTGATTATAATTATAAAATTCAACATTATTCCTAAAAGCATACTATTCTTTTTACATTTTTTGTTACAAATTTGAGATTTGGACTTTGCAAATTTAGGTTGTTTACCGAATGATATCTAAACTGAACAAATATTCTCTGCAATTTTTTTTCCATTAGTCATGCAATTTTTTATGACATGAGATAGGAAATGTGAGTAAATCACTTTTGCAGTAAATCTATATTTCTGCTCCGAGCTTTGTTACTCATGATATTTTGAACTCAGCGAAAGAAAACTTTGAAAATTTTCAAATCTCCCTTCTCTCTTACGCGAAATAAGAATGAGAGAATTTTGCTCTTACCTACACTGCCGTTCTACGCATAATTGTCCCATGTCATTTTTTGACGATTTTGACATTTTTAAGTTTAGTTTGTCGCATACTTTTCCAAAAACCCATAAAATTCGGAAACTCATCAAAAACAACACCAAGTCTGTTTGTCCCATCGTTACTCTTCTACGCATAATTGTCCCACCAAGTATTTTCTTTCACGAAATTATCAGTTTTACGAATTATTGTGTCTTGTTTACCTATTGTATAGCAAGAAGATTACAAATAAGAGTGTTAAACTGCTAACTGGGATGATTAGGGACTTATGGGGTGAATAGGGTCCCACGGGACAACTATGCGTAGAAACACAGGAATCGATCGAAAAATTTCAATCGCGTTTTTCTCAGTTGCACTTTTTTGAACATGGGACAAATATGCGTAGAACGGCAGTATCAGGGATGGAATAATCGCAAAAAAAAATCAATTTCGCTTGCGAACTTTCTTCACCCGCGAAAGAGAGAGGAGGCAAATCACGCATAAGAAAATCGCTCCCGAAATTCTCCAAGAAAATCAATCTGCCTATGATTTTTTGTGAATTTCCTTCTTAGCACCACTCAAAAATATTTATTTCAGTTTGTTTACACACATTGCCCATCTACAAAATGTGACAGGTCATTTTTCGACGTGTAACGTTACACTTGCAAGTGTTGTAGTGAAAAATATGTTCCGCCGAATAATCAAGATGATGTGTTTTTTTAGATTATTTTTACCGATCTTTCGTGCGCGAGAGAGAAGAGCCATGCTCTCTTCGGACTTTTTCTCTTGATGAACATCCAAAGATTTTCTTTCGATGATGATTATTCCATCGCTGGGCAGTATACACCTCGAGTACTTTTCACAATGGGCCAATATTTGTAAACAATTTGAAAATAAAAGGTGTAAAAATATAGATTCAATAAAATATGTTTTACTCACTGATATTTTTTAGAGTTCTGAAGAGATTTTTTTAATCTTTTTTGTAGGTTTAATAATTTGATCCATTAAATTTGTCGATTGCTTCTATCTACAATTTTTTTTTGAAAATTTTTAAAATAGCATTCTTGCTCACGTTCTATGAAGCTTTTTATAACTTGAATTGAACTTTGTGTTTTAAATAGTTTTTATTTAAAATAAACTCTTAATATATAAATACACTCTTAATATATTATCAGTTTATTTTTTTACCTAATGTTGAATTAAATAACGTTTGGATTTTCTAAGAAAAAAAAAAATCAAATTATTCGCTCTACAGCATTGCCTTGGCGTTCTCGATTGCGAGATTCCTACTCGAAACTAGGTGTTCGAAGGCTTGATTGTTGAGGCAATTGCAAACCTCTTTTTACACCCTAGCTTCCATCCGCCCCGGGATTCGAACTGACGACATTTGGATTGTTAGTCCAACTGCCTACCAGCGACTCCACCGAGACAGGACCCAGGGAGACGACTCCTACACCTGGACTGAGCTAACGACCTAACCATTAGGTTAGTCCGGGGCCAACATTTACTTCCCTTCCGACGGAAGGCGTGATCAGACAAATCTCGTCTCGAAAAATGCCACCGGGACCGTCTGGGTTCGAACCCAGGCCGACTGGGTGAGAGGCAATCACGCTTACCCCTACACCACGGTCCCGGATTTTCTAAGAATTTTGTTGAAATAGGTGTTTCCAATATCTGAAGTATTTTTTCTTGGATACCGTTTTGATAAAGCAAATAGCAAATAGCATCCTTGATCAGCATCAGATCTTACCCAGACTCTGTGTCAGTTATCTCATAATTTATTTCAAAAGTTACATTAAAACTACAACAAAGCTACAAAACACTACAAAAAGGATTCAAACAAACTTACAAATACTCCAATTATATACAACCCAAGCCATGCAGTGCTCTCTCGGACTGAGTTAGTTGTTGAAAGGTTTCTTACGAAAAACTAGAAGTAACTAGTAGTAGTAACTGATTTTACATTAAATACCGCAACAAACGAATCCATGTTTGGAGTTCGATAATGGGAAAATTGAATATAAATACTGTGTAATGCGAATGTTTCGGTATGTTTTAGCCAAGTAGCACAAATACACAAAAAGTACGACCCTGGGGAAGCTCCCGTTGTTTGCTAGAAACAGTTTTCTGTCCGTTTTGCCAATCAGTTGATGATTTTAGACGTGTTAGTCACATGAATGGCTACTTGCCCCATTTGTTCTCGAACAAATTGGTTGAAATTATAGTATTCTTAAGGTACTTTGGTGGCTGCGCCTAGTATTGCTTGATTGGTGAAGTGGTCTTTCTAAGGTATGATGGTAGGTGTAGCAATGTTTGTGTGTGTGTGCGCGTGTTGTTGATCTGGTGGTGGTTCGGCATGATGCAGTGTTGTAAGTTGAGCCCGGAATTACACATGCTCCGTTGGGTAGCAGACATATAACAGGAAACTAAACGGAAAGTTTTGTAACGAGCAGCTCTTGCGTGTTGATGTTAGATTAAACAAAACAAAACTGAACAAAAGTTGGACGCCATAAGTTATGCAGTTCTGACAAGAGCGGAAATTAGCGAGCGAAATGGTAGCTTAACCCGACACACAAAACCCGGGATCACGTGGCATGCGTTGTTGTTGTTGGTGGTGGAGGTGGTAGTTCCGGAAGTTGCTCCCGGGTGTTACGCAACGGGGTTACACTACACTGGTATGGAGGGGCGGGTCGAGGGATGATTGAACCAAAATAAAACAAAACCAATTTTGGGTGTGTAACGAACAGAGTGTGTGTTTGAAGGAGGAGTTCAGGGGGACTTGGACTTGTACAGCCCGGGACTAGTTAGTTTGCGCTCGCGGGATGGCGGGATTCATGGCGCCTCACCTGAAACACTTCCCGACGGCCTTCAGGTGCCCGATTACGCACGGTCGAGTTTCGCGTGCGTTGGCCTCGCAGTTGGAGCATCGTGGATGCTGTTCCGTGTACGGTATCATCAGCTCTTCGCTGTCCTCGGGCATTTCCACCTCGTAGTTGACGACGTCGTCACCGTTACCAACCAGCAGCTCCTCGTCGGCGGTTCCGTTGCCATTCTCCGGACATACCTGGTCCGGTTCAGCTGCTGTTGGAGGTTGTGCAGGCAAACTACCATCATCATTAGTATCGGTATTAGTGACGTTGGTATCTTCGTCGCCGTCCTGCTGAAGATTACCACCGTTCGCACACGGATCGTTGTTAGCACGTGTCACTCTATCACGACAATAATAACAGTTACTACTATCGACGACCGGGCCACCACCGCCGCCACCTCCGTCTTCCTGTCCGCCGTCCTCATCCTGTCCTTCTGTTTCCCCCGCGCCTTCCAGCTCGGTCGGCTCGAAGCAGTCTACGTCGGCTAGCTCCGGGTCCGGGTTATCTAGCAACGAGTCACAGTCGTAGTCGTCCGGCGTCGGTCGGTGGTCCCCGGTCAACAGACAGCACGGATCGTACTGGGGGGTTCCGTCGGGCAAACAACCGGGGTCTCCACCGCCCAGGAACGTACTTTTTGTGTCATGCTTATCGCTTTGTCGCGTGTGAAATCGAAATCAAACCGGAAGGGTTGGGTAACAAGGGTGGAGAGGTGTTGTGTGGTGTTAGGAGGACAGATTTTGAAAGTAAGAAAAAAGAGAAAATTTGCCGAAAGTCACAATGGGGCCCTGAGTTGGCGTAACAATTTGATAACCTGCGTTTCAGAATTACATCCACATAACATATTTTTTAAATTATAAGTAAATTAAAATCTGATCGAAATTAAAAATCAACTATATGACTTGTTGTCATAAATCAAAATAAACTTTGTATTAGATTAATCACAAAATAAATAAAAAATACCGAAAAAATAACTTGAAACGTAATTATTCACGAAAGGTTCATTGCATACTTTTAACGTTTCAATTATTGCCATTTAAATTTGTTTTGTATTTGAAATCGTAATTATATTGAGCAATTCTCCACGAAATCGGACTTTTTTCTTAAATTTTAATTTTTGTATTTTTTAATCCGACTGAAACTTTTTTGGTGCCTTCGGTATGCCCAAAGAAGCCATTTTGCATCATTAGTTTGTCCATATAATTATCCATACAAATTTGGCAGCTAGCCATACAAAAATGATGTATGAAAATTCAAAAATCTGTATCTTTTGAAGGAATTTTTTCATCGATTTGGTGTCTTCGGCAAAGTTGTAGGTATGGATATGGACTACGCTGAAAAAAATTATACACGGTAAAAAATTTTTTGGTCATTTTTTATTTAACTTTTTGTCACTAAAACTTGATTTGCAAAAAAACACTATTTTTTTTTTTATATGTTTTAGAGGACATCAAATGCCAACTTTTAAATTAAAAAAAAATGAAAAACTGCGAATATTTTCAAAAAAGTCACTTCAATAATATTATGGATTTAACTTGAAAACGGTGCACTTTATCAAAATTTCACTAAAGTACTATTTGATTGCAAATTTGATTTTACATCGAAAAATGAAGTTGAAAAATGTTTGCGACCAATTTTTCGATTTTTTGAAAAAAATAGTATTGATTCAAAAATTTATAACTCGTTCAAAGAAGTTTTGCACAACCTGGATATTTTTGAAAAGTTGGCATTTGATGTCCTCTAAAACATATAAAAAAAAGTGTTTTTTTGCAAATCAAGTTTTAGTGACAAAAAGTTAAATAAAAAATCACCAATTTTTTTTACCGTGTATCATTTTTTTTCAGTGTAGTCCATATCCATACCTACAACTTTGCCGAAGACACCAAATCGATGAAAAAAATCCTTCAAAAGATACAGATTTTTGAATTTTCATACATCATTTTTGTATAGCCAGCTGCCAAATTTGTTTGGAAAATTTTATGGACAAACTAATGATGCAAAATGGCTTCTTTGGGCATACCGAAGGCACCAAAAAAGTTTCAGTCGGATCAAAAAATACAAAAAAATCGAATGACCGAAATCTGAGATAACTGCTCTATTATGGCAATGTTATTTATAAATGAAATCGGATGCATTCCTCTTCTTTATTATGTTTTTAATGAATTATCCGGAATAATTTGTTTTATTATGAATGCTTAACAGATTCAAATTTTGATATAATTGAAAAATATGAAAAAAATCTTGCTGATTCCAATACACATCTGAATTCTTTTATAAGAAATCAAGTTTTTTCAAAAGAATTTTACATTATAATTAATGAAACATGAATTTATAAAATGAAGCCTGTTAGCAAATTTTAAAATTCGGCCGCTGTTGAGATTTTACAGATTTTTCCTGAACGGACTTTTAGTATTTTCGTTATCCAATGTTCTTTGTCATACTGCTCATGTCTGTACATAGTTGAAAAATCTGAATTCACATTTCAGAAGGTGAAATCATCTTCAAAAATCTATTTTATTTTGTGCTATTCACAAATCTCAAATCAAAGTTATGCTAAAATGACACTAAACGCAAACCTATCCACGTCAAAGTGTGTTAAAACAAAGCCAAACCAAAGTGAGGAAACAGTACAGAAATGGTCAGAAAATCGAACAGAAGGAAGACTGAAGTGGGAGAAATAATTTAGAGAAATTCAATTTTGAGCTCGTTGGCAAAAGCCAATGAAGCAAGCCGATTTGATAGTAACCCAAAGAAATAAATAACAAAAATAGATAAAAAAAAAGAAAATAATGCACACCAACACAGGCAGAAGAAATCCGAGAGAGTGTAGCCTAAAAGCGGAATACCTCTTGACATCGTACGTGTCGACTAGGGCCATGAAGCCGTCGGGGAAGGCGATCGCGAAGGACACCATCGCGGCCAGCTCGCCCTCGCTCGACTCGTCCGTCGAGATGTCCAGGATCTTGGCCAGCTGGCCGCGGTACTGCAGGGCCAGCTCGAGCAGGTCACGCTTGTCACCTTCAGGGGGGTTTCGAAATTTTGTCAATTTTTGGCTTGAAAATTTAACGAAAATACCGCCATGGCTTACCGGTTTCCTTGTGGGCCAGCACACGCGTCTTCAGCTCCTGGATGCCGGTGAACGAGGTAATGTACGCGTGGGCGTGGGTTCCCTTTACCGGAATGTTGAAAAGTTTGCCCGCCAACACGTTGGACGTGCCGTCAAAGCCACCTGGTGCAACGGATGAAGCGGGAAATTAGAATCGTTTAAAAGTCCAGTGGAAAAGGTGAAGCATGAAAATTAATGGTAAGGTTGTTATTTTTTCAAAACACATTTTAATTTTTTTACAGTTTTTTTATGATTATTTTCCAGTCCAGAAAATAAAGTTCCTCTCCTGCCGCCCGTTTATGTCTCCCAACTTTCTACCACCCACATTAATTTGACTTTCGCGCCGCAGAGAGCGTGTTGATAAACATGGTACCATTTTATTGCATCACCACCCTAAAACCCGTCTTCCCTAGCCCCAATACTGAAGGTGGTTGCTAAAACCACCCTTATTTTGCAGCACTTCCCGGTGCTAGAAAATATCAGCAAAAAACACGTTGGTAGCTTTGGCGTTTCCAACGAGCAGTCAGATATTCACTGAAATTATTGATCAATCTTTTCTAATGGGGAATAAAGAAAGAAAACAAAATCGCTATGTAGAAGGTGGTGGCCCGCGGTTTCTGACGGTGGATGTGCAATTATTTGCCCCCCCCTTGGTCACGATACCGTGAAGGCGTGCAGTGAAAACCTCCACGTGGTGCGATTTCTCACGAGGCGACACGAGCCGTGTTTGGGTCTTTGGCAGAGGAAAAATCAAACAATTTTGGCGATTTTTATATCAAGTTCACGCCATTATTCTGCGCACAGTTGTTGTTTTTGTTTGTGGGATGACAAATCGTTTGTGCTGATGAGGAGTGTTTTGTTATTTTGCAGCTGGAGGTTATTTTTGTTAGTTGGTTTGTGTTTCTTTGTATGAATCATGGGTTTTTTTGTTGTTTGTTGATTTGGAGGTCTCGAGACCGAAGTTCTAGAAAATATTTTACTATCATTTTTAGGTGTTTTACAGAAATAAACAATATCCTTTACCTAAGATGAATTCTAAGACATTACTTTTTGAGAAAATTAAAATAAGATGTCTGTATTTATATCAATCGAACTTAAAGCACCACGCTTCTCCTTCGAAATGAGTTCCCAGTACAGTTTGTTGGAGACGCATGGTCTTTTAGATTCTATAAATGTACAGAAATCCACATTATTATTTTTTATCATACGTTATGTAAAATATCATGAAAATCATTGATAAAATATTTTTAGCTGTGAGCTATCTTTGGTCCAAAACCTTCAATTGGGTACTAAAGCCCTGTATCAATTTTTATTTACAACGGTAAAAAACACGATTTAAAACCATTTCTGATCACTTTTTTCATTTTTATAGAAAACAAAAAATTACAAGACAACGTTTTTTTGATGGATCAACTATGGTCCCCTTGGAACAAGCTGTCAAGTAGGAGCTTTTCTGTCAAGAAGGACCGTGAGGTTAATTTTTCAAAATTGATTTAAAAATCCATTTTAAACTCTTTGTGATCGTACAAAGGGTCATTGTACTCAGAAAAATAAGTTTTATCGCTGTAAACAATAATATCAGCAATCTAAGCTTCATTTTAGCACCCAATTCAGTAAATAATGTTTTTTGTGAAATATGCTAGAAAACATCATTTTTGGACCACCCTATTTCGGGTAAGATCACCTTATTTGCCAAATAATGAACTACGGATTAAATAATTTTGACCGAGGAACTCCCATGCCAATTTGAACCAAATCGGAGCACTTTTGATTTGGATCCTTCTGGTTTGCCGTGGAATCGCTGTATAAGTCCCTTTGGCATCAAATTTCAATAATTATTTGAAGAGTCGCACCGCCCCACCGTCATGAGATACCGTAAAATACACCTTGGATTCGTGAGAAGGTACAGTAGTTGTTCGGTAACTGGGCTAAGAACGTAGCCCAGTCACCGAGTGCTGCTCGCTAACTGGGCTGAACGCAAAATTTCGAGGGGACCACCGATGCATAATATTTTCCTGATGAAACATTAAAATAAAAGTTACTCAAATTAATGTATGATACTCACTGTATATATTTTTATAATTGTGACTTGAAATTGAATAAATGCTCGAAAAAGTTTTTGTATTTTTTGAAAACGACTTTTGCATCCATTAACCCCTCGGTCATTTTGGTTTGTTTTGATTTTTTTTGACGTTTGTTTGCTTTTGAACTGGGCTGCAGCCTATTTATCGAGCGCCCAGTTACCGAACAACTACTGTATAACAATTATTCTTTAGAGTATAGATTCATGGAAATCGGAGAACTTTTTTCCGATTTCGGGTGGATAATGACTCAGCAACATCTATAACTTTTCTAAATCATACGACAAAAACATAAATCGGCGCAAGATCGTAAATTGGTCGATTTACAAGGGTTTATCATGAAACCACGAGGGACAATCGATGTATCTACTCCGAACAACACAGTGACATACATCGTCGTAAAATCAGCTCTGGTTGAATAAGAGCACTGGATAATGTTCAGTTTTGCCCCCCTATTGAATAGCTTTATCAATGGTCCGATGACAGAAATAGACCTCACTGCGGGCCACTTCAAAGTTAGACTGGATGCTTCAACGGAAAACAAATTCACAACTGCATGGAAAGTTGCACGATCACCATACCTTATGAAAAATAGAAAGAAGCAAAAAAAAAATCTTTGTAGCAATTCTGAGAAGTTTCATTAAGTATGTTTCTTTTCCAAGAGCCGGAAATGCCATCCAAACTATGTTTTTAATAAGTTTGCACATGCACGCGGTGCACTCATGCAACTTGGATTTATGTTCTGGTAGGTCCTTCAACAGGAAATAACTGCCTTAAAATTGTATAAGCTGAGTTGATTTTCTTTCTGAATTTTTTTCTGAATATATCAATAATACGGTCACCATGTTTAAAAAAAATTAAATTAATTTTGACTAAATACTTTTCATGTATCGCAATCAATCAATCAGCCAATCAATAAACACAAATACCAACACATCATGCATAACATACGTCGAGGGTTCAATATCAAAACTGATATTAGTTTTTTGAAGTGCATGCCAATTTCCCACAAACAGTCAGGGCTTGGCCTTCCCGAGAAAGTGACAACCTTAGCATTGAACTTTCCACCGCCCAAAACATGTGCTCCCGCGGCCACATCGTTCCGCAGTCATGAAACCGTGTGAAAAGTGCTAGCCTATCGATGTATCGGTAAACACCTCACGGCATAGACATGGTTTCCAAACCAACCCAGCCAACAATGTGGCGCTGTTGTTCTTGAACCTCAATTTCCCCCCTCCCTGCTGTCAAAATCACGAAAACAAGCGCAACTTCACTGTCAAGGTGTTGTTTTCCACCCGCAAAATCACATTCGATGTTATTTTCTCGATTTAGACCGTTCCGCTGGATTCCACAGGGTTTCGAACGAACAGCAACTTTGAACACATTGCATCGATAGAGAATCGCTTTGCAAGTTTCGGCTTAGGGTAACCAGGTCGACAGAAGTAGTTTAACTTGTATGCACTTGAGAAACGCAGTTGAAGACTTCCTGTTCAGCTCAAAATTATTGCCAAGGTTATTCAAAATCTGAAAGAGGAGCTTCCGTGACGCCGATTTTTTCCTGGTTCTACCCGGAACGAATTTCACGGACTGCATGAAATTCGGATTGGAATCGCGTGATTTTCCGCACTGCTGTCGTTCAGTGGGGCGTTTCATGGCTCCCCAAAAGCGATCGATTGACGTGTTGCAAATTTCGGAACGCCATTCCGAGTTCTGTCGAATTTCTTTGACTCAGTGTTTTTTTTTTGCTGCTAATGATAACGTGACTCACCAATGTACGAGTACTTGGACGCCGAGAGGCCTCCGTCGGGACCCTGGGCTCGGCGAAGGCCAAACTCCAGCAGGTTGATGTGGCGTCCGGCCACCATCCGGTATCGGGCCGCGTTCGTGGCCATCAAGCTGAGTGGAGTACACAGAAAAGAACATATCTATTGAACTTGATCCCGCCAAGTTTGAAGCGCACGTACCTAGCGTAATTCACCAGGGTCAGCAGGGTCGTTTCCAGCAATTGCACAATAATCAGTGGGCCTGCTATTTTGATGAGCGGTATTCTACGTGCGAGGTGTAGGAGTAGAAAATGGGACTCAAATTAACCATCATTATTCAATTTCAGCCAGCGTTGACACGTACCTGGGAAACGCAACGGAACCCTCCTCGATGGCGTACAGCGTGACGTCTTTGGCCGTCAGCTGGCTAAGGTAGTCGAAGAATTCCTCCTCAATTCCCTGCGGAAGGGCATGCTTCAGGTATTCAACGTCTGTGAATGAAAGATTGCGTTGGTATCAATCAATTTATTGTTTAACGTGAGATTGCAATACCTGTCTCCGAGTAGTGAAAGTTCTCCATGAACTTGAGGCACTCCTCCAGTCCAGCAAAGATGGTGAACTCGCCCTGGAAAGGGTTCGTGCGGAAGAACAGATCGAACACGGCGTGATCGTCCATCTTGCCGGACTTCCAGTACGCGTACGCCATCGTGATCTGGTAGAGATCTGAAAAAGGAAGGAAAAACATCGTTTTGTAAATGGAATCAAAAAAGTTCAGCAAAATGCAATGTAAATTTTCTGAAAATGTATATCACGAAAAAAAATTAAACTACAAATGAAATTATTGAGCAATTTAAATTATGAGCCATTTAAGGGAAGGAACCTCATTGGTTAAAAAATACGCATTGGGGTAATTTAAGTTAAGGGTATAGAAAGCCATAAAATTTATTAAATTCACAAAACAGTTGATTTCCAATAAGTTTTGAATGTTACTTGAAGATAGTTCATGATTAAAATAAATTACAGACAGATTTAAGCAAAATTTTGAGCCATGCGCAAAGCGGAAATTTTCTGGGCGTTTTTTCTCTTGAAATACCGAGTTGATTTACGAATGCCGCGATATCTCTTGATTTAATTTGCCAAATTAGCTGAAATTTGGGGTGAAGACTCTCAAGACAGCTGGCGTGTGCATGAATTACCTCGATTTTAAAATTTTGTTTTAGAAATACAAAAAAAAAATAACTGACGATTTTTTTAATGCACACGGGACAGGTTTACCAAGTTCAACAGAATTTTGAAATAAAATTTGCAATGGCTTAATACAAATATGTCTACGTGATAATCGTAAACACTGAAAAGTGAATTATATATTATTTATTAAAGCATTGTGTTGTTCAAAACCTTTTATTCAATTCCAGCTATTTCTAAAAAAAAAAAAACATTTCGAAAAAAAACATAGCCTTGCAAAAAAAAACATTTTAATCTTAAAAAAAAATATCAGTATTGAAATCAAGGTTGAGAAACAACGCTTCGAGCATCATCTTCAAGGCTACACACAAAGCTGATAACTCGGTGTATAATTACTGAGTGCGCAAAACTAACCATTCCCTATCTCACGGACCTAACGTTGGCCAAGGAAGGCCGCCAAAGTCTCTCACATACAAATCATATGAAACCATCACAAAAGCGTCACAGAATAGACACTGAGGCTGATAAGACTCGCACCGTCAAGTGCAAACTTTACTTGTTATAAAATGAGTAAACATGACAACAGTTCCGTGCCGCGGTTTATATTTGTATAACATTGCAGTTAAATGAGGGTTACAACTAGCTTGAATCGGAATAAATTTTTGTAAGACAAGTAAACAATGTTACTTTCTAAGAATGAAAATGGTTAAGAGTCGATTAAAAGACAGGTGATGATGAAACAGGTCATGAATTCATGCTTCAATTATTTTCAGTTTTCTAGCGACACGCGATAGCTGATGAATTTGAAATTAATCAATCTGGAGGAAGCTTTTTTTCTAGATAAGATTACGCGTGTTTTTTCATTGGTGGGAGCACGCCATATGGTCTCACACACTCCCGTAGTGGTCGATTAAATAATACTGTGACGTCAGAATTCATTGATAAGTTCGGCAGTGTGGTAGGTCTGTAGTACAAATTAGTGACATAACATTTTCATAGCAAGGGTTAAAGGTTTATTTAGGCGTCATCCATAAAGTACGTCACGCTCTAGGAGGGGGAGGGGGCGGTGTCTTCGCAAGCGTGACAAAATGTAACATGGGGGAGAGGGTGGGTTCGTGGTACTGTGACGTCACGCTAGGTTATTTTTTGAATATTGATTTTTTTTTAGTGACGAATGTAAATGTGTTTGATTTACGTCAGATTGTGACATCTAGATTAGGAAATCCAGTTATAAGTAATCCAGTAAATACTCAATGAACATATTTTGTTGTCTGCCGTGAATTTCATGTCCGACCAAACGTGACGTACTTTTTGAGGGGGGTCAGAGCCAGTGTCCCATCTGCTACAACCTTCCATCGGATGAGGAAGTAAAATGTCGGTCCCGGCCTTGGTTTGTTAGGCCGTTAAGTCATTCCAGGTGTAGGAGTCGTCTCCATGCCATAAGTACAAACAACACACCAAACCAAGCCTACTCCGGTGGAATCGCTGGCGGCGGTTGGACTCACAATCCAAAGGTCGTCAGTTCAAACACTGGGGTGGAAGGTTCCTTGGAGTAAAAGAGGTTTGGGTGCTCTCCCCATTCAAGCCTTCGGACTCCTAGGTTCGAGCAGAAACTTGCAATAGAGACCACAAAAGACCCGGGGGTCGTTAATGTGGATGGTTTGATTTTTTTTTATTTTTCAGAGCCAGTGTGACAAATTGTGTCATAGTGGGGAGGGGAGGGGTCAATTCAAAACCGGGGTCTCACAGGTGTTTCGTAATGATCTAATGGCTCAATATATTCGAAATGCTAATGTAAAGTGCTGTTCCAATTGACATATTTAAATTTTAGTTCATTTTCGTCCTTTGAAATCATTTGAAAAACTAAGCGCCCCCATAAGGGTGGTCCAAATCCGGGTATTCATTTGGAGGTGCTTTGTTTCAAAGAATGATTTCATGGCATTTGTACTCGAAGCTATTTTTAGGACGGAATGCAATCAAAATTAAATTATTTCCATTGAATCGATTGGAATTTATTTTGGGAGCCAAATTCAAGCATGATCTTGAATCGGAAATTATTGCTAAGACTAATTTCATTGTTATTATGGTACACGGAGAGACTGTGCCCAGAAATTTTAACAATTAAAATTGTTGATTTTACTTTCGTAAATTTTAACAAAAACGTACTTGTTACTGCCAATATTCCGTTAAAATAACTAAAATTCAGTATTTATTTAATAACCTGTTTGTTGAAAATGCTAGAGGCAAAAAGCTAACAGATTTCCCGAACTCGAATGAACGTGCTCGACTGTTAGCTTTTGTTTTAGGAAAATCAAAAATTTTGTTGGTTGAATATAATTTACATTTGGTTGAATATTTAGAAGATAAACTTGGGTTTGTTTACATCTGTCATTTGAAGTCAGGATTCGAACGAGAGCGGTCGGTTTGTTGAGTTCGTGTTGTTAATTGTGAAGTAAGAGGATGTGAAAGGTGAAAATTACACTATTTGGCTAAGTTGAAGTGGCAAATCGAAGTGCACACTGCTGCAACTGTGAAGGTGGAATTGGTGAGTAAGTTTGTTGATGATTTCTTTGCAGGTGTTAAACTATGAAGAGCAAAACGAGGACATTCGCAATGGGGACCTCTGATGCGAGGGGACTTTATGATAATGTTTGGAGGAAAGAGAGGGGCAGTGGAAGGAAGAGGCGGGCCAACTCTTGCACAATACTTGCACGGGCAAATTTAACAAAATGTTGGTTAATCTAAGTAAGTATGGGTTTAATTTTACACAAAAATTTATCTATTGTGTTTTTAATTAGAAAACTGAATCACCAGGAACCTTCGTGCTTACGATGGATATTTCAGAATCATCAACCATAAAATACATGGAAATGCGTACACATTATATCAAAATAAAAATTCGATGGTGGGAAATGTCTAAAAAAATAAAATATATAAAAGATATAAAAAAGAAGATATTAATATTTTAAAAATGCTGTTGAAAAAGACTGCTCAATAAACTGGTAAGTAAAACTCAAAATATTGTTTTCAGGAATCGGAGTACGTTAAATAAATTGAATCAAATGCAATGAAAGTATGTTGCCAAAAGTAGTTGTTAAATTAGTGCAAACTGGGTAAGTAGCATTATTGATATTTCTTGTTTATAATTACATTTATTTACGTTCCTTTTATCAGTTTAGAGCCGGAATTAATTTTTTTATTAGATTAATAATAAATTTCATATGTCTATTTGCAGCAAAAGGTTTGCCTTGGTGTAAATTCTGTGTCCAACCTCAAGAAAAATACCTAAACATGAGACCGTTGTTGTAGATGATGACGACTTATCGGATGATTTCTCAGTGATGGTAAGTGAATACAACACTTAATTGTATACAACATAATAAAAATATAAGCTTAAAACTTGGTGAAATTTTTGCTCGGTTTCTACTTTTAAGGAATTTACGAGAAATTAAACATATTTTTTGAACATGTTTAACAAAATTTGTAAAATGCTTTTTTTATTATAATTTTTTTAAAACATTAATCAAACATAACATGTTTTATAATAACAATTAAAAAAATACAAATAAGTACAAGTACAACAAGTTAATTTGTGAGGCATTATTACAAAATTTACTGCAAATTAAATAAAAATATTGCTAACTACAGCTAATTACTGACTACATGTACGAATATTTTTCTGTATTCAAGTAAGACATTAGTTAAAAATATAGCTAGAAATTCGGCCCAGCCTGTATCGTTAAATAATTAAAGAAAATATATATAGACACTAACATAAATTATGTTTAATTAAGAAATGTTTTGTTATAAACCACTAATAATTTGCTGCATGCAAAAATATTTCAGTTGATACAACGAAAAAAAAAGTTGTCCAGCCTGTTTTTTACAGAATATTTAACAATTATTCAGCTGAAAACAAAAAAAAATAGTTAATTTTCTGAAAAAAATATTCTAGCAGTCGACTGCTAGAATTTTTTTTTGGTCATTTAACCAACAAAAATGGCAATTCTAACTATTTTTTAGTTACTTTTACCTACTGGTGGTCAGCAATTTCGGGTTAACAAAATCAACAATCGATTGTTGAAAAAAAGCTGTGTAAAAAATTAGCCCATACTTTTAGTTAAATTAACCAAGAATTTCTTAGATTTGCCCTGGCCGGTCTCTCCGTGTATAGAGCCAGTTTCACTCGATAATGACAATAGCGAAGGGCGTAAGCGTTTTAAACATTTTTGCATTTCGTAATTTAAATATCGCTGTATCTTGTCGTATCAAAAAGTGGTCAGAGACAAACTTGTAGGAAATTTGACGGGATTTCTAAAAAAATACACTTAAAGAAAAAAACACACCACTTTTATGAGATTTTTTGATTTTTATGTTTAAAAGTCAAATTTGAAGGTGAGCAATTCTCTCAGATTCCGGTCATTCGACTTTTTGTTTTGTAAATCAGGCTGAAACTTTTTGGTGCCTTCGGTATGCCCACAGAAGTGACCATCCATAAACCACGTGGACACTTTTTTGGGAATCTGTTACCCCCCCCCCCCCTCGTGGACAATTGTCCATGCAAAAAAAACTTTTTTTTATGGATCGTGGACAATCGCCTTACCCCCCCCCATCCGAAAGTGTCCACGTGGTTTATGGATGGTCCGAAGCCATTTTGCATCATTAGTTTGTTCATATAATTTTCCATACAAACTTGGCAGTTGTACAAAATGATGTATGAACATTCAATAATCTGTATCCTTTGAAGGAATTTTTTGATCGATTTGGTGTCTTCGGTAAAGCTGTTGGTATGCATAAGGACTGCATTGAAAAAAAATATACACGGTAAAAAAAATTTGGTGATTTTTAATTTCATTTTTTGTCACTAAAACTTGATTTGCGAAAAAACACTAACTTTATTATTTTTTGATATGTTTTAGGGGACATCAAATGACAAATTTTCTGAAATTTCCAGGTTGTGCAAAAAATCTTTGACCGAGTTATGAATTTTCTAATCAATACAAATGAAATATTGATGGCATATTGATCGAAATATTGATGACAAAAAATTTCAGCTTCATTTTTCGATGTAAAATATGGTTTGCAATCAAAAAGTACTTTAGTGAAATTTTGATAAAGTGCACCGTTTTCAAGTTAAATCCATTTTGAAATAATTTTTTTGAAAATAGTCGCAATTTTTTTTAATTAGTGCACATGTTTGCCCACTTTGAAAAAAATGTTTTTGAAAAGCTGAGAAAATTCTCTTTACTTTGCATTTTGAACTTTGTTGACACGACCCTTAGTTGCTTAGATATTGCCATGCAAGTGTTTAAAAACAGGAAAATTTATGTTTTCCCGAACAACTTATCATTTTTTATTGTCGATATCTCATCAACTAATGGTCCGATATACAATGTTAAAATATGAAACATTTGTGAAGTTTTCCTATCTTTTCAAAAAATATATTTTCAAAATTTTTAAACCAAGACTAACATTTTAAAAGGGCGTAATATTGAATGATTGGAACTTTTTTAATATGTAAAGTGAAAACGATGCACGTAGTTTTTTCTGATTTTGTTGAATATCTCAGGATTGAAATCGAATTTTGGGGATCTGTGAAGTTCAAAAAGTGAGGCGTTGTGAGCTGCGCAAAATGGTACTTTTAACTCAATTTGGCCCAAAATGCTCGTGCGACTAGTTAACACGACGGCGACGACTTGTCTTGTTCTATGTTTATCTTGTTTCTTTTTTTGTATTTTTATTTGCATTTATCTTGTTTAGTTTATGTTGTTTCGGGAAGTATTTGACCTATTCTACCACCTTCTATAATTAAATTTTGCCTATCTATTATATTCATGTTTTACAGTCACTTTTTTATTTTTTTGTTTGTTTTTCACATTTTCTGCACTATTATCATTCAAAATTTAAAAAAAAAATGCGTAGTCATAGTCTGGGACACTAGAAAAATAACTGCATTCTTCTTTTTACTTAAAATACAGGAAATGTTAGTAAAACACTATCAAAGTTTACCCCTACAAAAATGATCATTTTAAAAAATATTGGCAAAGTCACATAAAACAAGTAAAACTTCTCACACTCAAAGTTTACAAAAAATTATGAGTTCTTTTTTCCAATGCTCCAATTGTTTCTAAAATTGATTTTTGGCGTTTTTTTAATCGAAGCCCGTCTTGAGACGGGGTTGGGTTGCCGAGGGTTAATATCTTTTTATTTTACAATAATTACGGATTTTTCCACTCCTTCTATAAAACTGTTTTTGTTTTATTTTTGATCGTAACGGTCAAATTTGTGGAGTAACCTCCCAATGTTTGTATACAATTCAGATTTTTTCTCTGTAAAACATATCAGGAAGCTTAAATTTAACTATGGTGTCCGATTACACACCATTTTCATAAGTGAGGACCATAAATAGATTTTTTTTTAAATCAGCCGTACAACTGGTATTTTAAACCACAATGCAACTTTTCAAACTTAGTGAAAAGTGTGTTTACATTTATCAAAATGCATAAAAAACTAAAATAAGAGTGAACAATAATATTTTTTCAGGAAGCAATCTTTTTTGATGAATCCTTGTTTTATTCATGTAATCAAGAGTAAACTAGTCCAAATTCCTTCGTTTATTGCCCTTTCTTAGTCAGCACTGTTCATCCAATTCCGAATCCATGCTTTATCGTGTTCCGACGCGAATATTTACAAACATTTCACGGCTCATATTCACCGCGCGCGTCGATTAGTAAGCCGGCGGGGCTCGTTGTGTGTGAGACGAGGGGACCACACTTTGCCAAAAGTCGCGTGTTCTACCGTGGTGTAGGTTATCGCTAACACACTGACCACTGCTGGCCGCGAGTGTAATTCGCGAAGGAGAACTACACTAACGATGTAGTAGTCTGATGGTGACACTTTTTGTGGGTGTTGGTGGGGCACTTGTGGTTTCATTGAGCGTAAGTGTAGACTATTACTCGGTTTGACACACAAGGCAGCTAATTATATCGAGTAGTAGTAGCGTGTGTAAAAAGTGCACATATGCAGATTCTGAAGGTAGAGTCAGGCGCAGGAGTCTGCCCCGTTTCTTACCAGTGAGTAGTGGCTGGACAACGCTGTTCTGGTAGTAGCGATTCCAACTGTTCTTGTTGGCGGCAAACGCGCCGTCCTCCAGCAGGTCAACACTGTTGTTGGATGACATCATGGAATTTTACAGGACACCCGAAAACTAGTTACGATTTCGTCGGCGCACTTGGAGTGGCTTCTTCAGGACTTGGGCGAGGATCGTCGGCGCCACTTGAAACAGAAAGGGACACACACGGGACACCACTAAAGGGCTTCAATCACTGTTTGTTGCGCGGAGTGGACAGCACAGAGATTCACTTCAGAAACATTCACCAAGGTCGCGGTAGCAGCAGATGAGTACAAGTGCTGGTCGCCCAAAACATATCAGGTTCGAACCTCAAATCTCTGTCCGAGGAGCTCCCGAACCTTGAAGAGCTGATAGCGCCAGCCACAAGGCTCAACACTATCTCAAGCAGGTTGACCTGGGTGAGCCCGTTTTTAAAGGATTACGATTAGTATTTTTGCGAACCGAACCCGACGAAATCGAAAGCACAACTGAATGTCAATGAAAGTTGCAATTTTCGTTTTGTGTGTAGTTTGTGGACCAGGTCTGTTCATGTGTAGACTGTGTTCCTGACACTGTAAACACAGTAGAGCGACACCACCACATGTGGCCGAAGCCGGACTGTTATGGTGGTGTGCGCACCCGCGGAGAGGCCTACCTTCAGGGGGCGACTGCAGAACGTGGACGGGGGCACGGCTGGATTTATGGTGGGCTGGGCTGAATTACTTCAATGTCATGTAATTTTCAACTGATATGCTTTATTTCCAGTTTAAACGAAATTTCGAAACACTCGTGAATTTACCAACATTTGTTACATCCATTCATAACCACTTTCATTCAAACCTCCCCCAATATGTATCAATCAGCATTCTTCCACCGTGCTCCCTCGCGAAGCGTGGCCCCACGGTGAAGGTATTTTGAAGGTCAAATCTGACACTGCTCGTGCGCTGACAGAGCAGCGGGATGGCCGTCGGTTTGTTTGGTTTGAATCCTCGCTACGGGCGCGGGGAAAAAGCCAGAAGTTCGGATCAGTGATGATAGAATGCGCGCAACGATTGATTTCAACATCATGCTTTATTTCACACTATTTCATGCTCACGTGAGTCACGTGCGAGAATGGATTTGCAGCGGGATTGGCAAATCTTACATCATTCTGTATGTAACATTGGGGGGTTCTCGCTGGGATCGCTAGAGAAAGGGGTATTTGAACGATAAACTTTGAACTTTGTGCGTTTGCAATAAAAATAAAATAATTCTAAAACAAGCTTGAATGATCAGCTGGACCAAGTGATGTTGCCATTTAACGGCGCTCAGCACTCTTTTTCGGTGACGATAGCGAATTTCCAAGGTGAGTTAAGAGAAATCTGCAAAGTAATTGTGTCTTTGAAGATTGAAGAAAGTCATCAATAATGTAATAAACCAACCTTCAATTTCTGGACCCACCACCTCGCTTCGTTCCAGCCCGTGCACTTGCACGACCTGGCGTCACCGTACGCGACGTTCGGGTCTTCAACGAACTACCGACGCTACTGGAAGAATTTCCTCTCCGTGCCCTATCCGGCTTATTCCCGACGTGCGACTGCTGATGTTTGGCAAGACTCGAGCTGGTTTTGAAGTTCTGGTTGCACTTTTCACAGGTGTACTGTTGCGGCTTATCCGGCTTCGATTCCTTCACTTTGTGGGTCTCGACGTGCGCTTTGAGAGTGCTTTTAGACGAGAAACTTTTCTTGCAGCTGCTGCAGCTCAGCTTTGAACTGCTGGCGACGGTGACCGTTTTACCCCGAGTTCGTTTTGGGGGTAGAAGACGAATCTTGAGCGGACGCTTGATATCGCGTTTTCGCTTTGACTTGGTGGATACCTTTGGGGGTTCCGTAGGCTTTTGAAGCGTAGAAGTCGTTGTACTGGTTGCGGTATTGGTGTTGCTGGTTACAGGTTGAACCGTGCTTTCCACGGGTTTAGTGACAGCCGGTACCACTGTTATCGTTGTGGTTGGAGGAATACAAATCGGAATCGATGCAGGGATGATCGGTTGAGCTGGAGGTGTCTTGGGTGGTTCGTCTTGAGCTTGGGTCCTGGCCTTCTTAACTCTTATTTTTATTGCTTTCGTATCAATTTTGATTGCTGACGCTGGTTTTTGAGTTTTCGCCAAATGCGCAGTGACAATGTGTTGCTGGAGATCGGTTTTGGTAGGGAAGGACTCTGGGCAGGTCGTGCAGGCATGGCGTCCATTATTACGAACATCGCACTTTAAAATCGCTGGTATCATCTGAAATTTAGATTCTTATCAATATTTTCATCTTTTTAAAAAACTAATTAACAAACCTTTTCAGCTGGAGACTTGTTTGTCAAATTAGCCGGTACCAATTTGATGGTAACAACATTCTCCGGCTTTTTAGGCTTATCAATCTTCGTTTTGTTCTGCGAATCATCATCATCAAGAAACAGACTTGGATCAACTCCAACCTCCATCTGGGTTACGCTATCCTCTTCGATTCGAACTTCATTTGTCATCTTGACCACCGTCGACGACGGTGCAGTACTGTAATTGTTTCCTCTAACCGGAACTGGCAGCACGGCAGGTTTGATCGTCACAGCTCGGGCACCCAAGTTCATACCACCCGCTCCGCTACCCCCACTAAACTTGAGGAACGCCTCCTGTCCAATGTAGGACTGCAACAGCTGGATGAGATCACTGTCGTTCAACAAGTTATGGTTGGACAAAACCTCCCTAAACGTGGTATTCTTCAACCTTTGAATCAGCACTTCAAACGACGCCCTCGGATCATGATCCGCCCACTTTAGGGCCTTCAGAATCAGTTTGAGCAACTCCTGGTCCTTGATCAACAGGCCCAGCTTGAGATCACTGTACGAGACGATCGGGATTTCCGGCTTGATCAACTTCACCACCTGCACGTCCGTTGACGGGGAGACCCGCTGGGAAGAGCTGGCCATTTGATCGTCCACGGCCAGCTTGAGAGCGTTGAAGTCGATCTTCTGTGGAATCACGCCCGGCGACATTATAGGCGTCTGTGCGATACCAACGGTGGCTGAGGAGCCCGGGATTGGGCTGTAGTGCTTGGCAATGTTGGCTCGGATGCATTTGAACCAGCCCAGGTATGCTTCCTCGGTCTTTTTGGCAAGGATGGCAAACTTGTCGATGCTTTCGATCTTGATGAAGCAGGTGGCGCACAGACACTTGGGTAGGTCGTCGTGCAGGGAGACCTGGAATGTGGTGGAAAAAAATGAAATAGTTTTGATTGATTTTATGTTTAAAAGCATGAAAATAATATGGAATCTGTTTATTTGAAATTATTAAGAACTTTTTAGATTCTAATTATTCAACATACCTATTACATAACAGATTCCAATTCGACAAAAATCTAAAGTCTGTAGCTATAAACTTTAAAAAATAACTGCTAGATAATTTTCCGCTAATTCACACAAAATTGGGAAAAGAACAAAACAAACCATTTCAAAATTACGTGTTTTTTTGTAATTTTTCAAAATTACTTTTTAAAGCTTATCAATGTTTTATAGAGCTGTAGAACAGACAAAAACAAAAAACAAAAAATAGATTTTTGCATTTTTAACGAGTTATCTATAGTTATTTTACGAAATGTTTTTTTTTTTTGGAAAAGTGATGATTTTCATCATTTCTGATCATTTTTTTTTTGAAGTTTCAACGGTGCACAGTTTTTTGCACAAAGATTTTTGTTACAAACTAGTTGCTTAGATATTAAAGTATAAGAGACAGCCCGAAATAGTGAGCCCAAATTTCAGCCAATTTGGTTAACAGACGTCCAATGAGTTATTTTTATGCAAAGAAATAAAACAGTGTCTGGAAAATATGACAAACGATTACACTCAACCCCCGGTGGTTGGTCACTTTTTCGTTTGACACTTTTTTAGTTTGTACCCCGTTGGTTGGTCAAAGTCAAACTAAAAAGAAACGAACTGTCAATTTGTATGAGGCGCTCACGCACACTATCAAAACAAACGTTCAGTAGTGTGTGTGAACTCCGTGTAAAAGGGGTGTCAAACTAAAAAGTGACCCCGTTCGTTTGACAACAATTGGTGTCAAACCACCGGGGTTTGAGTGTACCGGTTAAAAGACAATTATTGAACATCAGAGAACAGACCCAATATTGTCCGTTTCTCTCGAAGATACACGCCGCGCGGCATTTCAGGTATGCCGCAGATACTGTTGCCAGCGATTGTCTGCACTTTTGGTGCAATAAAAAAATATTCCCGGCAACAATGCCATGCAATTCCAAGAAGAAGATCAACAAAAACAAAACGCACAGTATGGGATTTGACAGCGCGCATTTGCCGAAAGTGCGGCGCGTCGTTTCGAGGCTGGTATGCCGCGTGTCTTTTTCGGGAATAAGCGCAATAATTCCTGAACAAAACATAAACTAAGCAAGATAAATAGCTTATACACTCAACCCCCGGCGGTTGGTCACTTTTTCGTTTGACACATTTTTAGTTTGTACCCCGTTGGTTGGTCAATATCAAACTAAAAAGTGACGAACTGTCACTTTTTACACGGCGCTCACGCACACTATCAAAACATATGTTTGGTAGTGAGTGTGAACTCCGTGTAAAAGGGGTGTCAAACTAAAAAGTGACCCCGTTCGTTTGACAACAGTTGGTGTCAAATCATCGGGGTTTGAGTGTAGATAGATAAAGCTTTCATTTGATTTTTACAGATCCGCAAAGTTTATTATTATGCTTCCATAATTGCAATATGCTTTAAGTAAATTTTCTTACCTTAAACACCAAAAGTATTGATCAAATTTGGTTTGCAAGCCAATGGGGGAGGAGTTTTTTTTCATAACTCTGCTACTTTAGTTGTCCCGTCATGCAAAGAAATGGCTGGCAAAAACTCAAATTTCAACCAATTTGTTTAGTTCGACGAGCAAAAGAATCGTTTTTCAGTTTGTGATAATGTGTAGAAGAGTTTAAAAAGTCCAGTTTTATGATATTGTCCCGTCTCGCCAAATTTTCATTTCAGGGGAAGCACAGGTACATTAGGGTGCCCAGAAAAAATGACCCCCTGCTCCACAAGCGGAAAACGGTTTTTTGGGTAATTTTAAGCATCTGTGTAAATTCTGAGCGAAATTGGATGAGATTAACCCATTGATACCCGAGCCTAAAGTTGGTGAAAAAAATGTTTTTCATACAAAAATGACTTTTTTAAATCGCTAATAACTTTTCAGGATCAAGTTTCACAGCTTTGAGATGTTCTACAAAGTTGTAGAACATTAAATTTTCAATGAGATTCTCACTTTTGGGAATATTTGGATGGCAGTAGCGCACCGTGCAGACCAAATCGTAAGAAACTTGGATTTTCCATACATTTTTTCGATTTTTCCCATACAAACTTCACCTCCGAGTATCAATGGGTAAATGATGACCGATTTCGCTCATATTTGACCCAGAGTCCTAAAATAGGTCAAGGAACAATATTCAGCTTGTGGAGCGAGGTTTTGAAAAAAAGTTCCATATTCTGGGCACCCTAAGGTACATACAATAATGTTCATTCTACATGACATTTCTATGTAGGAAAATCAATTATCGCTGAACGCAGAGAAAAACTTGGGAAGTTTTTGGAAAAGAACCGAAGAATCGATCTTGTATTTTTAAGGAAGAGAGAGTGTTTTTGCTCTAATAATTTATCTGGTGCATTGAAAATGCAAAAAAGTAAAAGTGCAAGCTTGTCAAGCCAATGAAACTGTTCAAAAATGCATTATTATGTTTATTCGTGGATTAAAAAAAAAGTGTTTTAATTTCATTGCATTCCTATTCCCATTCTATTCCGTTTTTGCCATGGCCTTGGTTCAGACAAATGAAAAATAAAAATAATAAAAAAAGTACCATTCCACGATATCAGTGAAGCTTTGCTAAGCTCTCCCAAAAACTATGCTTTCCCTCATGCTAAATTTAACCAAAACAACACTCCTCTACAATCCACACTATACAAACACATTCTTTATGATTTGACTATGCTCACTTTTGAACGCGTGTCACCCTCACCCCGAACGACAAATTTTGCTCGCGCGAGGAGAGATAACACGCGTCAGGGTGAAAAACTATATGTAGCTCATGACCACTTGTCCACAACAACACTCTGTATGTTTGTATGTATGTTGGGCCCAACACGTGTCTTGCAGAGCATGGCATAGGATGCGAGAGTGTAAACATTGGCAGCATGAGTCTCGGAAGGGTGGTTCGGCATGGGTTTGGGGAGCAGCTGTTGATGTGTGTTGAGGGTCACATCGCTCACGATTTGAATGTTTTTGTGAATGTGTTGGTACGCGAGAGAGCGCTGAGTACAGAGTAGATGTTGATCGAACTTGATGACCGTGTTGGACAAACATAGAATTGTTGGAAAATGCAGTTTGATTCATAGCTAATGCTGTTGGTGGTTCTCAGCTGATGTCCTGACTTTAGTACCCTTTTTTGGAAACATCCCCAAGGCCAGCTACACCCATACATAGACACGGTGCCTCTCCCTCTCACTCACTCTTTCTTCCCTCCTATCTCTGGTGTGCTGTACCTTGAACGTTACCACACTATAGAGTGAGGAACATTCTCTTACGTGTACAGCAAGCAACTATACAGAAGGGAAAAAAGAGTGCGCTTTTCCAATGACGCAGTTTGATTGCGTTTTGGGGCCACCCCAACCACTTACATCCAGGCCCAGGTACCGATGAATCTTGTGGTCCAGCTGCAGCCCACTGCCGAAGATCGGAATCCCGCAGGTCAGCTCGAGAATGTCCGTGCCACAGGTGCGACACTTGCGCTCAAAGTTGAGCGCCAAACTCATCTTGTGTAGAAAGTTCCAGGCCCGACAATATCTGGGGAACAGTTAGTATCAGCTACTGCATCCACATCAGCCCAAATCACTTTCTTCCTGCGGGGTCTTTGTTGACCAAGGTACTTTCCCCTTTTCAAAAGTTCAAGGATTTCTCCCCGTCCAAGTCTCGTTCACGATGTTTCACTTTCACGACGAATCAGGTTTGAGCGTCACTATCCCGCCAAAATCGTGCAATTCCAAATCCGACCAAACTGCAGTTGCACTAGGAGAAATTTTCCAGCATTTCACCCACAAGAGAAGAGCAAACGCTTAGTACGACGAAGACTACGACGACTGTTTCAACCACTGAAGACACACTAGTACTGAGCCGTGGAAATCGAAATGGCGCGTAGTTGTGCTGGTTGAGAGTGAGCAATACCTCACTCACGCGAATTTTTACGCGACCGTTGTGGGTGTGTGCGTTGCTGTGGTGCGGTGAGATTCGCTCAGTTTGAACAGAGTCAAGTTTGAGGGTGTTTGGGCGCGCGTGGTGTGCCGCACCGTGTAACTGCAACGGTACTAGCCGTTGAAGAAAAAAAACGAGAAAAAATATCGGATGAGAAATGAGGTTGAGCTCAACACAGACACGTAAAGTTTGTAGTGAACAAGGTAGCTGAGTAGAAAAGACTTTGCAGTTTGAGTTCGAGCAGACTCTGATTTGATGGGGAATGCAAGACTGTGTAGTGGAATAGTGTGCAGAGATGTGTGTGATAGTGGTTGTGTTTTGCGATAATAGTGTTGAGATTTGGGGATATTGTTGGAGCACATGGCTAAGGGACTATATGTTATAGAGAGTATCTGTTAACTGTTGTAACGTACAACTCAATACTAACATCATTAGTACAATGAAGCGTTAACGAAGAACATCAGCCAGAGCTTTTGCACCAAGATTTTTGTTACAGACATTGTATCTTCAAAACTTCGACTCCGGTCTTGACTCTGGTTTGAGTCTTCTTCACTATCATTTGGGGTGAGTCTGGAAGCATCACAACTTCTTGAGCGATATGTTGATTTCCTCAAGATTCTGCTTGCCGGTCTGGACGAAAGGATCTCTTAAATCCCACCCCGACCAAGCTTTGTGTAAGCAATTCGGACTTGGGACACTGTCTGACACGAAGTAAGTGGTTACAGTCATCCCTCATATTCGCAACAGTTTACAGATCGGCCAATGTTCAAAAAATCATAGCAAATCGATAATTGAACCTAATGATTTACTTTTACCTTCATGTGAAAGCTGACCGACTGACCGCTGACCGACTGATTTTTTTTACGTTTTGTATCAAGTTTTTAAAGAAAAATATTGACCCTTGAAATCCAAAAAAATCGGAACACATTTTTCTTGCGGATGTAATCAAACTTTGGTTCGCTTCAGGAATTTTATTTCAAAAAAATGAATACAAACACTGAAATCAATGAAACTTAAGCTTGGTTGTGTTTTATGAATGGTCTGATAACTTTTTTGGGAAAATATTAGTTTAATTCAGGTGTTCCACAATTGTGGGAGGCTCAATAACATCCCACAATTATGGAACAGGGAATTTGGAGGCAGTCTTTTGCTGGTCTGGATAAAATGGTCTTGAAATTATCAAATTATTAATTATCAAATTATAAACAAATTATCACATTATTTTTTCCGATTGTGTGGGAGTTCCGAATATGTGGGACGACTGTAGATACACTTGCGAGGGATTACACTGAGCTATGTAATTAATAAACCCTAGCTCCTTCTGAAGAAGATTCAAAACAGTGTCAAAACGTCGAGAAATTTAGAAAAAATGTGTTTCATTAACTCCTGACTGTCACAGCCTACAAGAAACTTATTTTTTTTTCATTCCTTCTAGTATTTTTACATCCACTTGTTCGATTTGGTTTGCTTTTTTATCATTTTTGTTTATATTTCCAGACTTATTTACCAACCTCAAACCTTTTGCTTGTTTTGTGTTTTCAATTATTATTTCATATGCATTTTAATCACTTTTGAGTTATTGATGCAGTTGGGAGCAAAATTGAATAAGAAAAAAAACCCAAAAATATCCAGAACATTGTTTTAGAAATCTGGAGTAAAAAATCTTGACGAAAATATTTTTTGCGAAAAATAAAACTGAGGCCGGGACCGTGGTGTAGGGGTAAGCGTGATTGCCTCTCACCCAGTCGGCCTGGGTTCGGTCCCAGAAGGTGGCAAATTTTGAGACGAGATTTGTCTGATCACACCTTCCGTCGGACGGGAAGTAAATGTTGGCCCCGGACTAACCTAAAAAGGTTAGGTCGTTAGCTCAGTTCAGGTGTAGGAGTCGTCTCCCCTGGGTCCTGTCCTGGTGGAGTCGCTGGTAGGCAGTTGGACCAACAATCCAAAGGTCGTCAGTTCGAATTTCGGGGTGGATGGAAGCTAAGGTGTAAAAAAAAGGGTTTGCAATTGCCTCAACAATCAAGCCTTCGGACACTTAGTTTGGAGTAGGAATCTCGCAATCGAGAACGCCAAGGCAATGCTGTAGAGCGAATAATTTGATTTTTGATTTTTGAAAACTTTTTGCAAAAATGTACTACAAGAACTTATTATAATTCAACAAATTTTTAAATCAACTCAAACATGTTGAAAATGGTCAAGAATTTGAAAATGTCGTATTACAAACGTCTGGTCGCTTGGTAAGTGACCTATTTCGATTATTTTGCTGTTTTTACCATCATTTTTTTTTAATTACCAACAAAATATAACTGTTAAATATTTATAAAAGAATCAAAAGGGTCGCCTGCTACTAAACCATAAAATATTTTGCTTTTCCTGCAGAGTTTTATCTGCAACTATTTCTTAAAAAAATTGATGGTACAAACGTTAGCCAAATTATGTTAGAATTTTCTTTGACTAATTTTTTTTTATAATGCTAATCCTTTGATTTGATTGAACTTTAAAATTTAAAAAAAAAATAAAAGAACACTTCGTATTTTCAGTACAGTGGACTCTCTCTGTGTCGATATTGAAGGGACCGTCGAGAGGTATCAAATAAAAGAACGAAAAAAATCAAAGCATGCTTTAGAGGAGACTATGTCAGCTTGTGTGGATCAATCGGACCGCGACTCACAATCCAGAGGTCGCCGGTTCAAATCCCGAGGCGGACGCAAAAAATTCTAAGTGTAAATATAGGTTTTCGGTGCCCTCAACCCCATGCCATACCTTCACACTTAGGTGACCCGGGAGGCGGAGTCTTGCCGCAAAAAGAACGATACACGCCTGTGGATCCGTTGACGAAACCGCAAGGTTTAAGAGGCCACATTATAAGGTGTTACGTCGATTCCGTTTTTTTTAGAGGGGACTGACAAATTCATTGACAGAAGTAGCAATATTGACATCGATAAGATCGACAGACTGGGTCGACTGTATTTTTGACACAAAAAGTATTTAACAAGTTAAACACATGTTGTGTTTGCGCATGCAAAAGGTTCAGATTGTAGATTTGTATCAGTTTAGTTAGATCTAGTACTACAGAATAATTCTAAGCATCTCCAAATGAGTTCTTAGCATTGTTATAGAATTTCCCGCTAGAACTATCAGCTTTGGTCACAAGAATCTTCTCTAGAAGTGGCCATTGCTCCGCGAGACACAGTACAGAACAGATCAGACAGAACAGAACAGAACCGTCCTGTTCTGAAATACAGCTCAAGATGTAGAAAGTTACAGTTTTCTTGTCTAATTACCGTCCAGTACAGTTCAATAAACCGACAGAAACCGAGAGCAATAAAGTTTTGATTACAATTTCTGTGCATTAGTTTAACCCGCGAGTTTCAGTTCTGTCCAGATCCGATTATGCCACGATCCAAGCAACAGACGCTCTTATGTGCGTTAACATGTTGTAACTGAGTAGAACCATTTTTCAGCAAAAAAAAAAAAAGAATATTTCTAAAATTAAAATTTATGCTGCTCTATAGAGACAAAAAATATAATTAGTGTCTTGGTATATTGACTTGAATGTGATTTAGAAGTAAAATTAATGAGCTTCCAAATCGTGTTTAACTGTAAACAAGATATAATTTAAAGAAGGATTTGGATAATCTTTTTCAACAGATTTTGTAGATTGCAGATTTAGTAGGTTTTTGATCATGCAAGTTTTGTATAGTCTTTATTTTGAGTTTGTTCCTTAAGCCTACTGTAAAATAATCTAAACCACCCTTTTTTAACATAATATATCTCAAGTTGTCATTTAGTACAAAAATCCTTGTTTTAGAATTAATTCAGTTGTTAATTGGAATTTAAGTTTGGAGAAGCATGGTGTTTTACCGTTAATTAAAGCATGACTAGACAAATCATTAGTTCTCTGAATATGTACTGAGGAAACCATTCAACAACGTTCGCCAGAAATATTTCAACATGCTTCGTTTAGTGCGTTACTTTTGTAACGGCTTAATACCCATGTTTTACGCCTGAAGGATATGCAACAAATCTGCAACTACTTTTGAAAAAGTCGAATCGGCTTAATTTGTTTTTAATTTAATTGATTAGTTTTTAACATTTTCATTGTTTTATTGTTTAGAACATTTTATAAACAAATATTATTTTAAAAACATATCATTTTCTAATGTATGACTAGAAACATTTCAAGAAACTTTTCCGTTCCATGTAGGAAAATTGAATTTAATTTGTATCGTACTGCACCTGTGCTGTGGCTATGCCTAGTTATTCCTGCAGATGGCCTCTGGAGTTTGGAGGTACATCATTTTAATAATTTTGAGAATCTGATACCCGGTTTTGCTTTGCAATTATTCCTTAAAATAACTGTAACACAATCCTCAAATTGATTTCGAACTGAAACGTCTCGCATAGAAAGAAAAAGTTTTGTAGAGCTTATATGCAGTTGCCTTCATTAAGCGTTGCACAAGCTCTGATTAAAACAAAAAAGATTGTTATCACACTTTTTCAATCTTACCAATATTGCCCATGTCAAGTCCCATGAATATTTCAATTAAGGGGGAAAAGGGACACTATCTCCTCTAAAAAATGACCATTGTTCACCTCCCATAAACAACTTTTCCCTGAAACGAGATTATCTAATAAACACATGTAGGGGGGCACTGCTCTTGTGGACCACCACGCCGGACACATTCCAGCCTATGAGGTTGCATTCAGGGGGATAATGAGATTGTACTGTAACGCGATGGACGTGTCGAAAGGAGGCTTTTGGTAATTTCCAAACTGGTTCGAACATTAGCTTAAGCTGCCTGCCCACCCAGCTCCAACTAATTACCTCCGCACATTTACTCGCGAGGGGAGGCTTGCCCAAATGCCCAAAGGCTCTGTATAAGAAATGTGTCCGATTTTGGGGTCCGATAAGAAACTGAACCATTTCTGGGCTGATTAAAATCGATTGTCGTGTAATACCCGATGGACGGTGAAAATGTTTTCCTGGTAATTTTATGCTGGTCACCACCAAAGTCGTTGTTACTTGGTCCAGCGATGGAAAGGTTTTGACTAATTGAAAATGGGATTAAAAAAATTGAGCATGATATTTCAACAGCCAAAATGACACAAGTGCCCCATGGCACGAGGTTGATATCATTATGTTGTGCTTGGGGTCTCTATGAACTTACTTGTTGTAACCGTGACTTGGAGAAAAGTTGAACTGATTTCTTAAATTATTATATTTTGGATTGATGGAAAATCTATTTTTTTAATTAATCATCAATTCATATAAACAATGTATTGATATAATAAACAATCTTTTAAAAACAAACTTCTTTAGTGATCAATGTAACCCCAACTAACAATTCCATTCAGTTCACCCGAAAAACGTGTGCCACCACCATCCGTATAGCGGCTTGCGCTAGTGTAGATTTATGCTTAAATTGAGATAATTTCTTCACTTATGCTTGGATTATGCACTGGCGACGCGAAAGGCCGTTAGGCAACGGGAGCTGAACTGGCCTGGACTGGCAAAAAGGCCATTTCGATGCCGGGCTGCTCTACATTTGGGTTATGTAAGGTGGCGCAACGGTGGTGAAAATTCACCCCCCTTGGCGGCGTAGAACCCAGAAGTGTCTTTCTGGAGCATAAGAGGAAGGGTGGTTTGCGCACCACCACCCTGGTTATGACGATTGCCGAGGGGCGTATGCGCCAAGTTTGTAGCATAGCAGTTTTGATTGGACCTCGTGAATGTCCTGGCTGCATGTGTGGGTGGAGTCTTTTGGGGCGGGGAAAATCGTGAATTGAGGAAGTTTGAGGAAATCGTGACGATATGATTTCCTTTCCACACATTTTGTGTTTACTGTCAGCGGTTCAGATTACGGCTGACGTGTCCTTCGCGAGAGAATAAACGGTTGTAAAATATTGTTGATATATTGGGTCGCAGAGGTTGTCAAACTGTTTAACTTTGTTAATGGAGGAATTTTATTTAACAGATCCTGCTGTGTTAGAGATGGCCGAAGTTTTTTGTCAACATATTTTCAAATTTCAACGATTATCTATAGATAAAAATGCTATTAATAAATATTACGCCCTTTTGATATGTTAGTCTTCATTCAAAAAATTCGAAAGTTTTTTTTACGAAAAGATCAGAAAATTTTACGAGTATTTCATATTTTAACATTGAAAATCGTACCATTAGTTGCAGAGATATCGATATCAGCATTTAAGAAGTATCTTGTTCAAGGGTGGGCAAACACGGGCAATTATTTTATAAAATGAATAGCTGCGACTTTTTTGAAAAAAGTTACCTAAAAATGGCTCTCACTTGAAAACTGTTTACTTTATCAAAATTTTACTAAAGTACTTTTTGATGGAAAATTTGATTTTAAATCGAAATATGAAGTTGAAAATTGTTTGCGACCAGTATTTAAATTTATTGGAAAAATCAGTGTTGATTCAAAAATTCATAACTCGGTCAAAGATTTTTTGCGCATTCTGGAAACTTCTGAAAAGTTGGCATTTGATGTCTCCTAAAACATATCAGAAAATATTTTTTTTTGTAAATCAAGTTCGATTTGATTTGATTTTTTTTAGTTTATAAGCTTGATAACAATATATATATATAAAATTTAAGTAAATATGTTAAAAAGTCAGATTTTTTGCTGAAATTCGTTCAAACTAGTTCTGTTTATAAAATTATCGATTAATATTGCATTACAAACTAATTTCGAAATCACGAATCAAATGTTTTTACATTTTATACGAAAATTGTTCGACAAAAAATTCCAAAAAATTTGGAGATTTTATTGAATTGTGTTCTAAAAACACATAATATTTAGGTATTATCTACAATTTGTTTTACCTTCTCCTAGTGAAAAATTGTCCAAAGAAACCGAAAATGCATTCCATTTTCTGATTCAAAATCGTGTTCGTTTAAAAAATCATGGCACTTTGAGAAATTTAAAAAAATGGTATTCATCAACAGTTTCTTAATTATAGTTAAGTAGCTTTTAAAACTTCTCCAAATTTTATGAAAAGCTCATCTTGAGGTACTTTGGATACTTCTCTACCGCGGTCAAAACGATTCCATACCATTCCGTACGTATTTAAGTTGTACTTTTCAATGTGCGGAAAATTTTCAAACCTATCAAAGCCACCCCGGCTATCTTAATCACTGCGTTTTAAGGTATTGAAAAATGAAATGATGACAAAAATTTGGCTATGGCACATGTTGGTCTAAATTAAATTGGAAGTGTTGCTAATTTTTCGAAAAAACATGATTTTTGAGGAAGGGGGACATTTTGAACATTCTTTTTTACTTTAGGCCGTTGCTAATATTTTTCAAAGTTTATGTCGTCCTTCTCTTTTCAGTATTCATCAAGAATCATTTTTCAAATGACTTTTTATTCATAAAAAAAAACAATTTAGAATGCATTTTCCTGCGTTTATAATCAAATTTAGCACGTTAGAGCTCATACAAAACATATTTCAAATATTAGTGGATGCGTAGTTTAAAGCACAACACAAAGTTTTTTTTTGCAAAACAACTGTACTGTTGTATACTGCATAAAAAAATCATTATTAAATTTAACCCTCTACTGCCCATTTTATTTTTCCCGTGTTCAGGAGGTCAGGACTTTTGTTCTACAAAAACTTTACTTCTCTTGTTTTATGTTTTTCTTGTTTCATTTTTAGTATTTTAATTTGCATTTATCTTGTTTAGTTTATGTTTGTTTTTGGTAGTATTTGGCCTATTCTACCACCTCCTATCATTAAATTTTGCCTATCTATTTTTTTTCATGTTTTTACAGTCACTTTTTCAATTTTTCGCTCGTTTTTCACATTTTCTGCTACAAAATGGCATCATTACAATTTAATCTGTCGAAAAATGCGTAGAGACATAGTCTGGGACAATTAAAAAAATACTGCATACTTGTTTTTACTTAAAATATAGATATAGATCAAAAATTGGTTGAAAAATTGATTTTTGCGATTTTTTAAATTGAAGCCCGTCGAAAGACGGGGTTAAACGATGGTTTGTAGTTTCAATTTTAACACAATTTTATTTATTTACGCCTCCCTCGCCTTCTTGACCTATGCTAAAGTCAACGGAAATAATCTCTTAGTATTATTTACATTGGCCTTATATTTGGAAGTCAAATTAAATTTTAAATCGAAAAGTACTGTGCATAAATTTCTATTTTATTGAGTTATTTGCATTAATAATTGTGTTTTTTTTCTTGATATTATTCCCAAAACATTTTTTTCGTAAAAATCACAAAACTTGCTATGTATCAGACGCAACGTTTGAAATGAGCAAATAGATTTTTTCAGCTGGAACTATTTTCAATTTCTGAGACAACAGGTAACTTTTTAACAAAATCCGCTGTGGTAAATGATAGTGACGTAGGTCATCTACTGTTTTACATTTCGAGTTCAGTAACTCTAATATTTTGGCACTACAACATTTATTTTTGATCATTTCAAATGTAAGTATTTATTTGAAAATTTAAAAAATATTTTGTTCAAAAACTATCTTTAGATTTTTCATCTCATCACTTCCACAAAAAAATTCTGATCCCTTTCAAAAAAAAAATATCATTTTTTTTAAATAACTAAAAACCGTTGAATCGAATCCAACTTACTTTGATTATCCACGAGCTTACACAACACCTTTTCTTCGCAAATTTTCCACATGAAAATTCATGTGAATCAATGTGAACTTAACTCTCCGCCTCCATTCAGAGCGGAGGGCATCAAATATCATAACTCACCATCAACGGTACAAATTGATGCATATGTATCTCTATAGCGAGCACGCTCAATGACTCAGTCGGCATATCAAATTGATAGTGCAGGTTACCTTTTTTTTTGCGCCAGGTGGAAATCTTACACCGTGGCACGCCTCCACCCTCTCACTCTCGCTGACGTGCACGTGCAGAAACTGCTCTCATAATTATGATGCTTCTTCAACTCGACGAATCGGCGGTGCCCATTTGACTCTCAAATGATATTCTGGGTTGGATGGAGCTGACTCCATCATGTCCGCAAAAGGTGCCTAATGAGATATTGCTTCTGTTGCTTACAACCTCCCAACAGGTGTTTGTGTGTGTGTGCATTATGAGCGATGGAAATGAGTTGTACACGTGGCTTAAAGGGGGGACGGGGGTGAACATATCGCACCTAACGCTTCTTCAGCTCATGTAACGTTTACCAGTTAGCCTCCATAATTAGGTAGCTTTTTCCGCTTATCAATCAAGCCTTCACGCGGAGAAGTCATGATGAGTGTTGTTGCTGCTGCTGCGATATGTGAGAGGGTTCGCTGACTGATTGGGCGGCACCACCCACCTTTTGGGTTGGGTTGGGAAAAAAGTGGCTCGCGCGTTGTTGTTGTGATTGATTTTCCCGCGTGCGCGCGGTTTGCTGTCAAATTATTGACGATTGCATAACATTTTAATGTGCAGTTTCAATTTTATGACTTACGAGCAAAAGTGCAATTTGTACCACTTCCTGATAAAAAGTAGAAAGGGTTTTGCGTGGCCCTGTATTTGGATTTTTTTTTTGATTTTTAAATTAAGGATGCAACAATCTTACAATTTTGATTTTTTTGTCCTTTCAGAACTGAATGGAAGTTTTCAGATCTTTGCGATTTTTTTATGGATGTTCGTTTAAAGGTTGTGTGAACATCTCTGAATAAAATATCGAAGATAATGTCGAGCCTTATTAAAAAAAAACTAAAAAAAGATGGTTTTGAAGTGATAATTTATTACTGTAATATATCCTTAAGTCAACCATTCTTAAGTTTGGAAAATAATATTAGCGGTCAATAAGCAAGTGTATGTTTGAGTGCTTACAGTTTTTTATGTTTAAATTCTCTTGCCGATCTGCGCAATGTTTTTTTGCTTCAAGTTCGAATGTGTCTTTTAGATAATTTTCATTTTATTTTTTTCACTCTCTAGACCTGGCAAGAACAGCAATTTAGGCGTGTGCCCTGGCACGGTGAATTTGGTTCTCCTCATGCTTGGAATGTGTTTAATGTCGCGCGCGCGCTCCAGCACACGTTTCGTTGGCGCGTGTTTTATGCTTAACCCTCTCACGCCCATGGTTACTCCAGAGCACCAAAACTTTGAACTCAAATATCTTGGAACTGACACAACTTTTCATGATGCTTTAAGTTGCAAGTGTTCATGTAGAATGTATACTAACATCTCCCCAAATTTCATCAAATTTGGTTAAGCACAAGCAAAGTTACAGTGTGAAATGTAAACAAAAATGGGCCAATTTTAGGGAAATAAATAAGACCTGTTTTCGAAAGCCCGTAAAAAATACCAAACACAAAATTTTATGAAACAAAAAATGTTTTGCTATCATTTGAACCTTGGACAAGAACCCCTGTGAATAACATTGTGAGTTTGGACCGGTTTTAAGTGTTTTTCAACCTTTTTCATTTGGTGCACCAGAGCACCACCTAGGCATATGAGCAACTAAATATTCAGGAGCTCTTTTTTCTAAATTACAGAAAAAGCTTATTTTTATCAAAACAAAAGTTTATAAACGTTTTGACTATTCATAAACAAGACAAAACATTGTTATTAGACCGATAATTTTATTATTTTCCTCATTTTTCATGAAAATGGTTGTTTGTGGGTTTTGAATGAGCCAATCAAAGAAACCTGAAAATGCAGAGATTTTAGAATTTGTAGTTAATACTTCAGAAATATGGTATTACAGCAAAGAATAAGTTGTTTTTAACACATTTCGAAGCGTTTTCAAACAAATGAACCAATAGATTTGAAGAAAACGAGATTTTGTGGTTCAAAAAAAAGTTGCTCATCTTCCTGATGGTGCTCTGGTGCACCACTTCAAATTCTACTTTTTTGCCTCAATTCGATGTTTGTGAGTCAAAGTAAAGTATTTCCTGCATTATTGTACCAAAATTAAGCCATTTACTATTTTTACGATAAGCAAACAGCTCTGGGCGTTAGAGGGTTAAGCCTTTTTGCAAGTTGCTACGCGGCCGAGGCTGTCACTCTTGTCAAAAGTCGTGAACATAATGGCAGCGACGGTGGCGACTCTGTGGGCTTTGCTTTTGAGCTAATATCCATATGAATGGCAAAATATAACGGGGTATCGTGGCACTTTTGGGGAGGGTGGGTTGCGACCAGCCAGCATAAAGTTGTGCGCTACCGCGACCCGGGCACCATCATTCAATGTTCAGAGGTCTTGGAATTTAGTTTTTTTTACGCTGCCTAACTCTTCTGGTTCATAGATTATGGGGGAAACATTATGCTTGACGCTGTCGCTTGCTTATGGCTTACTCGAAAGAGAGAATGGCACTTGGAATGTGCTAAATCAGTGTCGACAGGATGACTAATATTCGACTTTATGCTATGATTTTGTGTGACTAATGACATAAAGTTTAAATTTACCTTTTTTATCAATTGTGAAAAGTTATGAGAAACATCCACTTTATTTTTTTAATGCACTGTATAGGCTATTTAATTCATACAAATAAAATTACATTTCTTCAGTTTGACATTTCGTTGCCGATATGCTCTCATTTAAATAACCTATAATTCGTTCAGTGGCAGACGGTTTACAAACATTTTTTTTTCAATTCCGTCGTGAAACTACTAACTTTTCCTGTCATTCTTGAACGACGAAATAGCCTTCTTTTCTGTACCAAAAATAACAGAATCGAATAGCAACACTTTTCAAAAAAAATGCTGAAAAGTTCTACTTTTCAGCACTCAAATGGGTGCTGAAAAGTTGAACTTTTCAGCACTTGTTTCGAAAAGTAACACTTTTCAACATTTTTTTGATTTAAACGATTTATTGACAAAATACATGAAAATTTGACATAAAATTTCACTCAGTGTGTGTTTCTTGGAATTGCAAAAAATGTTGTATGGAACTCGTTGCAAAACTTGATTTTTTCAGCACTCTTCGTATTTATCCAACTCGGTGAACCTCGTTGGATAAATGTACTACTTGTGCTGAAAAAATCCTCTTTTTGCAACTTGTTGCATAAACTACTATTGCAATTCCGCTGTGAAACTGTCAACTTTTCCTGTCCTTCTGGAGAAACGAAACGGCCTACTTTTCCAAAAATAACAGAATGGAAAATTAATACCTTTCAATACCAGTGCTGAAAAGTAAAACTTTTGAATTGAATTGAATTGATTTTTGAAAAGTTCCACTTTTCAGCGGTGATTTTACTAAACACTTGAATGTTTAACATAAAATTCCATCTAGAAGCGTTTTTCGGAATTGCAAAAAATGTTGTAAGCAACTCGTTGTTAAACTTGATGTTTTCAGCATTCGTCGTATTTATCCAACCTCGTTGGATTTAATAATTAATAATAGTTTGTAGATGCAGTACAGAGTTTTGGGGGATCCTTACAGCTGGGTGACTTATAAATATATCTCAATGAATGAAAATAAAGTTTATTGAAAAACGAAACGGAAAACAGGAAAACACTCGCAAAACACCTGTTGCTATCGCTGACAAATTTTCCAGAGCATTTGGCAAGTTTGGGTTTAGTGTTCGCTGATTTTTTTCCAAGTGACTTTGTCATTGTTTAGTGTACAAAATATTGTGGTATGAAGAATCTAACGCAATTTGTTGAAATATGCAAGTTTATTGTATAATTGCTGGTTAACAAAAGCCCAACATCTTAAAAATGATTAGAAAGTATGAAAAACCAAATATCGTCTGTTGTGTGCTATCTTGTGACAAAGACCTTTTAGCACTTTTCGGAAAAATTAATTTTTAAAGTTTAAATAGTAAATAACTTCAAAACTAAGAATGATGGAGTCAAAGTTTTTGAAGCAATCGGTTCATATACTATCGCTAATCAAACGCTCCATTTTCAACTAATTTGGTAAAACCAGTTAAAAGATACAGCAAATTATGTAAACAAAAATCTAAAAAACACGTGTCACAAGTGTGTTTTGAATGTAAAATTCTGGAGTTTTTTTTTTGAAAAGGTACCCTTGAATCAATGCGGTTTTAAAAACACCCATAAAGCAAAAAATGGAAATTTGGTTTATTGGACCATTAAAAAAAACTCCAGAATTGTACTACGTGTCACAAGTGCGCACAGAATTTCCATATGTTTGTATGTTTAATCGACTTAAACAGTTTATTTTCAAAAACAAAAGATGGAATTGCTTGAAAAAAAAAAAGATTATTTACAACAAATTTGTGAAAAATTTCAATTTTTTTTCACATTTTCCAACAACATGTATGTCGTGTCACAAGTGTGCACAATTGATCATTTTATATGTCTATGTCACAAAATTGTTTTGCGATATCCGGGAAACGGAAGCGAATTTACAAAACCGGATTAAAGCATCTTTTAGTGTTTGTTAAGTATAGCAAAACGTCATCATTAACTCATTTTCGACCAATATGGTCATGGTTACAAGATAGCACAAAACAGACGATATGTTGAAGCTTATATAAAACATTTATGCGAACATGGGCAGAACAGGAGCATTGTCAAGTATGGAATAAGTTCAATACCGTTCTAAATTGATAAGTTTTGGCAAAACTATCTTGTGAATAAGCCGAACGTAGTCTACGATTACAAAAAAACAGAAATTCCAACGTCAATGTCAATGGAGGGCACTCACCGAAATGCCTACTTGAGCCAAAATGTCCTGCTTGACATCTAAAACTGGTTCATACACAGGTAAGTGACTTCAGGGGGGTGCCACGCCGGTCACGCGTGCCTTATGCGCATGCGGGGTTTCCTTTTGATAGCTCATGCCGTTGCCGCACAAACATCAAGGTCATGCTGTCTCTCAAAGTATGTAGCACATGTCCGACGACTACGACAACACGACAACAACGCTTGACGCGCTTGAGGTGTGTTCTTTCCGAAACACTTATTGAACTGTGGCATTTTCATGAAACAAATAGGCAGCGATCACGGTGGCCTTGATTTGACGCACTCAACATCGGCGAACGTCCGCGGTGGGGCGCATGCTTGGATCACTTGGGCCAGAGGTTCCCAACTTGACTTGTGAGGGTTGCAATTGTATATGAAACTATATAGTGGACAAGACAACAAAAACAGAACCACTGCTCTAATCTATGGCTGGTACGGTTCAAACAACTGATCACCACCGTGAGGTCAGGCGGTGGTGTGAGGTGCGAAGTGCCATGGTGTGACCTCCTACAGGCGCAAGCTCCAAAAAATGAGATCAGATCTTGGCGCGAGGGTGCGGCCGGACAAGGCGCAAAATAGAGCAGCAGAGCGCGCGCCGAGTTCAAAACGGTACATGAACGCACAAATGGTGAGCTGTTGTGGCCAGCATGTAATTACGGGTCGACTTCGACGGATCGATCGTCGCGGAGGTGGTTTGTTGCTGACTCATATGACAATACTCCTCGGAGAGCTGTTCACCGCCGCGGGAACATTGTTGCCATTAGATCTAGATCATGGGGTGGTGACCCCAGAGACCTCCTCCCCGGAACGTGAACCCACGCCTAGGGGTCCGAAATCATACGGTACGTGCTCGGTAATTGTCCACATGTTCAAGGTCTACCCGGTATGACTCACATACTCGTTGAACTTGTCAATCGATTGCCAATACCTTGGAGACCTATCAATTTGTGGTGCCCGTGGTACCGATCGCCCCGTAAAACAACCCAACGGAATTTTCGTGCGCCCTTCTAAAGTTTCAAAACGCCCCCGAATGACCAAACCAAAAATTTACCAATATTGTTAACCGGCCAAGTTTGCAGCTTTCCCTTCTAGAACCAACTAAATGCCACCTTTAGCAAAGAGGCGATTTGACGCCGATCACGCGAAAACCACCAGCCCAGCAGCTTCGGTTGGCGTTGGGAGGTTTCCGTGACGACCATAAAAAAGTGCTGAGGGTGCTAATATGCACCCTGGTGTATTTGGGCGGGGGTGGGGTCTTGTTGGCAAATTAGTCTACAGAACGATCTCTACGGCCGAACGAGGCACGCGATCGAGCAGCACATTTTTTTGAGCACTAAAATTTCATGTCACGAAATTAGAACAATTTTATTTGCGAGACTTTCGATTTGAGGTCCGCTAAGGTCTGTGTTCCGTTTTTGTGGAGCAGTTTGAGGACGTAGGTTGCCAGTTGGCGGATAAGTTCAGTGTAGAACCCGATCCGGGTGGAGAACTAGTCTGGTCGTAAAATATCAGCTATTGGTGACGGTGAGGAAAACATGGTTCTGTCGTGAGTATGACCTCGGTGTTTGGTTGACTGTAAATTAGTTGCATATTGAAGGTAAATAATTATTCTTCCATTTGAAAAACTGGAAAGCCAGCAATTATGATTTTAAAATTGTTTTAAAACTGAAATCAACATATTTACAAAAAAAAAAAAAATGCAAGATTTACTTAATTGATGAAAAATGTGATTTTATCTATGATTTCAGATAGAACAAAAACAATTCCCTAATGTCAATCATTTTGTTTAGTCGGAAATTATCCAATCTTCCAGACCTATCTAAATAACCATTGTTTTCCTAATTCTACAACACGATAAGCGGTTCATGATCTGATACCACCACCTTTCGTTTCAGCATATTTTTATGCGCGAAAACCACCCACGTACACGCGATCTAATCAGTCCACCAGCAACTAACTCAGGCTCGTTAACTTGCTACTTGCTAGTAGAGCGAAGTGCCTTACATCTCGCACCCATCAGGGACCTGCCTCAAAAATGTTAATCTCCATGAGAAGCAGGAAGAGATTGGCGTGCAGCCCGGGAAAATAATGCCAACAAAACGCAGAAACTGCACGATTACGAGGCGAGGGCCTCAAGTCAGCCATTAGTTCCAATCGTCCAATCGTTGATACCTGGGCTGCTGCTGCTGGTGATGTTGCTCGGATTGCGCCACTGTCAATTAGGCCACCAGCTCGGTAATCTCGAGCGTTGTGTTCCAGTATAAACACAGGGAAGTAATAACGCGCTCGAAACTGTATCAAAAATATTTATAAATGTATACAGCCCATATTTGCATAGGTTTTGCCTTGCAGGGTAAAGTGAGGGGGGCTGTTATGAAGAGTGAATTGGTAGCTGGATCACTTGAGCCTTGGGCTGCCAGAGTTGATCCACGAGGGTGAAGGAAAACTCATAGAAGGAAAGTCAGCCACAACAAACATTGTATCGACTTTAATGGAACGTTGATTGATTGGGTGACGCGATGATGGAGGACGATAAACGATTTTCCTTAAGCTATGACTTTAACTAACTCTCTAAATACTGAGCTCAGGATTTTCCCTGGAATCCCTGGAAATTTGAAATTTATGAAACACTGTTTGATCCTGGTTTCGAATAACCCTATAACGCCCATGGTAGCTCCAGAGCAGCACTAAATTTTCAAATCAAATTGAATTTTCTCGAAACTGTTGAATAAATTCAAATAATTACTCTTAAACAGTTTTTTTAGGCTGTTTGCTGATAACGTTTCTTTTGGGAGCGGTCGTGGCTGAATGGTTACGATGTTCGCTTTATAAGCGAATGGTTCTGGGTTCGATACCCATCTGCTCCCAACGAGAAAGTTCTGGACTCATTGAATTTGGAATTAATGAAAAACTTCAGCTCACGGCGGGGTTCGATCCCCTGTACTTAGGATTGGCAAGCAAAATGCTTTCCACTTAACCGAGGAGCATTGGTAGCTTGAGGAGGAATTAGACTGGTATAGTTGAATCCAAGAATCGGACAAAGAGTCAAATTGAATGCAAGTTGAACATCAGAACTCAAACAAGATTGCAAGCGCAGTTGAAATTGAATCTAAAAATAGAATTCATCCAATAAGAGATGAGAAGAATTGAAAGCATTCCCACACCCAAACGGCGGTCGCATGATTGTGATGCATGGCGGCATGAAAGTATATCAGAATCTGCATGAAAACTGTCCTCATGCATTTTTTGCAATATAGGGGTTTGACATTTTTGCCCGTTATCGACAATTATCGACATCACCGACGGCTTTTTGGTTGTATTTCACAAATAAAAAAAAATCTTAACAGAACGAGGATTGAGCTACCAACTTCTTGATTATTGGTCCGACACGCTACCACCGCGCCATAGGGGGATGGCGTCGCTATTTTTAGACCACATTTTCCACTTTTTCGCATCGAAACCGACTACTTTATCGACTTCATTTTGCTGGGCGAGATAGGACGCCGTCTATTTTTAGACGATGACTCAGCACTTTTCCACTCTTGCACTTAAAAAAAACCAGGTGGCAGCACGATGTAACGCCACGTCCCTATGGACGCTTGATGAAATGTGAGTGAAAGAGCACCAACATATTCTTCTCTTTGGTGTGTTGATCTTGGACGGGCCAGCTTTATATGTATTGGTGAGAACTGCAGATCGCTGAAATGTTTACACGCGGGCAAAAATGATCTACGGGCTTGCTGCAAAAAATGTTATAAAATGTGACATTTTCTGCAGCAAATCCACTGTTGCAGATTTTGAGATATATATTTCCTTTGGGTGCATTAGAAATGAGAACACACGAAGAATTCGAACAACAATGCCAAAGGTCGTTACCACTCGCCTAGGGTGGCTCCTCAGACCATTCACCTTCCCAAAAACCGTCCAACTCCAAGCGAAACTTACTTGAGGATACCGTGGAGATTTTCCCTTAATACTCTTAAAAAAGTGGAGCATCAACACTTCCCGTCTTCCAATTCCCTTTCCTTGTCCCTGGTGCGCGGTGGAGATGGGAGCGGCCGGCAATGGACGGCTGCCATGGTGGTGAGAATCTGGTTCAGGTGGAATTGGTTCTATTCCCAATTATCGTTTCCTAGGCAACTTGGGCTTAGACAATCATCACATCACATGGCGAAAAATCCAGTCTGCAATCCGCTAAAATCACCGTCTCCTAGCGAAGCGAAGCGAAGCTGTTTGCTGATAACGTTTCTTTTCACGGAAGCAAAGCAAGAACGCCCCAGCAGCTGGACACCGAGTTGCGGCTGAGGACACAAGCAAAGGCCAGCAGAGCCAACCAAGACCCCTACACAATCCCCCTTCCCATCCCACGCCTTGTCTTTAACATCAATCCCTTCCCTACTAACCCCGAGTAGGCCGCGGGTAATCGGCTCCCCTCCCACTAACATTTACACACAAGATCCTCTGTAATTATTAAGTTTTTTGTAATTACAAAAGCCGACTCGGTCCTAACCAGGTCCCAGTACCGAAAAGGACCTAATAAAAATAATTTTATGAAAAAAAAAAAAAAACGTTTCTTTTCAACCATTTTGGTTAAGGAAAAACGTAAAAAAAAGGATTTTCACTGGTCAGGAAGGGGTGTATACTTTGAAACAAAAACTTGAAAATAAATGCAGTGGTGAAGATTGGTAATCGATAAAATTATCGTCGATAATATTATCGTCTGACGGTAACGATAATGGTTATCGTTATCGTCGAGACGATAACGATAGATCTATCGTTATCGTTATTTCGTTAATTCTATCGGCGATAATCTTATCGCCGATAATGGACGATTAATCATTTTTAAAATCTTTCTTAAATCGATTAATTCAACCATATCATGTTAAATTTTCAATGCTTTCATCGAGAATATATTTTTTGAAAATCTAGTAAGTTTCAAAGTAAAAATATATACCCAAAATTGTTCACAAAATACCGCATTTTAACGAAGTTACTCAAATTTTCATAACTTGCAATATGGGTATCAAACGAAGTGAAATTTTGTATGCTTGTATGCTTAAGTATATTAGAGCGTTTAATTGAAAATATTAAAATATTCACAAATTACCGTAATTTATTGAAAAAAACTCAAACTTTCAAAATTTGCTGTAAAAAAAAAAAAAAAAAAAAAAAAAAAAAAAAAAAAAAAAAAAAAAAAAAATTGTTTGCCTTTTTACTTTATTAATGTTTTTTTTAAATTCAAAATTTTCACAAAATATCGTAATTTTTCAAAAATACTTAAAATTTCAAAACATGCAAAATGGGTATCAAACAAAGCAAAATTTTGTATGCTTTTTTTTCATTTCATTAGAGTTATTTGGAAGATACTAAAATTTTCACAAATCATTGATTTTTTTCGAATATACTTTAAAAAATTTAAATTTGCAATCTGGGTATCAAACGAAGAGAATTTTTGTATGCTTCATACATACATTTAAATTGTGAATGCTTCATATCAAATTTTGCTTTATTTGATACCCATATGGCAAATTCAAAAAATGAGTATTTTCGAAAAATATGGTATTTTGAAAAAAATATAATTAAAAAACTCTTACAAAGTGAAAAAGCAAACAAAATTTTGCTTTTTTTGTTACTAGTATTGCATATTTTAAAAATTTTAGTTCTTTCAAAAAATACTTTATTTTGTGATTTTTTTTGTATTTAAAAAAATCAATCAATGTGAAAACGCTAACGAATTATAATTATAGCTTCGTTTGAAACCCATATTGAAAATTTTAAAAATTTTAAAATAAAAAAAAGGTATTTTGTGAAAAATTATATTTTAGACAAAAAGCTTGAGGGTGCACCGCAACCATGGAAGTTGTTGTCTTCTTATTCCAAAATTGTCAAACTTACGGACCCAATCCTGCAAAAATCTGATTGCCAAAATAGTCAAACTTTGTTGTAAATAACAATGGGGGGAATAAAAAAATATATCGATAGGTCCCGTAGTTTTAAAGATAATAAAATGTCTGCAACAGAAATCTTGGTGCAAAAGTTATGGTTAATGTGTACCGTTATATTATATTTGAAAAATTTGAGTATTTTCGAAAAATTACGATAATTTGTGGTAATTTAAGTATCAAAAATAAAACTCTATTAAGTGAAACGCATGCTTAATTTCGCTAAGTTTGCAATAGATTATCGTTATCGTGACTAACTATAGAACTATCGTTATCGATAATTTTATCGTTAACAACCTTGGTAGTGACTTAAACGAACTCAACTAAGGGTAATTCTCCGCCAACTCACACAGCAGTTGCCCCGACCCCTCTTCGATTTGCGTGAAACTTTGTCCTTAGGGGAAACTTTTGTCCCTGATCACGAATCTGAGGTCCGTTTTTTGATATCTCGTGACGGAGGAGCGGTACGACCCCTTCCATTTTTGCACATGCGAAAAAAGAGGTATTTTTCAATAATTTGCAGCCTGAAACGGTGATGAGATAGAAATTTGGTGTCAAAGGGACTTTTATGTAAAATTAGACGCCCGATTTGATGGCGTACTCAGAATTCCGAAAAAACGTATTTTTCATCGAAAAAAACACTAAAAAAGTTTTAAAAATTCTCCCATTTTCCGTTACTCGACTGTAAAAATTATTGGAACATGTCATTTTATGGGAAATTTTATGTTCTTTTCGAATCTACATTGACCCAAAAGGGTCATTTTTTCATTTAGAACAAAATTTTTCATTTTAAAATTTCGTGTTTTTTTATAACTTTGCAGGGTTATTTTTTAGAGTGTAACAATGTTTTACAAAGTTGTAGAACAGACAATTACAAAAATTTGAATATATAGACATAAGAGGTTTGCTTGTAAACATCACGAGTTATCGTGATTTTACGAAAAAAAGTTTTGAAAAAGTTGGTCGTCATCGATCATGGTCGTTCATGGTCACCCGCGACAGACACGGATGACGAAACAAAGAGAAACGCAAAAAGTAACTTTTTCAAAACTTTTTTTCGTAAAATCGCGATAACTCGTGATGTTTACAAGCAAATCCCTTTTGTCTATATATCAAATTTTTTGTAATTGTCTGCTCTACAACTTTGTAGAACATTGTTACACTCTAAAAAATAATCCTGCAAAGTTAGAAAAAACACGAAATTTTAAAATGAAAAATTTTGTTTTAAATGAAAAAATGACTCTTTTGGGTCAATGTAGATTCGAAAAGTACATTAAATTTCCCATAAAATGACATGTTCCAAAATTTTTTACAGTCGAGTAACGGAAAATGGGAGAATTTTTAAAACGTTTTTAGTGTTTTTTTCGATGAAAAATACGTTTTTTTCGGAATTCTGAGTACGCCATCAAATCGGGCGTCTAATTTTACATAAAAGTCCCTATGACACCAAATTTCTAACTCATCACCGTTTCAGGCTGCAAATTATTGGAAAATACCTCTTTTTTCGCATGTTCAAAAATTGAAGGGGTCGTACTGCCCCTCCGTCACGAGATATCAAAAAACGGACCTCGGATTCGTGATCAGGGACAAAAGTTACCCCTTAGGACAAAGTTTCACGCAAATCGAAGAGGGGTCAGGGCAACTTTTCCCGATTTCGTGTGAGTTGGTAGAGAATTACCCCTAATTCTTCTTGCAAAATTCTATTATACGTGTTTCATAATACAAATTTCATTTTCTTCCAATTTGCTTGTTTTACAGTAATACGCAAAAATTTCAAATTTTACTTTTTCGAGAAGGAGTTACCTTTTTTAAATTAAATAATAATATAAAATTAACTATTCTTTAAAACGCTTATCAAAAATGTCAATGCTTATTTTCATTGCATGCTATTGTGATTTCTATTGCCGAAGCAAGAGCTATTCCCGCTTGTGACATTAAAATTTTAATAAAAAAAATGAAATGTGGATGTGATATTTTCAGAATGGCAGATAAGTTCAACAAATAATAACAACAATTGAATTGAGCTTTTTATTTTTTTAAATGATTTTGAAAACATTGGTGTCATTTTTAAGAAATATTAAAAAAAGTTGAGGGAATATATTTCCTCGGACGGGAAATTGGACGCTCTAGTTCAACAAGTTTAAAAAAGATTTAGGGTAGAGTTCGGATGAAAGTAAACTTGATAAAATATTAAACATTTATAGAAAAATAGTATTGCAAAAATTAAAAAAATGCTTGGAAATATTAACTACTGCATTTAAATTTTGTTCAATGATGTTAATGTTTATCAAAAAATGGAATCATTTTGAATTCTTCTAACTGTCGACGTTTAACACATTTTCCAATAATTTTAATTTATTTCGTTGACTACTTGTGTACAGTTTCTATCTTAAGCTAAGATATGAACTACCTTTCAACGGGAAAAAACATTGCAAGAAAACCTTCGAAATAGGTCATAGATTGGTGATCGTTAGAGGAAAGTGGACACTAAAAATCTGAATTACATTGCAATGCAACATGAACATATCAAGCTTATTCTAAGATAATTTTGTTCTAAGCAATAAAATTCAAATTGCATAACCGAGCTGGGTGTTAATGCAGCACGTATCACCCACTGCGAGGTGTGTAATAAACGTAATCAACATCTCACCTCAATTCTGCTGCAGGACATTAGTGGCATTTCGATAGCCTCTCGACAATTGCACAAATATGTTCTACCACGACACACAACAAAGGGCGGTGGTGGCGGCGCCAAGATGCATTTCCTGGTGTTCAATTTTTTCACACCATCTGGCCAATAATGATCGAATTTGCCTCACCACAGTCAGCTTGAGGGGGTTAGGGCAGAACAAATTAGCTGCTAATGCCAGTTGCTGTTTTTCGAACCCAGCACGTATCAAAAAAGTACCCACTTTGTAGCAAAACTCTTTTTTTCTCTTTTCTCAGTAAAGCTCCCCCAGGTTGGTCAACCTGGAAGGCACAGACCAAAACAGATCGATGTCAATTGGTGCAGAAGAAAAACTTGGGCAGCTTTCTGAAGCTGGCAAGTTGTTATTTGATCTGATTGATGCATGAAATATTGGTGTTGTTGTCTAGTTGCTGCTGCTGCTGCTGCTAAGCAGTTTGTATATCTTTCAATGTTTGAACTGGGGGCCAGTTTGCGCGCGAGCCAGACCAGAGCTGTTGCAACTCCAAATGAGGGTTGTAAATTGAAATTAAAATTGGCAAATCAGAGCAGCAGCAGCCGCATTAGTTCAGTGGGTTAGTAGTTAGCAAAAAGGGAACCAAACTGTCGGATTCCGTGATCCGTGCTAACCGCAATTGAAGTTTACAAGCTGTTACCTTGCTCAAAGGGGGATTGTGTGCTTGGGAGTTTATTTTGGGTAAAATTAATTTTATTTTAGTGTGCAGCAGCAAAAAAACAACTAAGTTTTTTATTTTTTTTTACAAAAAGTTAAACTTCTAAAACCCTAAACTCAAAACTGGACAGGACTGGGACGAGAGAATAATTGCCTCTAGTTGAGAGAATAGTTGTACCATTTACGGACTCAGATAGCACAACACAGCACAGAAAAACAAAAGTGACAACTTCGGGAATCGAACTAGAGACCTTTGACAGGCTTACCTAATGACTTAACTGCCTCGGCCACCACAGTTTGGTAACCAAAAATGTTCAGAAGTCGATGTAGATTGGGGACTTATTGTTTCAATTAACATAAAATTAGATTGCAATCAAAAAGTGTTCTACAAATTATCAACAAAATGACAAATTTTCTGAATTAATTAAAAAAAAAGTTTATTTAAACTTATTCAAAAGTCATACGTTCAATAAATTTTATTTTCCAATAATCTTTTAAAGCTGCTCCCACCAGACGCAGCACGAATTAATAGGCCTGTTAATCAAAAATTAATTTCCACGAGCAAGCTATTGATCTGTGTTTTCCAAACAAACACACACACACGAGCAAAACAATAGCACCAACAAACACTTACACAAAAGAACAAACATCGCAGAGGGGAGAAAAAATACCAAAAACGAGCTTACGACAACGTGGTCGGTTAGCTTGAAGAGAAACAATTACCTTGCAAAACAGTAGAGTTGAAAAAGAGTGAATATTATTTTGCTGTGTACTGTTGAAAATCCATGAAATTTAATGAAATACTTTAATGGGAACATTTTAATCTCGGAACGAATTTTAAAATACTTGATTGAAAGCTCAAATTATTATATTATTTTTTTAACAGTGCCCAACATGATTCCTATCTCCCCACACAACGCCGACAAGTGTTTTCGGATGTGCCGTAATACTTTCGCTGCCAAGCCGGTGTTCGAAAACCCACCCCCTTCGAAAAAATTTGGCTCGATTATGCTTGGCTCAGCGTGATCGGCGGAGGGGAATTTGATTGTAAAATCAATTAACGATTTTTTACCAACCAACCCGATTGTTGTGCTTTCAAATTGGTTTGAAAAATGGATTACGAAAAAAAGTTTGGCGGCGGCGGTGGCCACTGCTGCTGCTGCGTGAACCCTCCTGCCGGTAGAGTCAATCAATCGGCACGGTTTTGCGTCCGATAATGGACCACTTTCCGGTCGCGTAGACAACGATTATTACGCGGATTACGCGGGTTAACGAGAGGGACATGCAGAGGTTGACAAGTGGCGTGGTGAATGAGCGTTTATCAGGGGTTAGCTGTACTTCAGCGGTTCTCTGGAAAATCGCAAAAGTTGTTTTTTGTTATTGTTATTGAATCATGGCTTGACGATGTCAACATAAACTAACTGAGCAAAAACTATACTTAAATTGATTTTTAGTTTTGTGAAGAACCAGCTTATTGATTTATTGATAGTTGGATTACTTATGTAATGCCAATCGATAAGGAATTGCTGCCATTATGGAAACAATGGACATCTTCAGTTATAGTTTATGCTTCGTCGCGGAACGTAGTGTCAGACGACAGACAAAATGTACTCCTACTTCGTTGTTGTGATAGTTGCAAGTTGCTTAACTCAACAAACCAAAGGATTTGTCGTTCCGGATTACTTCGACTTTCAGGTCGAATCTCAAGACGCCAAAATAACTGCCCCTGAGCTTGCAATCAAGTACGGCTACCGGGCGGAAACTCACAAAGTACAAACCGAGGATGGATATCTGCTGGAACTGCACCGAATCACCGGAAGTGGTTCCACGGCGTACGACAAGCGACTTCCGCCAATCCTGTTGATGCACGGCCTTCTAACCTCGTCCGCGGATTGGCTGCTGATCGGCCCAGGCAACGGCCTTGCCTACCACCTCAGCGATCTGGGCTACGACGTGTGGCTGGGAAATGCCCGCGGAAATCGGTACTGCCGAAGTCACGTCAGCTGGACGCCCAACATGGTCAAGTTCTGGGACTTTTCGTGGCACGAGATTGGCGTGTACGATCTGCCGGCCATCATCGATCACGTGCTGGAGAGCACGGGAAAGCCACGGTTGCACTACATCGGGCACTCCCAGGGTACGACTACCTTTTTCGTAATGGCTTCAGAGAGGCCGGAGTACAGCGAGAAGGTCATCCTGATGCAGGCGTTGGCACCCGTTGCCTACATGAAGAACATCGGTAGCCCGCTGCTCCGGTATTTGGTCAAGTACTTGGGAGCGATTGAGGTGAGTGGTGACCACTTGGGTGTTGACAACGGAGAAGTGGAGTGCAGTGATAAGCTTGTACTGGGGCTATTTCTAATTATGAAAAAAGGAATTTTTACCCTCTACAGTCCAATCCCACCTTTATAGAAAGGGATAATTAACCAAAAACAAATATCCAGTTGTCCAGCAATTTTCAACAAATGGTTATAAAAAGAGGCAAAAAAAGAGCGAGCCACTCAAAGAGCCAGTTAATTTGAACATCATTTCTATTTGAAACTCAAGCCTTTTGAAAAAATCGTTTAAAGATGAATAGATTTTAAAACGTGTGTCTGTGTTTAATTTAAAAATTTAATTCATTGAAATTCCAACAGATTGTACTGATTTAATTGTTTTTGAGGAATGAAAATTAGTTTCAAACTTTTTGATTAACTTTGTTTGGAAAATTTGTTTATCTTTATTTTGGCACTATTGTAAAATCCTACAGCTCCTTCCTTGACTTGACGAAAAGTACACACTACAAGTTATCGTATCCAATAAAGCAACAAATTACAATTACAATCATAAATTAATGCCAAATTTGTCAAAATTATCCAACGGTGTTCTTTTCCAAGTGAGTAACTCTCTACGAAATCAGCTGATTTCGACGATTTTTATTTTTTGTATTTTTTGATTTGACTTAAACTTTGTGGGGGCCTTCCCTATGAGCAAATAAGCTATTTTGCGTCATTGGTTCACCCATACAAGTCTCCATACAATTTTGGCTGCAGTCCATACAAAAATGGCATGTAAATATTCAAACAGCTGTAACTTTTGAGTGAATTTTCTGATCAATTTGGTGTCTTCGGCAAAGTTGTAGGTATTGTTGAGAACAATTGAGAAAAAAATAGGTACACGGAAAAAAAAAATTGCAGATTTTTTAATCATCTTTTTTTTCACTATAACTCAATTTCCCAAAATTCGTATTTTTTGATTTTCGAGATTTGGTTATATGTTTTAGGGGACAAAAATCCGCAACTTTTGAGGCATAGAGAAACATGGTCAAAAAATCTGCCGCCGACTTATGAATTTTTGAAAAAAACAGTGATTTTTGGAAAAAAACAAAGTTTCATGCAAAAACAAGTTTGACATTATTTTTTAATGCAAAATTGAATTTGCAATCGAAAAGTACTTTACAGATTTTTTGATAAAGAGCTCCGTTTTCAAGATGTTGTTGTTGTTAAGTTATTTATTTCTGGCAGCTTTAACCTTCTTGGTCATTCGCTGCCCTATTTTCATGATATAGCCACCGAAAGTTTGAATTAAGCGAAATATTTGCAGTTTTTCGATTTTTAAAAATAGTGACCATAAGTGACCATATCTAAAAATATTTTTTTTGAGAAGTTCAGAAAATTTGCTATGAAATTGTCTAAAAGACATTGAAGATGTGACCTCGGGTTGCTGAGATAGAGCCGCTTTAAGAAAAAGAAACTTGAAAATTAAAGTTTTCTTAATCTCACCAAAATAACCCACCATTTTCTAATGACGATATCTCAGCAACTAATGGTCCAATTATCAATGTTAATACATGTAATATTCGTGAAATTTTCCGATCTTTTCGAATTTTTTTTTAGATCTAGACTTACATTTTAAATGGGCCATACATATAATATTACGCCCATTTAAAATGCTAGTATTGATTTAAAAAAAATCAAAATATTTTTTTCGAAAAAAATCGGAAAATTTCACGATTTTTTCTGAACTTTTCAAAAAAAATATTTTTAGAAACGGTCACTCATGGTCACTATTTTTTAAATTGAAAAACTGCACGGAGCCCTTTATCAAAAAATCTGGAAAGTACTTTTCGATTTAAATTCAATTCTGCATTAAAAAATAATGTCAAACTTGTTTTTGCATGAAACTTCGATTTTTTCCAAAAATCACTATTTTTTCAAAAATTCATAACTCGGCGGCAGATTTTTTGACCATGTTTCTTTATGGCTCAAAAGTTGCGGATTTTTGTCCCCTAAAACATATCAAAAAATCTCGAAAATCAAAAAATACGTATTTTGGGAAATTGAGTTTTTGTGAAAAAAGTTGTTAAAAAAATGTGCAATTTTTTTCCGTGTACCTATTTTTTTCTCAAAAGTCCTCAACAATACCTACAACTTTGCCGAAGACACCAAATTGATCAGAAAATTTACTCAAAAGTTACAGCTGTTTGAATATTTACATACCATTTTTGTATGGACAGCAGCCAAAATTGTATGGAGACTTGTATGGATGAACCAATCACACAAAATAGTTTATTTGGTCATAGGGAAGTCCCCCACAAAGTTTCAGCCAAATCAAAAAATACAATAAAAATCCATTTCCGGTTTTGGTAGAGAATTGCTCAAGTAACTTTTTTTTTTAATAATCAGGCAAATTAAAGAGGAGCCTCTTAAAGACTCTTAATAGCACTTGTGCCGGTATTTGAACACCACAGTTTTTCAAGTAAACTTTGAAATTACTCACAAAGTAAAGCTGAATGGATTTCTAACAAAATACAAATTCTTTCACAAAATTGAAAATACATTTGAGCTTTTCAAAATGCTTTACAAAGAAAATTTCCAAGTAACTATGGTTTGCATGCCAATGTTTTGTTTGTATTTTTTTAATAATTTATGAAAATAATATAAAAATGCATAATAAACACACCTGCTGTTCAACAAAATTTTGAAAAAAGCGAAAGAGCCGTTAAAAAGAGCCGCTCATATTAATGAGCGAGCCTGAAAGAGCGGCTCCAAAAAAAGCAGTTTTGCCCACCTCTATAAGTTTGTTTATTGGTTCTATTGAAACTAAAAAAACTCCAGAAATAATGAAAAAACTTTGCAAAATGTTCTTTATGTTCGATGATAATGGTGAAATGAAGCAGGTACTTTTGGCGAATAATTTTTTATCACTGCATTTTTTTCTGAATACATTTTTTTTCTCCAAACATTTTTTGCGTTTTTTTTCCTGCCAATAACAGCGAACTAATTTTCACTTCTAGACAATGATCGACTTTTTCGGGCTGGGAGAGTTCAAACCAATACCCAGTGTGCTGCTGGAGCTGGCAAAGCTAATCTGCCCAACATCGCAATCCAACAACCTGTGCTTGAACGTGATGTTCCTGCTAGCGGGAGCTAACCCAGATCAAATTGATCCCGTAGGTTTTAATTATGATCCTAATCTGATTTCAGTAACTAAAAGTCTTCTTTTTTCAAGGTCATGGTCCCCATCATCCTCGGCCACATCCCGGCAGGCTCATCCACCAAACAGCTGGTCCACTTTGGCCAGGAGGTACTTTCGGGTCAGTTCCGCCGGTACGATTACGGCAAGGTGAAGAACCTGTACGAGTACGGCCAAGCGGAACCACCGGCGTACAACCTCACCCGGGTGACCACACCCGTGGTTCTGCACTACGGAGCCAACGACTACATGGCACACGTGGACGACGTTCGACGGTTGGCCACACAGCTGCCGAACCTGCTCGAGAGTCACTTGATTGAGTTGGATTTGTTCAATCACATGGACTTTTTGTTCGCAAAGGACGCCGTAAAACTGTTGTACAACGACTTGGTCAACAACGTTGAGAAATACACCGACCGCGGCAATTAGTTTTCGGTTGACCCTTTTGCTCGTGACCTGTTCAAGGGTCTCGTGTGCTCCGAAACCTCCCTGCCCTATTTGTCAAGTGATACACTTTTGTGTGCGCGTGGACAGCAACAAGTGTCGTTGAAAGAAAACCCGTAACTCCTAACGACATCGCGGCTATTAAAGTGGCTACTTTACCCATTAAACAATTTGTCAACATTTGTCCGTCCGCCCCAGCAACGCAGCTACACTCGAAATATTTGTCCACACTCTGGTCAGGACAAATCTCCATGTCACATTTGTTTGATTTTGCCGTCCACCAGCTGACAGCCGCGGTCAGCAGTCCCGCCAAATTGATGTAATCGAGCGAGGTGGCCAAACGCGCGTTTGGACCTCCAATCGGTCATTGATTACCGGCGCGTAAACTTTTCGCCACCACCCTATGCAACAATTCGACTTGAACTATAAATGTTGGACCTTTGAGAGGGGTGCCCTCTACCTTTGGCTCTCGGTGATCCAAAATATGATTTTTAATTTAAGTTTTCTAATCATTTCAAAAATCACCCTGAACAGTCGCAATGTCTTAAAAATTTCAAGTTTCTCACTTTATTGCTAAAATATATATTTTGAACCACCGCGTTCAGTCATTCCCAACTCAATGTGCTCACGGAGTCAAAAAATAATAATAAATGACTATCAATATGGAGCAAATCTACAGCTGCAGCAGTCCCCTTCAGCTGGCGTGAACTCCACGCCACCGAGGGGCTGTTGTGGAACCGGAGGGCCACCTAAACCTAAATGGGCGCGGTTCGTGATTGCCGCCGCGCAAAGGTTGCACGAGTCCTCGCGGGGTCTATAACCAAAGGCTCCACAATGACTCTGCGCTGCTGCCATGACAGGACAGGAGTGTACCCTTTTACCTTTTAAACGTTACGGCAGATTTGGAGCAGTTGGGATTGTGGCCACCGCCGAACCCGGTATCAACGCACACGTTCAGCAAATAAAAGACCATTTTCAAAGGGCAATTATGTGGTGCCTTGTGTCTGTAACGTGTGGACGTTGGGGCCACCAACAGGTCCAAATTGTTTGGGCTCTAAATGTTATAACATTCTATTATTGCTCAACCGCAGGCGGTTAGCTGTCGAAAATCTCAACGCTTTCAAACATCTAGATGCTACACGGAGAAAAAAGAGTTCCTGAAATCGTGAACAAGCGTTCATGAAAATCGGAACCACGAACAAAGTGTTCAAATCCCATGGTACGATTTTGAAAAACGTACCATGAAATTTGAACACTTTGTTCGTGGTTCCGCTTTTCATGAACGCTTGTTCACAATTTTGGGAACTCTTTTTTCTGCGTGTAGATGTACTTATGGTCATACGATATACACCAACCTTGAAGTCTTAACTTCTAAATCAAACCTGCCGGAACCAGAACAAAAGCCGTCGACACCTCAACCTCAACCACGAACCGCGGGAGTTTATGACAAATTGACACCTTTCCAGAACTCCCACACGTAAACACCACGACGTCGTCACGAGCTGTTCCACCTTGGTTCTTTTCCGTGTTCCCATAGCGACACTCCGGCCAGGCCCAAAGTTGATCCAGTTTGTGCGGGAAAGTACGGCATGAAACCGACGACACGACAAGACACTCGGTGGAAAATCCTATTCAAAAAGTTTCCCCACCGTGAATCCCGTGAAATCACCGTGATCCGCCAAAGTCACGGTAAATTGAGAGACCCCTTGGTTTTCCCCCAAAATAAAATCAACTCGCAGCACTGATAGAATGACATTTGTATATTGATGTTTATAAACACCGATCTACTCGTTGCAATCGTTTTGAAATTGGAATTATTTTTATTAATTTGGTCATCAACAGAATCTCGCCAATATCTTCCCCGTCCTCGTCGTATTTCAGCACTTCCCACGGCGATTAATTGTCGAGCACGTGGATCTTCACGCCGCGGTCCAGCACCGCCCGGCGAAACTGGTCGATCGCTTCCGGGTGATGCTGCTTGAGCGGTTTGATGTTTGCGACCCTGCAATGGACCGCAAGAAACGGCAGATAGTCGAACCGGTCGTCCCAGTAGCACAGCTGATCGATCTTCAACGTGTCCGGGTTGCCGTAGTCGACGTAAAATACGGAGATGCGGTCAAGGGAGAACAATTCAACCACTTCCGCAAGCTTTCAGCAGCCATCGACGGAGAACTTTGCAAAACCCAGCTCGTGAAAGTGCGGTGGTTCAGCAGCTTAAAGTCACGCGTGTACTCCGGATCGTTGAGCTTGCTCTACATATCATTCAACGCCTCGCTTAGCTTTGGTAGACAAATTTGCGCGTAGAATTCGTTCACGTTGACCACAAACGTCGGGATGATGACCATTTCCGGTCCTACGCGTGGCTACTCAATTTCTTACTTTCCCTGGTCCAACCATCCTCAAGCTTGGTCACATGTCCCAGCCGGCAGTCGGATCCCTTGAAGCAACCTTCGATGGCCGGATAGTAGAACGGACAGATTCGCCGACCATCCTGCGAAACGTAATCCAACACGGTCACATTGGTCGTATTCAGCGGCTCCTCATTAAGTTCCTCAATCTGGTCCGGACTCAACGTGTCCATCGAGTTCTTGTAACTCGGTTCTGACGTTGGTATCGTTCGTTGGTATCTCCCGGTTGACCCAGCCGGACGCTCAATTGTGATCGACCGACTTGCCACACCTGCCACCCAGATAGGCTCGCTTATCATCGGCCTCGAACGCACTATCCTCAAAACCCTCCAAGCGACACGGTACCGTAAACGGCGCTAATCGGGCGTAAAAGGAGGCACCTCATACAGCTCCATGGACGTGTCCAGCAGAACAATTTCTCCCGTGTTCAGCAACTGAATAAATCACGGCTCGCCTTCACCGTCCACCTTATTCCGAATGACCCTCATGATTGTTCCTTCGAACCGCACTCCGAAAACCGCCGTCGGCGATTCCGGAACGACATCAAGGCGTTCGTCAATATTATCCAGCGTTTTTAGAACCTTCGCCAGCTGCAATCCCTTGAAGGTCTGGTCAAACTTGAAGAACTCGTCATCCGAGGTGGACGAACAAACGCACGTGATGTGACCGGTTTCGGTTTTGCCGAGGTCGTATCGTTCTAACGGTAGCTCCGGCGCTTCAAACACAGGCGGATATTTCTCCATCTACCCAACGCCTTTCTGCCGTGAGCCGTTCTGTTTGGGTTCCATTTCCGAAGCAGCCGGAAGTGTCGCGTCCAGAAGGGGTTTCTTATCCTCCTCTTCGCTCTGCGTTACAATGTTACAACGCCGTTACATCCAACCGTCGGCCGAATATCTGCCAGGATTGTTTCCCAGGTGGCCACGATGTGGTGCACCGAGTTGATCATTCGGACAATAATCGGGAGGGGGATGTTCGATTTGTTGAGCTCCATGGACATGCCGCCCGGGCAATCAGGTCATTTAGGAAAATTTCTCCGCTGCTGTCAATTTTTTTGATTTACATATTTCGGCCCCAAATCGTATTTAGGATGACTGAAAATGGAGCAGCAAAAGGAATTGAGGGATGTGTCCATCATGCACAATCGGGACCCGTCCAGCACTCCGATGTGGACCAAACGGCGTAACAGAGCGGCAGCAGGTCTAGGCTGCCTTATGAATTTTGACCAGCGTGTACTTGAGGTGGCAGAACTCGCGCTTGTTGCGCAAACCGTACTGGTCGATGATCTTCAACTCCACATCGAGGCGCGACTTTTCTAACATACGGTGGGGCGCCACGTAGGTTTCTGAGAAGACCGACGCAATTCCGTGGAGTACCCAGGTACCACAATTTAGCCTGAGCAGTCCGTTGCGTTGGGTCTCGGGACCGTGGTGTAGGAGTAAGCGTGATTGCCGGTCCCGGTGGCATTTTTCGAGACGAGATTTGTCTGATCAAGCCTTCCGTCGGACGGGAAGTAAATGTTGGCCCCGGACTATCCTCAAAAAGGATAGGTCGTTAGCTCAGTCCAGGTGTAGGAGTCGTCTCCCTGGGTTCCTGCCTCGGTGGAGTTGCTGGTAGGCAGTTGGACTAATAATCCAAAGGTCGTCAGTTCGAATCCCGGGGTAGATGGAAGCTAAGGTGTAAAAAGAGGTTTGCAATTGTCTCATCAATCAAGCCTTCGGACACCTAGTTTCGAGTAGGAATCTCGCAATCGAGAACGCCAAGGCAATGCTGTAGAGCGAATAATTTGATTCTGAGTCCGTTGGGGGGTGTTGCTTTGTTGAAACCAAGAAGGGGTTGAAAAGAGGACCAATTCGACCAACGGCCTTAATCCGTTTGTTCCGAAGGAAAGTGCTCAAAGCAGGGAGGAAGACAACGGTTGGTCATACCAGTCACTAGTTCAAGATCTTGCGAGATATCGGACCTCGCCGCTATATCCGTTCACTGCCAATCGGCCAATTAACACCTAAACTCCCAAGCTCGAGAAAAAGCGAGAATTTGTATGGAAATTCCCCCTTTTTCTCGAGCTTGGGAGTTTAGGTGTTAATGTAGATTAACCTGCACGCGCCCTGGCAAACGCATGTCATCGCAATGGCCATACGTGGAGGATATTTTGGCCCGAGCTCTTAAACATTCCAGGTACAGTAAATATTATGAGACCAAAAAACTTTTCGGCCGGAAGAACACCGTTGGTCAGTGAACAGGTCTAGTACAAATACACAAATGCTGTTTACTGCCAAGAACCCGCGTCCCGCGTCGGCGGGAGATAGCTGAGCTTGGTGGGAATTGGGCATCTGCGGGGAGGACTTCGAGAATAACCAATAATATGATCCAGTACTCAAACTAATACTGGCGGAAGTGCCCGCCAAGCAGGACAAAGTCCTGATTCAGCTTCACGGATTTGTCATCCTAGAAATGGTTCTGGAATTTAACAAATAGATCAAATCATGTCCTCTATTCTGAAAACCACAAACAACTTCCTGACCAAAATATTAACCGGCCCGTGCGAAGCGTTTGTCAAACGCCTTCAGAAAAACGGTCCATCGAGAAGCAGATCCGGCACTTCGAAGGTTGCCACATGAACATTGCACCGTCCTCGCACGGATCGTATGTCCGCTTGTTCTGCTGGTTCGGCACCTGGACGTACGAAATGCTCCGCGGAACCGCGTTTGTTACTGAATCGGGAATTTTGATTTCAAAAAGTTAAACAACAACAATCTGATGACGTTTCTCAACGTCAAAATCAGAAGTGCTGCCAAAGCTTATAATTTTTCGGGGAAAAGTCGGTTTGACATTTCCAGTTCCAAAGGAACCGGAGGGGTAAGCCGATTTGGTGCCCACTTTTTGGAAGCGAGTGGCTTGTCGTGTCGTCGATGAAACTGTACACCGAGCGGCAAAATTTCCTCAGGTGGCACGCCGTTGAAGCTCACCGGGCGTGTAATTACCATTGTCCGGAGGTTCCTCAATGTCTTTGATGTGTGATATGTCCGCACCGGAGGAAGGTCCCTAGCGTTTGGTATGACTTTACCATGTTGAACTTGATAATTGAGGCACTTTTGACGAACTGACAGTTGTCTACGCGGAACGTTAGTGACGTTGGGCACGTGAGCTTGCGTGGCCAAGGTGCATCATCACATTGTTTTGCAATACTTCCTTATGATGAATCCGAGTGGTTTAATTAAAACATGGCATATAAAAACAATAAAATTTGATTTAGACAAAACCTGAGGTAAAGTTCAAACACAACGTAACCCAATGCTGTACATACTATAGATTTTTGTTGGCTAATGAGTTAAACTTTTGTGAAATTTTCTGTTCTTTTTGAGGTGATACGGGAAGCCAGCGCCATATTGAAACCACTACTCGAGTTTTGGAAGGTACCTTTATGAAAAACGTCGTAACTTAAACAAGTTCTTTCTGTTGCAGGCAATAAATATACAGATAGCAAGTAATCGGTCGACGTCAACAAATTGATATCAGTTTAACTTGAGTGCCGAGCTTCCGTGGCCGTGAGGTTACGGGTTTCGCCTTGTAAGCGGAAGGTGATGGGTTCGATTCCTGTCTGGCTCGGCAAAGTCAGATCCCTTCAAAGAGCAAATCTGCTCACTGGGAATACTGACCGGTAGGGGATGAGTTTCGACTAACGGCGTGCTGGGTTTCCAACCAGAGGTCGTGAGTTCGATTCTCGTACCGGGATGATGATTTTTATTAAAAACCGTTTGTATCGTTAAGGAAAATGACGCAACTTATGAAGTTCTGGTATTTGCAAATGTTTAATAGGTCGACAGGAAGCAATCTGTCGAGTTAAGAAATAGAATTAAGTTGAACAGAAGTTGTCCAAGAACTGACGTCTCGTTTCACCTTAAGTTTTAAGCTAGAAGAAACTGTATCTCAGATCAACGAAATCAAAAAATGAAAATTGTAGGAAATTAGTCAGCTTTTTCTTCATAAAGTATTTCTAGATTCATAAAAAAAATTACATCAAAAAAGCGTCTTAAATGCCTGTAACTTGAAAACTGTTCACTTAGTCAAAAATTCTACCCTCAAAATAAAAAAAAAAAAATAAAAAATTACAACGTTTTTGATTTTTTTTTGAAATCAAGTCGTTGCAAATATTTTTCAAAGTTTATGACGCCACACCCCCCACCCCTCCCCACTTCAAAATCGGCCTGAATAATCAGAGAGCAATTTTTTTTTCGAAAAACTTTAAAAAAAATTTTTACCATGATTGAACTTCTGAGAAAACACTTTAAATTTTCATGAAAAACCAGTCCCACAAAAAGTATCTTTTTCGCGAAAAAAAAATTCCTCCAATATCTCGATATTTTGAATACTAATGATTGGAAAGCAATTAGACCCGGTAAAATGCATTTTAAAACCCTTTTTTCATCCAAATGTTGAAACCTTGGCTTGTAATTTCAATATTAATTTTTTTGCCCCCCCCCTCGACTTTGGTCAGAGCCGAGAGACATAAACTTAAAAAAATATTTGCAACGACCTCAGCATTTTTTATAAATTCCTGACTCTACTACCAGATTTTCCACCATCCTTAATATTAGCAGAAAAAGATGCCCCCACAACATATAAAATAATATGGAAAATTCATCTTTTGTGCTAAACTGTCAAATTCAAAAATCTGTAAATTTGTTTTGGGACCATTCATAAATCACGTGGACACTTTTTGAGATCTCAGCCCCCTCCCCCCTCCCCCCAAGTGGACAATTTCCATACAAAACAAATCTTTGTTGTATGGAGCGTGAACAATCGCTGAACCCCCTAAAGTGTCCACGTGGTTTATGGATGATCCCTTTTCATATATTATTTTTTTCCTGAAAAGTTTTAATCATAATCTACATCTTTGCAAAAGCAACCAAATCTATTAGAAAATCCTCTCTCAAGATACTGTTTTTCGAAAACAGTGAAAAAAAAAATCACAAATGATATAATACAAGTTTTGGTATAACACAATTTTTGTTGCAAATAGTTAAAAAAAATTCACAAAACTACGTATTTTCGAAAAAATGCTCAAAATTTTAGTTTTTACAATGGGGGTATCAAATGATTTGGATTTTCCATACATTTCGAAAATATTCAAACACATTTTTGAAAATAAAAAAAAATCATAAAACCTCGATTTTTTGAAAAAAATATTACAAAATTCATTTTTTTTAATACACCCAAAACTGGCAGCGCTAGTCCGAGAGAATGATGGTCTCGAGTCGAGAGAATAGTGGTACCATTCACGGACGCAGAGAACACAGCTCGAGATGGGCGATAGAACTATTCTGTCGAGGTTCATTTGCAAAAAAAAGTTCATCTGTCAAACAAAAAAACCTAAATTGTCGACAACGGGAATCGAACCAGAGACCTTTGACAAACCAATCCAATGACTAAGCTGCCTCGGCCACCACAGCTTGGTGACCAAGGAGAAGTCAGAAGTCGATGTATGACACTTGTTGGAGATTTATTGATTCAACTAACGAATAAACTCATTTGTTATGATGGTGTGAGTTGGTACCATTATTCTATCGATTTTGGCACTGAGCCCTCAATAAATTTTGTGAGAACGATTATCTCGACTCTGAATTTTGGGTGTATGAGTATTCATTGATCGGGATTTTCTAAACATTTCGAAAAAAATCAAAAAAATTTTTGAAATTACTAAAATAAAGTCATAGTTCCATGTTTTCGAAAAAAAAACATTAAATTTAAACTTTAACCATATAAGTGTCAAATGATGGGGATTTTTTCTTAAATTTCGAAAATTGTCAAACTAATTTATGTAAATGCTCACATTTTTCACAAAACTACGTATATCCTAAAAAAATGCTCAAAATTTCATTTTTAAACTCTACTGATAGAAATTTTTCAAAAATATGTAGTTTTGTAGAAAAAAGCATTTTAAAAAAATGTGTTATTTCATTCGAAATGTATGATAAATCCCGATCATTTGAAACCCATCTTTTAAAATACTGAAATTTTGCGATTATTTCTTTTCGAAAATAGTACTTTCATGAAAATTCTGAGTATTTAAAAAAAATGTGTTATTTTTTTTCGAAATGTATGAAAAATCCCGATCATTTGTTACCCATATTGTAAAAAACTGAAATTTTAAGTTTGAATTGAAAGTATGAAGTTTTGTAAAAATTTTAAGTATTTTCATAAACTTGTGTTATTATTTTTGAAATGTAAGAAAAAATACCGATAATTTGATTCCGATATTGCAAAAACAATGATTCTGTTTTTCTTGTGAAAAAAATGTATTTAAAAATACAGGAAAATTTTCATGTTATTTTAGTTGCAATGGATAGCTGACATCATCCCGTTTCTAAAACACTCCAATTTTATAAAGTTTGGATGATTTTCCATAGGATTATAGCCAATCGTCTCTCATATAGCCCAAATTCCATATGCTTCAGTAATGCATGCCTCGGTTTTTCATTCCCCATATGCAGTGCTAAATCGAGGCATGACTGTATTCATATGCTTATTTTGTATGATCAGCTCGCAAAATTGTGTGAAGCCCTGTATGAAAAAAAAGTGCCAAATTACCTCTTTTGCAAGGAGTTGCATGGAAAGATAATACAAAGAAAATTCGATTTGCGAAAATGTAGAGAATTAGGTAATTAACAAATAATGACGAATCCGCATAAACAGAAAGGTTTGACATTTTCTTCAATTTTTGTAGGTTAGTGTTATTAAATATTATATTAAACCAAAATCTATAACTGATACATACAAGTATCAATAAAGGCACACATATTTATTGTAAGGCAGCTCAAATAACCAATCAACCTCACATTCCCCTCGGTCAAGTGGGGGAGATAGTTTGATAACTGCAATTAGTATTAGCACAAAGTGTACTTTAATCCGCCTACCCACAACAAAGTTTCAATTTCACTCGAGCACGCCGCAAAAAAAGCAGGAAGTCCAATGAAAATGAGAGTTTTCTGTACCATTTCGCAGCAGCAGCAGCAGCAAATGATACGCCTTCGGCAGCAATATTAGAGGGACTAATTGCCGCTCAAACCGTTCTCCCACCCCCACCTCCTTTCCTTCCAAGAGCTGGGCCACACAACGCCGTTTTGTTCGAACTACGTGAAAGAGCTTAAATTATATGCAGCATAGAACATGGACACGACCACCGCGCTGGGACCTGCTGAGACCCGGCCCTAATGGCCAACTATAGGGGTAATGATATTGTATGCTCTCTGGATATCTAATTTAAGATATGGACCATTTTATTGAATAACACGGGGTGAGCTGCGCCGGAGCTCTCTGGAAGAAAGGAAATTAGATCAATGTGGCACACGTCAAACGGCCATGCACGACGTGACTTGGACGTGAGTCTCGGCTAATGTTTCAAAACATTGAACCGAAGACCAGGCACTCTGAGCTTCGTCACCCGATCCTCGTTCTTGGTAATTTGACCCCGATTTCAAGGCGGCTGGCACTTTTACCGTGGCCACGAGGACGGTTTTCGCAAAAGGTTGTCCAGTTGGAGGGCTCAGAACGCCAGACCTCGAATCTATTAACATCGACACCTCAATTGAGTGGCGACATCGACCAACGGGGTTAACTCTTTGCATTTGGGTTGAAATACTGGGGTCAATTACCACCAGGCTGGCGAAACATCTCTCTTTCTGTTTGCTGGAACTGTTGAAAGGGAATGACCCAAGAGATCTTTGAAGTAATGGGCTCGAGTTAAGTGGGTGTTGAGCTTTGGGAACCAGCTTGTTCAAAGAGTTGCAAAACTAGTCTAGACTGGAACATCTGCTCTTGGTATCACTTTCGAGTGTCTTCAACGGGAGCGCACTTTCATGCGTCGCACGAACCGCCGCCCAAGATTCGCCGGAGTTTGGTACAGCTGATTTGCTCTTTGAAACTGCGCGATGTTCAAGCAGCAAAAGGTTAAACTTAATAACACACATATTCTGCGAAGTGGCGGATTTGTAGAACGTCGCAGCAACAAGGAGGGAGCTGCTTTACTTAAGTGACCAACGGCGTTAAGGGCGTGCACCGAGAACGCACCCCGCTCGCCGGACCTGAAACATTCAGCCGGTTCACCGCACAAGAAGTGTGACTTTTGCGCGCTCGCGAATGAATTATGTACTCACGACAGTTAGAGTGTTGAGGTGAGCGTTGAAATCGTGGCCAGAATGGAAGCTGCTTTGTGGGGGCTGAAGAGCAAACGTCCTTTCAAGTCGTGAGTATCGATTTCGTCCGACCGTTTTTCGACAGGGACGCAGAAGTCGAAAAAGCACTTATTACACACGCGTTTGTCGGTGACACACCATGAATTGGCTATCAATACCCCAAGTTGAACCCCAGCAATCCCGAACCAAACGCGTGATGCAACACCTTGGCAGAATTCCACCCCCAAACTGCGGCAGTCCAGACCTTTGTAGCTACCACCAACACTGCGGCCCAACAATGCTTAATCTTTTCAACGAAATCATGACTGACCGGACCGGACCGTTCTACAGGTCGGGCTGTGGGAGACCTTTCCAGTGTGGTGTGGCGTGGACATAATGGACTGCTCTGTTTACTTCTCGGCCGATCTGTTAATCGACTTTTGAAGATCAATAAGCTTGACCTAATGCAAATAAATGTGAGCTATTTCGAAACATGGGCAGGTTCGATCTATCGCTGGAATTGTATCAACTTTGAATGGGGGGTATGTGTGATTGTAAGTGAATTGAAATGGGCAAAGGTGAGTCTCTCTTTTTGGTATAGGTTAAATCAGAATAAGAAACTGCAGCGAAATCGTCGAGTGGTTTATTTTATCGTTTATGTTAAACTTAATGATTATTGAGACTACCAACTTGACGTGAAAAATGCGTACCGTGAACCAGGGTGACATTGAAATGAATACAATTTATTTTTCAAATATTTTCAAGACTTTCCTCACGATTTATATCTTTTAACATGTACTGGTCTAGGTCGTACAGTATTCTTTCACGACTTAAAAATTGAGTTTTTTTAAATGATGCTAGAAAAAATTGTTTCATTGAAAATTGTGTTTTTGAAACCTTAAATGGTGACTTAAATAGTCACTGTGTTTCTTACTAAATTCAGCCTAAAAATGAGCAAACTGACTATGAGCAAGGTTTATAACTGCTTTATTTGAAAAAAAATATGAGCAGTTTTTAATGTTTGTATTTTTTAATCTGGCTAAAACTTTTTTGGTGCCTTCGGTATGCCCAAAGAAGCCATTTTGCATCATTAGTTTGTCCTTATAAATTTCCATACAAATTTGGCAGCTGTCCATACAAAAATGATATGTGAAAATTCAAAAATCTGTATCTTTTGAAGGATTTTTTGATCGATTTGGTGTCTTTTGCAAAGTTGAACACATGAATACAGACTACACTGAAAAAAAATGATACAATGTAAAAAAATTTTGGTGATTTTAAATTTAACTTAATGTCAATTAAACAAGTTTAATTGACATTAAGTCAAATTTAAAATCACCAAATTTTTTTTACATTGCAAAAAAAAACACTATTTTTTATTTTTTATATGATTTAGGGGACATAAAATGCCAACTTTTCAGAAATTTCCAGGTTGTGCAAAAAATCTTTGACCGAGTTATGAATTTTCGAATCAATACTGATTTAGCTTAGCTTAGCTTAGCTTGGTTGACCGTACTCTAGCCGAGCATAAAGCTCGCAATAGCTAGGTTGGCGCCGATAAGGAAAATAAATGCGTCAGGAATGTGCCGAATGACACATCACGACTCATTTGTCCTTTTGGTCGACTCCTCACGATCAACGGGGGAGGTGGGGAGGGATTTGATGATTGGATACCCTATAGAGATGCATAAGAACTTAGACGACCTCCAAGATATCCGGATTTGGAAGGGGAAAGGGTTTGATGGGATACTTCACCGACGAATGAAGTAGTGGGCATTGGTTGATAAATATTATGAACATTAAAATGCAGTAATATAATAAGATATAAATTAGAATGCTCTCACCAAATTCAAATCCAGGATCATCCAACCAGCTCCCGACTGCGATGTAAACCTCTTTCGTAGTAAATTCCAAAAGCACTGCACTTATGATGCCATTATTCAATTATACTAACCAATCACCCCATGCACACAAACAGCGACACAAATGAGACGAAAATTATCACGAAAAAAAAAACAGGACTGCGCGTCCCCAGAAGCACTGCACTTCGAATTTTCGAATCAATACTGATTTTTCCAAAAAATCGAAATATTGGTCGCAAAAAATTTTCAACTTCATTTTTCGATGTAAAATGAAATTTGCAATCAAAAAGTACTTTAGTGATGTTCGGCCCAATCGGCCAGTCCCTACGTTGTGATTAACTACTTGCGGGATCGCCGGAACCAACAACTTACGCACGATGGCGGAGCTGCAGGGACGCTGGCGGACGAAGATGTTTCTCACCGAACAAATCAAACACGATAGTTTTCAAGGCTCCGAGAGGCCACCTGCCTCCTCGGAGGTTCAACACAGAAGAAGTTTATTTCACAATTTTACAAAATACGAAACCTTAAACACAGAAATAACATCACGAAGATAAACAATAATCTGGAGCAACATTTGAAAGGGGCGGTACGACATTGCTCTTACGGCCTTTCATTACACGCGTTTAAATGGGACAAAAGGCCGTAAGAGCAATGTCGTACCGCCCCTTTCAAATGTTGCTCCAGTAATATACATATGACAGACGGTACTGTCAGCCTACTAGCGCTCCCAGCGGTCAATGAGGGAAACACTGTGTGACTGGGGGGGTAATACAAATTATGCCATAAAAGGGTCCGCGACCCAACAAGTGAAATTTTAATAAAGAGCACCGTTTACAAGTTATATCCATTTTTAGGTAATTTTTTTGAAAATAGTCGCAGCTTTCCATTTTTTTAATAAGTGCACATGTTTGCCCACTTCTGAAAAAAATATTTTTGAAAGGCTGATTTTTTTCTATATTTTGCTTTTTTGAACTTTGTTGAAACGACCTTTAGTTGCTGAGATATAGCCATGCAAAGGTTTAAAAAGCAGGAAAATTGATGTTTGTTTTCTAAGTATCACCCAAACAACCCACCATTTTCTAACGTCGATATCTCAGCAACTAATGGTCCGATTTTCAACATTCGTAAAATTTTCCGATCTTTCCGAAAAAAATATTTTAAAAATTTTCAAATCAAGGCAAAGGTAGTATTGAGTGTCTGGCCCTTTTGAAATGTTAGTCTTGATTAAAAAAAAATGAAAATATTTTTTTCGATAAGATCGGAAAATAAAAAAATAGTGTTTTTTTGCAAATCAAGTTTTAGTGACAAAAAGTTAAATTGAAAATCACTAATTTTTTTTACCGTGTATCATTTTTGTTCAGTGTAGTCCTTATTCATACCTCAACAGCTACCAAATTAGTATGGAAATTAATATGGACAAACTAATTATGCAAAATGGCTTCTTTGGGCATACCGAAGGCACCAAAATAGTTTCAGCCGGATTGAAAAATACAAAAAAAAAAGCGAATGGCAGAAATCTCAGAGAATTGCTCATATGATTAAATGTTTGATTAAATAATTTTATAACATTTTCAACAAGATTTATATATTTTTTAGGTTTAGTTAGTTAAAAGTTCCAAGTTTGATCAAAATTCATTAGAATTTAATTTTTTAAATAAAAAAAAAACAATTTTTGTTACAAACCAAAACTGTTCTGCTGACAATGCCTGTAAATTTGAAGCTTTTTTAAAATTCTGTTTCAATTACACTTAAAAAATAATAATTTCAACATTTTCGAGTGTAAAACTGTCCAAAGAGTCCGATTATGTAGTCCGTTTTCAGATTCAAACTCATTTTAATTGAGAATAGCATGACACTTTGAGAGTATTTCAATAATCTTATTTAATAATGTTTTCATGATTATAGTTAACTAACTTTCGAAACTTTAAAAAAATGTTGACAAAACTTTCTGAGGTACGTTGAAAACTTCTCTACCAAGCTGAGTATAATTTAATAATTCATAGTCCTGTTTGTTTTTAATTTGTATTTTTCATTTTGCAAAAAAAACTCAGTCCTAGTGGACTTACTCTAAATGAAATTTTAAATTTTTTTTGAGTGTATACCATTTTAAACAGATTGAAACTAAAATTTTGTTGGCATTTTTATCAAATAAGGCTGGTTTTTATCCCCTCCCCCCTTTAAAGTTGGCCCGAAAAATCGGGGTGCAAAAAAATATTTTTTCAAAAAACTTCAAAATATCAATGGACATTTGAGTGCAATCAGCTGAAATAAATTTAAAATGCATTCCCCTGCGTTTGGAACCATTTTAAGTATGTTTAAGTTGTTTTTAAAACCTTTAAAATGTTCGATGTTTATTATCGAAAAAATCTTTTTAATTTAATTTACTTTTAATTTACTTTTTCCATGCAAATGTTGAAACTATTTCTTGTTTTTTCCCCTCCCCTTAATCCTGGCCAGAGCTGAGGGACAAAAACTGTGAAAAATATTTGCACCTGCCTAAGGGGTTTTAAAGCTTTTATCATGTTTTAATAACCACAGAAATAAGTAAATTTAGAAAAAAACAGGCCTGAATTTTTAAATGAATATTTTTATAGATAATGATGGCAAATTGTTTAGGATCGTTCACATAATTTAGGCCAGCTTTGAACATTTTAATTTTCGGGTCAACATTAACCATCGAGCCTGAAAGCGTTTAGATTTCAATGTATTTGTTAGTAGCAAAACGGTAATAATATTTTGAAATTTAAAATTAAGATTTTTCCCTCTCTTGATTATAATATTCAGTTAATTTCAAACACCATTTTTTTATATTGAAGGTGAACTCCTTCACCATAAACAAACATGCAAGGTTACCTTAAAATTCCATACCACAGTTAATCGTTCGATACTTATCTACAGGAAGGTAAAAAAAAAAACAAAACCCAATATTTACCACCAAGAAAAAAAACAACGTCAATTTTCAATGATTTGCACCAAATTGCAAGCACACGAACACGGCGCGCGTTGCGTTAATGATCCCTCAAAAGGCGGGGTCCCATTTTGCAACCCGACAATCAGAGCAAATTTGGACCCAACCCCGTCATAATTTGCATCGCAGAAGTTTGGTCCGAAATCGATCGGGGAAAAGAATTTAGCGGGACGGGAGCTATTTGAGCTTAACTTTAGTTGAAACTTTGTTTTTTAAGAGTTATATTTCATTTTCGCCTTTTTTAAAACTCAATTATTAGCTTGATTAATTGTCATCCTAAGTTTTCTTCAATTGTTTTCAACGTTAAATTTATCTTGTAATTTTTATATTGTTTCTGGTATGCATTTATTGAAAACGGTCTTAAAATGCAAAATGTGTTCTACTCTAGATTCAATACAGCAGCACTGCTCTTAAGGTGACCATTCACGGTCCAAATTTCACGACAGGGCGTGATTTATGAATTTGTCGGCGGAACAGCAATCAATCGTTTGGTTTTATTTTTGGTCCAGCACACTTCAAAATCCAAATACCTTCGCGTGTATGCCTAAATCAGCCGAAAATTAATTCCAAACTCCACAACGCCGTTAAATGACAGCTCAATGATGCTGTTGAAACAAGTTTGGTTTGTTAATTTAGAGCCATATATTCTGACCACCGTTGACTTTAGTTTTTGCTCGTTTTCTCGCTGTGTTTAAACTTGCAATCATTATTAAAATATCTACACACGACGACGGTGTGGTGGGTGATTGGGAGCAGTGCGGAAACCTTCGAATCTGTGGCCGAGGTTGCTGGGCCTTAAAAAAGTGGCCAACGCCTTTCACGACTTGCTCGATTTCGCCTGCTCGACTTTACCAACAACCAGACCACAGCTCGCCTGGTTTGATTTAGTAAATGTGCTGCAATCGGAAAAAAAAAACTTCATTAGGGCATTTTGTTTTCAAGTCTCTTTTAAAAATTACCTGGCAAGGACCTTTACAACAAACAATTTTCGCTCATTACCGAAATCCATTCACCAGCGGTTCGGGGAGCTTTAGGAAATTCTTGAAGTGACCAGAGCACAAAAGCTCGGCACGATTAGCGCCGGAACTATAGGAAATTTGTCTGCTATGGCATGAAGCCATACCGTTGAGTTGGTATATCTGTTGGTTAGCATAATGGAAAGGAATGAGGTGTTGGCAATGGCGAACATTTAACTGCAAAAAAAAACGGACAAGAATTTAAATGCAAGGTCGTTGGAACGGTTGGTTGCTTGATTGGGGTGGTTGGTATACCGGCCCTTTGGTTGAGTGGCAATATGAGTTGAGGCACACACGCAAGGAACGATTTTATCATACCAGCTAAGGTCTCAGCAGGAGTTTTACAAGATCTTTTCATGCAGGGTGGGTTTGTGGAAATCCTAACTAGATATTGACCATATAGGTAAAATTTAAAGTTATTCATTTGTTTTGAAATTTAACAATCAGCTTAAAAAAATTCAAGGTAATTCTGAAATATTTTGTAACTTTCAAAAAATAATAATGTTTTTAGATTTCCTATTTTTAACAATCTTGTGGCGCAGTTTGCCAAGCCTTCTTCATGTAATATTTTCAAATAATCTTAGGTCTTGGGAGTTGATGAAACAGACCCACCCTACCCTACCCTTAAACGATTTCATTTAGCATTCTTGAAGTACTCTCTATCATGTACCCGGCATACACCACCGCTGGTATTCATTAGGAAGAGGAAAAGCAACCAAACTTGGTTAAAAAAATAGTACAAATTCTGCCAGCTCATTAACCAATTAATTGCTGCTGGACGGTTTGAAGTGATTCCACTGCGATCAAGACCCCACTCGGTGCAATTGATCGAGTTTTAATCGATGGTTGTTGCTGTTTGTACTCGCCTCATCTGGGAGTTCAATTTACCAACAATTACACTCGGAGGCGTTTTGGCAAGGTCCTCCGGTCATGGATGCGATGATTTGCGCGTGTGATCGCACTTAGAACGAGCTGGATCGCGGCGATCGAGACCCCGCACCGGGGGGATAATTGAAATTAATCGCCCCGACATCGGCCATGGCCTTTGGTTCAACGGCGATTTGGCGCCGATTTGCAGTGTTGAACCGCAAGCGGGCGGAGTTCACCGAAAAAAAAACATCCTTGTTATGATCTCTTTACGGTCAATTGACGACGGCGACTGGCGATGATGGCGTGAAATAATGGTTTCGGATTATTAACAAGCACCATCATTTGGCCACCTCTTGGAGGACCCCCCGGCTGTGTAACATGGCCGCGCGGCAAGTCAGCACCACCCCATCTAGATTGTGTGCAAAGGCAGGGTTCTGTTAACGTTAAGATCTGGTGCGATAATGGCTTATAAACGAAAAATGTAAGTATTTTGCTAGGTACTCGTACATTAGCGATGGTTGTTGTTGCTGAGCTCAGATGTTGGACCGATTCGATCGTTATCTTTGGGTGTGGAGGGCGTTCACGAAGGAGATTGGCACGTAAATTAGTATCTACAGTGTGCATGGAACATATTTGAGATCGATTCGAAATATGCACAAATGAACGGACACGACGGCTATAAAGTTGGGCAATTTCTGACTTGAAAACGAACGATGCAAATTGATTTTGTATACACGATATGTATACAATTATTTGGTAATAGTTAAATGATTAAGATCACTGCTAAAATTTATTGAAAAGGACATACCATAACCACTATTATTATCGAAACTATAAAAAGTCAAATTGCATTTCAACGCTCATATTGTTTTCGTCTTCATTTAATTTTGCTCAACTTTTCAAAAGTAACCTGTAATAAATTTGAAGCACAATCTGGTCACTTATGTCTTGAATTATATTAGTGCATTTGTATTTTTTGTATATCCCGAACAGACGGTAATAACTAAATTCATGCAATTTCAATAACAAATACTGTTAAAATAACAGAAAGTGTTATGGAATATTCTTTAAAAAATCATTTTTTGCACAAGAGTTCAATAACAGTTATTGTCATCATAACAAAAATTGTTATCGGTCTGATATTGATTGAAAGCCAGAACAACTTGGGAATAACATTTTTTGTTATGGAAGAATACCTCCAACTGTTATTGGGATGATCGGATTAGTTGTTAAAATAACAAAAAATAATAACAAAGATTTGTTCGAAGAATAACGTAAAATGTTATAAGTCTATTATTACAATAACAATCCAATAACAAAAAAATCATAACGGCGAATAACAAATCTTGTTATAAAAATATAGAATGTTATTGGCCTAGTATCTTAAAATATCAAAAAATGTTATTCCCAAGTTATTTCCGTCTGCTCCGGATTTTTTATTAGCAAAGAAGCCATTTTGTGTCATTGATTCACCCATACAAGGCTCCATACAATTTTTTTTGCAGCTGTCCATAAAAAAATGGTACGTGAATGTTCGAAAATCTTTTTCTTTTGAAGGAATTTTCTGATCGGTTTGGTGTTTTCGGCAAAGTTGTAGGTATTAATAAGGACTATTAAGGAAAAAAATGGCACACGAAAAATAAAACTTTTAAGAGTTTCCAATTAACTTTTTTTTTGCAAAAAAACAATTTCCCAGAACCTATGAGGCTAGATTTAAAAAAAAATGTGAGGAGACTGAATAAAAAAGGCAGCGATGTCAACTTGCTTGGAGAAGCTATATTAGAGTGGCTCGAGTTGGTAAATTATTCAAATGGATTTTTCGGTTGCTTTCATGCCCTTGAAACAACTCTCCAAAATTTGGGAGCAATTTGATCTTGATCTTTTTACACGGGTCTTTTTTTGGGGTAGTATTTTTTTGAGAAATTGCAAGAATACTATTTAATAATATAAAAGTTTGGAACATCCCCTTACATTTGCGGGGTGAACGAAAATCTTTCATCAGGAAACAATAAAGTTATCATCGTTTGAAGTTTTGGAACTTTTTTTTCGTATGGGACGAAATTTCTCCTATTTTAATTGTTAACTCAAAGTCCATGTGGACTTGATTTATGTTTCAGATCATATCATTTCTTATGGGAAATTATGCAGGGAACATTTTTCTTCAAGCACGCCAAGTGATTGGAAATAATGGAAAAAAGTTATGAAGGTTTTATTGAAAAATTTGTGAACATTTTCTGTTAATTTGCGCACCGTCTTTCCCAAAAACCGCAATGTTTCTGATTTTAAATCATTGATTGATGAATTGTCTTTAGAGAAATGTTTCTAGGCCAATTGAGGGTACAAATCACTACAGAAAAGTGTAATTGGATGGGTTTATGCTCAATTGTATGTCATTTTCATTAATTTTGGATTGTAACCCAATCAACATATTTTTGTATGTGGATTTCCAATAAAACCTTCATAACTTTTTTCCGTTGTTTCCAATCAGTTTGCGTGCTTCAGGAAAAATTTTCCCTGCATAATTTCTCATAAAAAATGAAATGATTTGAAACATGAATCATGTCCACGTGTACTTAAAACAATACAACATTGAAATAGGAGACATTTCGTCCCATAGGAAAAATGTTCAAAATCTTCAAACTATGATAACTTTATTTTTTCCCGACGAAAGATTTTCGTTCACCCCGCAAATGTAAGGGGATGTTCCAAACTTTCATATTATTAAATAGTATTCTTAATATTTCTCAAAAATACTACCCTTAAAAAAATACCCCGCGTAAAAAGATCAAAATCAAATTGACTTAAAACAATACAACATTGAAATAGGTGAAATTTCGTCCACTAGAAAAAAGGTTCAAAAATTTCAAACGATCTGGCGAAAAAAATTATAAAAAATCAAAATTCAAAATAGTAGGGTTTCCCATACAATCTTCCATACAAAATTGAAATAAAATGCGCAAAGTATTGATGCAAACAATCGGTTCTAAATTGTAGGAAATTCTTTTGACGCCCAAATGGTACCGACAAAACTTTGTTCTAGTTTGATTTGATCAATATTTAAATTTTCTATATAACGATGAGCCAGTCTGATCAGATGCTGCAGGTGCACCCCAACCTTGTTTCAACTCTTAATCCGGATTTGGCCCAATACATTGTTTGGTTTACTCTAGTTATAAATAAATCTCCACAAGACAGCCGACAATCTGTCGAGTACATGATAAAATTGATCCCCCTCTTCAGTATCCGACCCACAATCTAACGTCAACTACAAAGTGAACACAGCCAACCATTCCGACCTGTAATCAAAAGTGACTTTGCACTGCTTATACCCTCTTGCAGTCTACCACCGGCTGTTATCGATTTTGAACAGAAAAAAAAGCCACTTGTTCGTTGATCAGAGGGAAAAAAATGTACAATATTTCCAACGGCAGCAGCTGCCGATAAAAAAAGACTAAGCCTCACAAGTCATAAGTTTCATAAGTCCGTTTCGTTTGATCTGTTTCAAGCATTGTGGAGGTCAACGTGGCTGAGCTTTGACCATGCTTTGATAACGGAATTGTGAACTGTCTCCCGAGGGGGCTTTCTGGTACGAGCGGACTTTCTGCTGTTCAAATTTATAATAATAATCATTTGAGCTGCTGCTGCTGCCGTTGGGAATCGAGAAGTGATTTGACTTTTTCTAAGGTGGAGCACCTTGCTGACTTAGAAAGGGACAGTTTGGTTCTCGGCTAGGCTGTGAACATTAGGAAACAGGTAATTCAAGCTCTGGCGGCTTGAATGTGTCGCTTTGCCGACGTTCAGGTTGACGCGAAAGGAGACTACGCCCATATGGGCATTTGAATAATGCTGCGACGCGGAGGGCACTGGTTTGGAATTTCAGAACCGTCCCATTTTTATTTGAATTCACTTAAATTCAATTATCAGTTTATGCATTAATAGTTTTCTTTTTAGGTTTTTTTCAACATGATTTATTTAATCATTAGAACTTTTTGATAATGTAAAAGGAAGATTTATTTTATTGCAGTTTAATATTTGATATATTGAAAAAAAAAAAACTTCCAACGAATATATTTTCTCTTTGAAAAATGTCAAATAATATGAAAAATATTAGCTAAAAACGTGGTTCTAATGATTTTGTAATGAGCGATTCGCCACGAAAATGGCTAAATTCGACCATTTTGATTTTTTTAAATTTTTTTTTGGCCCAAACTTTGTGGGGTCCAAAAAAGTCATTTTGACGGTGACGATTTTTTTGTTTTTCGAGAATTTTTGATATGTTTTAGGGCAGTGTTTCTCAACCGGTGGGGGGGATTTGGGCAGTCTTGGGGGGGGGGGGGGGGAGTGGAATGCAAAAGGAATTTAATGTCTTTAACGTGTTTTCACAAATTAAATCATTTTCTGACATTTTCTTTGCATTCCTTCATGTTTTCATATGAATCACAACAATTTTTATCAGTTCAAAAATATTTGAAATAGATTTATTTTAGAAAATCG